>NC_086171.1:30834290-31165957 GCF_023053635.1 Elgaria multicarinata webbii | reverse complement strand
TTAGCATTTAAGAAAGCTACCAAGGTCTTTGCTAGATGAGGGGTTAGCCCAGTGCGAGGCCCGGGCTCGTCCCTGTGCGTCCAGATGATGCACAGGGGTTCCCGGGCTCAGGCAGGGGTCAAACCTCCCTGGCCCCAGGGAAACTGGCACCACTTGTGGCCCGGTATTTCCCACAGTCTCAGGCTGAGCCTGAGACTGTGGGCATGTAGACTGGTCTGCCGCTTTTCCCGGTTACCACAATTACTCGTGAGAAGCCCAGAAAAGTGGCGGACGGTGCGCAGCACTCCACAGGAGCACTGCAGCCATCAGGGCAGGGTGGGGAGATGGGGGGGGGGGAATTGGAGCCAGGGGGGATGGGGGGGAATCAGAGATCGTGGGTGGGGGGGGGGGAATGGAGATTGCAGGTGGGGGGGAACGGAGATCGCCGGCGGGGGGGGGAACGGAGATAGCTGGCTGGGGCGGGGAATGGAGGTCGTGGGCAGGGGGGAAACGAAGCCAGGAGGAGATGGGAGAAACGGAGCCATAAGGAGAGGGGGGGCCATCAGAGCCAGAATTGGGGGACATCGGAGCCAGGGGGAGCGAGCAACCCCCTTTTTAAAAACACACACACAAAACCTTACCTTTATCGTTGGTGCGCTCCTACGCACATGGCCCTTTAAAACTAAAAAATAAATAAATGGAGGCTACAATGGGTCCTTCCTGCAGCCCGTCGCATCTTACATGTAGACAGGGGTGATGGCCCCTCCTCCTGCACGGATTCCAAGGTAGGTCTAGCAAAGCCCCAAGACTGATCTCTTCCGGCAGGCCTACCCAGTAGAATTTTAGGATGTTTATAGGATGTTTTTAGGATGTTTTAATAACGTGTACTGTGTTTTTAATCAATTTTGTGTATTTACACTTATTGTTGTTCCCTGCCTCAATCCAGATGGAGAGGTGGGTAAGAAATTATTATTATTATTATTATTATTATTATTATTATTATTATTATTATTATTATTTTAATCCAGCCCTTGCAAAAAACACAGTCCAGTGTTTTGACTTAGACTACAACAAGGCAAGGAGTACTGTGTGTTCCAACAGCTGAAATATGATCCAGTTCTTGAGGAGTGGGGCAGGATCAGATTTGGGCCATAAAGGTCAATGGCTCCAAGTTTCTTTGGGCCCTTGCGCAAGACACCCTCAATGGGTCTCCTCCCTTAGTGAACCTACCTTCTCCACCTGCTATTACTCTTCATCTCTTTTCTCATTGTTGGTGCCTCACTTTGGTAATGGACCTTATAAAGATGCCTTATGGTAGGAAAGCACATTGATCCAGATTATCCATACCACGACATGTGCTGGGCTGGTGAGGGGTGGGCATTTGATGGTGAAAACACAAATGCTGTACTTTCAGGGAGGTTTCATGACTGGTTCTTAAGGTATTGGCATTTGTTCTTGCATAACCCTAGTAGAGTATTCACAATCTTACCTTGTGCACTTCTTATAGGATTGGGCTTATAGCTGTTTGAAAAATCTCTTTATGACTGTAGTTCTCAGCATAATGAACACTAAGTTTAGAATTCATGTGTATTGTTACATTGCCAAGATGTGAATATTTTTTTTTCATGTATTGTTTTTCATGAAAATTGCTGTTTTCATGTATTTCTTTTCCTGTCTTGTACAAATTATTTTTCTATAAGACAGAATAGCAAAATGAGGAGTTCTCTCCCACTCCATATTTTAGCTGAAACAGATTTTTGGCTTTATATATACAGCTAAGCTTCATGACTAGCATTCATTCAGAAAGTTTCCTAAGAGTTTTTGTGATATCATCACAAATTATAATTGCACCATTAAGCATAATTACTGTATACCATTACATCACATAATTGGATCAGTTCAAATTCTAATTGCATAAGGTTGTTGTTTTTTAATTTTGTCTGTGCATATATTAGAGGACACAACTGTAGTAATTTCATAATTCTGAAATGAGCACGGTCCAGTTTCGTGGTTTTTTTTTTCATTCCTGCAGTTTGTGTGGGTGGTTTAACATGAGTCTCCTTCTAAACTTGGAAGTTCTCTCAATGGGATAAAATAGGAGAAAATGATTCTCTGGAGTTACAACCATACACACAACTCTAGGCAAAATGCTTAGGTTTGCACTACAATATTAGTGAATGTAATAAATGGTCAAGTGGATTCACAGCTGTTTGAAAAACAATACTCAAAGAGTATTCATAACTGGTTACTCATCAAACTGGAAGGAAGTACCATAGGAATCTGTCCTCAGCCCGTACATATCAACATTTTCATCAATGTCTTAGATGAAAGGTTGGTGGGAATCCTTATCAAGTCTGGAGATTATGCAAAAAGTGGGCGGGACAACTAACACTTCAAAAGACCAAGAGTAATTGTTCCATTTTATTCAGCACGAGCCAGATCTCATGTGGAGAACTTTGTCCATTTCTAGGCACTGCACTTTATAGACACATTTCAACAGGTTCAGAAGACGGAAACAAAAATGACCTGGATACATAAAACAAGTTCCTTGAGGCAAGTTTGATGGACTGGATACATTTAGCCTAGATTAGAGAAGTCTGAAGAGGGCAGAACAACAACAACAACGAAATTATTTCTTACCTGCCTCTCCTGCTGGATCAAGGCGGGGAACAACGTAGAATACAAAACTATTATAAAATCCATAGAACTGATTAAAACATATAAAACTAATACATTATTAAAATAATACCCAGACATCTTAAAATTTGTCTGGGTAGGCCTGCCGGAAGAGACCAGTCTTTATAGCTTTATATTCAGAAAGACTGTTGAGTTGGTGAATCTCTCCTGGAAGGCCATTCCACAGTCTGGGAGCAGCAGAAGAGAAGGTCTTCTTGGGAATGTTTGTCAGCCTTGTTTTTGTAAATTCTTCCCAGAGGACTTGAGTTTGTGGAGCGGATTGTGAGGGAGAAGTTGAACCCGCAGGTAAACTGGGCCCAAATCATGTAGGGCTTTAAAGGTAATAAACAACACTTTATACTTCACCTGGAAACTAATTGGCAGCCAGTGAAGTGATTTTAAAATTGGCGTAAGAATAGACACCTAAAGGGCTAATGCATCGACTAGAGTTTATGAGCTTACATTATAGGAGGGTACATTTTGGCTATGTATTAGAAGGCACTACTTGGTAATAAAAGGGCAGTTTGACAACGGAACTAATGCCCCAGAGTAGTGGTGGGCTCTACTTTGCTGGAACTCTTCAAGCAGAATCTGAACAGCCATGGTGCAGATGCTCTAGTTCTATATTTCCAGCATCAAGGCAGCATAGATGATCATCCTGCTGTCCATTTTTTCCTCACAACAACCCTCTGAGGAAGGTTAGGCTGAGAGTCAGTGATTGGCCCAAAGCCACTGAGTGAACGTCATGGCTGAGTGGTTATTTGAACCCCGGGTCTCCTTAGTTCCAATCACTACACCACACTGGATTCTGAGCACTATTCATCTAACATGAATGGGGAAGTGCACCTTCATCCACAACCTGAGGCATGCACAGAGATCACATCCAATGCTTCACTCCAGAATGTGAAGCACGATCTTGAAATTCCTTTTGTTGTTTTCAAGCAAATGGAGGTGAAGATGAAAGTGTAGCTGTTGATTTCCTGATATAGTTCTTCCTTTTCTTACACTAGACAGTACTTGTTTGAAGGGGCTTTCCAAGAATTACTTGCATAATACTTCGCTTACTCAGAGAGGATTTGACAGAAGGATATCCTGTGAAGCATGCCACTGATTCAACATTTTGGTGAAAATGTTTTCCTTGAAATCATCTGTTTTCAATGGGAATGGGAACAATAAAGGTTTCTAAATGCAAGATAGCTGTCTTTCACAGAGAGGAAGTGTTGAGGGACAGCATTTCTCCGGCATTGCATCGTTGTGTCTTATGATCTTCAGGAATAACCAATATTCAAGGATTGAAGCTTTCAAAGCCCATCACACTTTGAAGCATTTTACTGTCTGCAATTCCAGGTCAATACTTATTTATTTATGTATACACTGCTCCGTATCTAAAATAGAGTTTGGAGCAATGCACATAGGAATGAAACAGAGAAAAGAAAGATTAAAAACCAGCAAATTAAAATTGTTCAATTTAAAACAAAGGACCAATAAAAAACAGTGGCTTGTCAGTTGAGGGATCCTTTCTGGGAAAGAGTTGTTTTCAGCAGGTGCAAGAAGTAGCATAATGTTGGTGTCTGCCTGACCTATAGGGGCAGGAAGTTTCAAAGAGAAGGGGCTACCACACTAAAGGCTCTTCTCCGGATGGACACCAATCAGGCCAAAGGCCCATGTGGAACCACCAGAAGCGTGCCCTCGGATGACCTCAGTAACCAGGCAAGTTGGTAGGGGAGAAGGCGGTCTCTCAGGTATCCTGGTCCCAAATTGTTTAGGGCTTTGTACACTAGTACTGAAACCTTAAACCTGGCCCGGTAGCGAATAGGCAGCCAGTGCAATTCAATATGCAGTGACATTACTCATTGGCTGTTCTTCACAGTGCTGTAAAAGATTTTGGATGGAATAAGTGTGCAATCAGGGCCTTCTGTAATTGTCTGGATAGAATAATCAAGTTATACAGTCCTTCAGAGACTATTCAGAGAACCACTCCTAGGATCTGTCTGGTTAGGTATGATGATGTAGCGTCTCCCTATTTTGTTTAGAAGATTATTCACCAAACTTCCTCCAATATCAGTTGGAGGGAGGAATCCCCCGTTGGAAGATGTAACCACATCCTATTGGACCATTTCCAACCAAAGTCCCGAGAGCTGATGCAATATTGAATGAGGAAACAAAGGCAAACATTGCATATCACCTTCCCACTTTAACTGGCATGCTGTCATTAATTTTCATGGAAGCCGGAGACACTGCTATGGCTAAAACAATAAGTCACCGCTGGTTTCAATTGACAAAATCCAGAGTTTATTCATCTGCAGTAAGTTGGAGTGAATTGAGCAGTGCTTTCAAGCACATTCAAAGCCTATGCATGACCTTTTTTTTTTAATCTTAGGCCACAGCTAGACCTAAGGTTTATCCTGGGATCATCCAGGGTTCGCCCCTGCCTGAGCACTGGATCCCCTGTGTGTCATCTAGATGAACAGGTTTGACCCCTGGACGATCCAGGGATAAACCTTAAGTCTAGCTATGGCCTTAGTCTTCATAGAAGGGGCTCAGAGCAGCATTGTGGCCTCACAACAACCCTGTGAGGTAGGTTAAGCTGAAATTAGTTACTTTCTGAAGATCACCATTAGGCCTAATAATTGTGTAGGTGTCTGAACCTGGCTTGTTCAGGTTGCCTTCGCCCCAGTGCGATATATATGAGAAATGTTCAGAACTCATAACACTCCATATGGCAAAGTTACCTGTTGTAGGGATAAGGCTGGAAGAGAACAGTGGGAAACCATACATTCTTGCCTAGAAGCCCTGCCCATCCTATTTATTTATTGCATTCATATCCTACCTTTCCTCCAAGTAGCTCAAGGTATCATATGTGCTTCTCCACCCATTTTGTCATCACAACAGCCCCATGAGGTAGGTCATAATATCAATAAGTTGCCTGGTGCCAACGTTGTTATCTTTTTGGTGCCAGGTCAAGATGCTAGAATAGTTGTTTTAAATGGATATTGTTGTTTTTATGCTTTTCATGGTTTTAAATTTTTGTATATTTGTTGGCTTTAAACTGGGAAGCCAACTAATACCTTACACATTCCTACCCAGGCATGGGAGAAAATTCTGTACACCCTCTTTAAACGCAGTTGGATGATTGCAAATCAGGAATCTAAATGCTGAACGGATGCTTGTTCCAGCTTATGAGGGGTAGAATCGACCGCTAAACACTTCCACTAAACAGCTTCACTTCAAAGCTTGCATAAACCCTCTTGTATTAAATGTTGCCCTGCAAAAATGACTGATAGGTTGCATTTCATGTTTACTGAGTTACAATTCCCCATCATCCTCAGGATTTATAAATTTGCCACTTCTCATACATCTCAAAAAAAAAAAAGTCTAAAGAAGTTTCCTTCAGCAATCTGGCATCACAGAGATTTTGACATTCTCCTGTGGCAAGGCACTAAACATTAACAAAATATGTCAAATAAAAGTCTTCAAGATTGAAATACTACATCTCAGATGCCAAGTAAGCTTTCTGGTAAATAGAGCTGTTTCCTGAAGCATCAGGTCTCTCTTGGCTTGCGAGATACATGATTCCCAACCCCGCCCCCCAGTTATTGGTAGATAATTATTGATTGCATCTTTTCAAAGGAGCGGGAATTTTGAACATATTTAATTGAGTGTCTATCGTCAATTTGTTTTGTCAGGACATGATGACTATTGCAAGATGAATGGCTCTATTTTCGCACAACTGCTCAGAGCGCTGGTTCACAAATGTATTTCATTCAAACTCTTGACCTGATAATCCGCAGAGGGCAACTTCACACATTACATTTTCTACACAGAAGTAATCACCGTGCAGGAAGAAGTATATCCTCCATGTAACTGCAAGTACATTGATAAATGGAAAAGCCAGCTGTGCTTCAAGTTATGCAGTCCTGGAGTCTGCCTCCACCACCAAAACCCACGGTATCCCTGCTATGGGGCGGCGGTGAATAATGCCCACTGGGGGAGGCAGTGTGAGCTTTCTGGCAGCTATTAGGCTCATCGGGCCTGCCCCTCGCCCTCTTGCAGCTTCCAGCAACCAATGAGAGGTTGCCTTCAATCCAGGAACACCCCCGGGGCAGCGGCACAGCAAGCACAGGCAGCGGAAGAGTCTCAATGACCTCGCTCGGAAAGGCAAAGTCCCCGACATTTCAGCTGCGGATCGTAAGCTCTTTGCCTCTGGGTGGCTCCAAATCGGCAGATGCATCACAAAACTGACACAGCATGGATTTGGAGCCACTCCAAGGCAAAGACAACGTATAGACAGACCCCCCTTGGTCAGTGATTAGTTTTGTTGATGGCCTTTTCGATAGAGGTGTGCCGAACTTTCTCATATGAACATTTGTGGCTGGTGAAGGAATGTTGGTTTCAGTTCATTTTTGAACAGAGTTTTCCCAGTTTGCACCTTTCAGATTGATCATGGACTTAGCATCGTCAGGGAAGGGCATTTTCATCCACCCATTTGCGAAGTGCCCAGTGCCCAGTGCCCAGGCATGGCATTTTAAAATGAGTTTTTAAAGGAAAAATAAATTAATACAATCTCAACCGTAAGTTAAGGAATACCTCACCCTCTATAAGTAAATTACATTTGTTCTCATTCCCACAGAGGTCTCAGAAACCCTCCCATCCCTGTGTGGAAGAAAAATCCCACAAAAGTAGGGAGGGGACCTGTGCCCAACTCTAGTTTTTGAGCATGGAAGTGTGAGGAGAGAATTAATGGGCCATGGTCCTCTTCTCACTTCCCAGAATTGCCTGCCAACAAGTTCAATTGTCCTAGACAGCACATTTTCAAACCTTTCTCCTCTTTTGGTTGAAAGTTAGAGAAGTTGGGTGATATCTCTCAGTGGGCAGATTTGATCCAGGGACTTCCAAGTGCCCACCCTGCAAGAGAGGCCACAATATAAGAACATAAAAGGAGCCATGCTGGATCAGACCAAGGGGTCCATCTGTTCATACAGTGGCTAAACATCTCTGTTTTACAGAAGGTCTAGTGTACATCTGCTGAGGAGTCTGTAGAAACCCCAAGGGGAGGGGAATTTATGTAGGGTTTAATTGTTGGTTATAGGTTACAGGAAGGACAGCTGTAATCTGTTGAAACTGGCAGTTAAGTATCAGAGAGGGGAAGCTGCCTTTGACTCCAGAGGGCACACTGAAATTACAAAGAACCCAAGAGCGATTAGGCTGTTCCAAGATCCATTCTAACGCCGGCAAACCTCCTCCGCCATCCACATTCTTTTCCTGTCGTTTTGACATTTGGACAGCTCCAGTCTCTTAAAAAAGCAACACAACTTTATACACTTCCCGTTTGAAAGTCAAAGCAGGCAATTAATTAAATGAACCCCACTGCTTTTTTGATCAGAGTCAATGTCAAACCACATTGTTTCACAAGGCTTTGGAGCCGCCCTGTAGCAGGGCAGTTAGAACGAGAGCTAAGCCAACTGTTTTCTTGCTATGTAGAGATTGGGGTCTGACTCCCATCCCTTGGGAAAAGGTCAGGAGCAAATATGAAACAAAACTGGGACCCAAAAGGAGTCATGTGGCTTTAGAGCAGAGATTAAACTTTGTGCGAGGATCTTGAGTGTAGCACTAAATCCCATAATCCCTTTTTGATAGAACTAAGTGTCATTATCTTCAAATTGCAGATGGGGCCCATGCAATGGTTTAAGAAACCAACCGGGTAGCAGTTGTCCTCCAAGAAAACCACTGGTCTGTAAACAAGCATCCAGGAAATGGTGAGAGAAGACAGATGACCGTTGATCAAGTGGTAGATTTCTTGGACTGTATCTCAGTTTGCCTATGTCTCAGGCCAGCATGTCTTGTGACCCACTAAGCTGAATACAACCCACCAGCTGTGGTATTGTGGCCTACCGTGTGCTTGACAACCTCTCCCATTTCCCCTGTCAGATAAATAGCAGAAAACAGAAATATTTATCTAACTCCTGGTAGATTGCCATACCTGGCTGGTGGGCTGTATTCAGCTCCTTCAGGCACAATCCTATGCATGCTTAGATAGGAAAAAAGTCCAATAACTCCCAGCTTGCCTCAGCAACCATACCTAAAATAAGATATTGTAGAGCTGGAAAAGGGCAGAAAAGAACAACTGAAATGATCAAGGGGCTGGAACATCTCCCCTATGAGGGAAGGAAACAACAGCTGGGATTGTTTAGCTTACAAAGAAGGTGAGTGAAGGGAGACATGATAGTGGTGTACAGAATTATGCATGCTGTGAAGAATGTGGATAGGGGGACATTTTTCTCCCTCTCCCATAATCCTAGGAGCTGGAGTCATCCCATGAAGCTGATTGGTGGGAGATTTGTGACAGATAAAAGGAAGTACTTCTTAATGCAGCACATAGTTAAACTTGTGGGAGTCTTAGAGGGGGTGGAGTCCAGTGGACTCCTTCCTGCTCAGCCTCACAGACCCCAATTACTGAACCACTGTGTGGTCCATGAGTGCTGGGCCCATTCCCTCAGTGAGCTGCCATTTTGTGAAAAAATGCTGGCTCAGTTTTTCTAATAATGAAATCTTCTGTAAATGGTGTCCATAAAGGAGCCATTTATGCAACATTACAGGCATGAAAGGTCCATTTACACCTGTAATGTTGCGTAAATGCCCCCTTTATGGGGGCCATTTATGCAACATTACATTTACAGAAAATACTGAGCCGCCTTGTGTGTGTGTGTGTGTGTGTGTGTGTGTGTGTAAAATGGCAGCTTACTGAGGTAACGGGTGGCCATTGGGCATTCACTGGGTCCCTGCAGACTGTGCGACAACTTGTTCAAGGAGCCAAACAGGGGCAGAGTCAGCTAGTGGGGGTTCAGTGAGTGCCCAGTGGTGCAGACAGAAGTGAGTCCATCAATCTTAGCTACATCTTTTAAGAAATGTGCGCATTTTTCAAAAGTATGTACTTTTGTATGCATGCACCCATTGGGTTGGATCCAGATTTACGGTGATCAACTGCACTGGTGGAAATTAACGTCTCTGCCCCCTTCTTCCCACCACATCCCCTCCAATCTCCTTAAATGCTACACAGAAGAATCAGCAGTCTCTGCTGAACGGGATGCAGCGTGAAGTGGAAAACTCCCACCACCACCACCAAATTGCGTGGAAGGATTTTCCCTGAGGAAGGTCCCTTCCTCATGCAGACGAGAGATCCTGGGTCCAATCCATTGATTAAAGCATGCTGTGAGCCTTTTCTAAATGCACGTACTTTTTTGCACATTCTTCAAATGTTTTCAAACACTTCTTTTTTAACTTTGTTTTGCAAAGCATATTGGAAATGTATAGATTTCTGCCCACAAATTACATTTGGTTCCACATTTTGGGTTGTGCAAATTGGGTCATCTTGGATAAAAACGTGAAACCTTGCTCACCTATACTTCATGTATCCCTATGAAGAGAGACTGAAACAACTGGGCCTGTTTAGCCTGGAAAAGAGAAGATTAAGGGGAGACATGATAGCACTCTTCAAATACTTGAATGGTTATCACACAGAGGAGGGCCAGGATTTTTTCTTCATCATCCCAGAGTGAAGGACACTGAATTATTTTATTTTGTTTTATTATTTATTGCATTTGTATACCAACCCATAGCCGAAGCTCTCTGGGCAGTTCACATAATAGGCTCAAGTTACAGGAAGCCAAATTCTGGCTGGACATCAGGAAAAACTTCTTCGCTGTTAAAGCAGTATGACAATGGAACCAGTTACCTAGGGATGTTGTGGGCTGTCCTACACTAGAGGCATTCAAGAGGCACCTGGACAACCATCTGTCAGACATGCTTTAGGGTGGATTCCTGCACTGAGCGGGGGGTTGGACTCAATGGCCTTATAGGCCCCTTCCAACTCTACTATTCTATGATTCTATGATAGATTTTGCCACATGATACATGAATTCACCAAGATCAAATTCCTCAACCATTCCAAGCAGGAACTGTTCTTCGTGTTCTTTTGTATTACTTTTTCTGCCCAATGACAACTAATATCAATGTACATGAATGCTCCCAATATTCAATTAAGCAAAAGCTGATAGGCAACTTGTTCTAGAAAACAAAACACAAACATATCTCTTACCCATCCAAAAAAACTACTCACTGTAATGTTAAGTATATGAAAAGAAATACTTGCTTAGTCATTAAAATTGTGTGTGTATGGCTATCTCAGGGTTAAACAGAGAAATTCTATCTGTGGGCAATTACCTTGAGATAGAGGCTGTTCTGGGAACCTTGCCAAGATTCTAAGTTAGCCTCATCACAGCTGTATGTAATGTAGATAAGAATTGTGTAAGATGTGTATATAGTTTCTCACTTTGTAAAATGGAACTGATCACTGCTTACTGATCACTGCTCTATGATCACTGCTCTCTGTGTATGCCTCAGTGTGCTGATCTGAACTGATCTGAATTGAACTGCACAGAAGCCTGAAGGAAATAAACCAGCTCTGCTGTGTAAGACCTGTGTGATGTGTGTTTGTTTCTGAGCACAAACAGAGTTCCAGAAGGAGAAAAGTTCTGGCAATAACCCAACAAAGGTTATGGGCCCAGTCCAGCCTAGACCAGCCTACGCCAGCCTAACCCAGGCAGAAGAACCAGAACTTGATGGGAATGGTGCAGTATCAGAACCAGAACCAGGAGTCTGCTAAAACAGAAAACTGTTGATGAAGGAAGACATCAAGCTAAAGCCAGTGCTGCAAAGTGAGGAAAAATCTCAGTCGGCTGACTCTGAGGAGGACTCTGAGCAGGAGGACGGTGAGATACCAATTCCTAAAGCAGAGGGAATGGCAGGAGCTAATATGTCTGGTTTGCATCAATTGTTAGAAAAGCTGAATGACTCTAACTATGCATTATGGTCTTACAAAATGCAAATGTATCTGATTCAGGCTGAACTGTGGTATGTAGTCACAGAGGATCCACCAGATAGAGCAGATCCACAGAATGCTAAATGGTTTAAGGACGATGCAAAAGCAATGGCAGTTATTGCATTAGCTGTGGAAGACTCTCAAATTTCCTTCATTCAGTTTTTGAATACATCAAAAGAGTGCTGGAATGCGCTACAAGCTGTATATCAAAGAGAAACAGTGGGCAGTAAAGTAATTCTAACCCGGAAGCTGTATGGAATGAAGCTGAAACCAGGGGAGTCTATGTCAAACCATTTGAAAAGCATGAGAGAAATCTTCAATCAACTCAGGGCACGAGGGATGGAGTTTACAACTATACACCAAGTCTATGTGATTTTGTCAAGTCTTGATTCATCGTACGACGCGGTTGTCACCATGATGGAAAGTCAAGAGGAGAAAAATTTAACCCTCGAGTATGTAGCTGGAAAACTACTGGAAACCTATGAAAGAAGACAAGCTTCAAAACAACAGAGCCTTAAACATCCTGTGGCTGAATTTCAACAAAGCCATAAATCTTCTGATGTGGTGGCTGCATTAAAGGCAAGGAAATGCTTTAACTGTGGTTCCACAGAACACTTAAGGCGGGATTGCAACAAGAAGAAAAAGCTGTTGACAGCAAAGTGGAGAGAAGAAAACAACATGAATGAAGCTGAATCAACAAAGAAGTGTCTTCTAGCAAGAGTCAAAGAAACAATGAATCCTTGGTTTTTGGACTCTGGGGCTTCAATAAGTATGGCAAAAGACAAACTTTCATTTGTAACCTTGGAAACTTCTACTTCAGAGCAAAAATGTGTTACCCTTGCAAATGGAACAAAAATCCAGATTTGTGGTGTGGGTAATGTATATTTTGATTGTCTGGGAGTTGAACTACAAAGTGTTTTATATGTACCAGAATTGGAAACAAACCTTCTAAGTGTGTTTCAGTTAACAGAAATGGGGTATGAGGTTTGTTTTACTGAAGAAAATTGTACTATAAAACAGGGAAACAAAGTGTGTGTGCAGGGAATAATGAAAGAATCTTTGTATGTGATTAATACTTGTACAAAAAATGAAGTTGTAGCTAGCAAAGTCACAACAAAAACAATAGCCAATTGCAAACCACACCAAGAGTGCATCCATTTAACTCATAAAAGGTTTGGTCATGCTAACTATAAAACAATTTCTAAGATTCCAGAATTGTGTGAAGGGGTGAAAATCAAACCATGTTCTAACTATGTAGAATGTAAGGTATGCAGTGAAACCAAGTGTCATAAGTCAAACATTCCAAAACATAGTGAGAGAACAACAAAAAGAATTTTTGAATTAATACATGCAGATCTTGCAGGTCCTTTTGAGACAAGTCAAGGAGGAAACAGATTTTTCTTGTCTATTGTTGATGATTACAGTAGATTTGGATTTGTGTATGTGTTAAAACAGAAGAGTGAAACTTTTGGAAAGTTTAAAGCCTTTGTTAAGTGGAGTAAAAATAGATTTAAAGAACCTATAGCTAATCTAAGAACGGACCGGGGAGGTGAATTTCTCAGCAACCAATTTAAAAAATTCCTCAGTGATGAGGGTATACAACATGACCTTACTGCTCCATATTCACCATTTCAAAATGGAGTTGCAGAAAGGAAAAACAGAACCTTGCAGAACATGTTAAGAGCTCTATTGAAAGAGTCAGGATTGTCTAATCTGTTCTGGGCAGAAGCTTTGTCCACCTCAAATTATTTGTTAAACAGGCTTTACCACTCTGTACATGAAAAAACCCCATATGAAATGTTTTACAAAAGAAAACCTAGAGTGTCACATATAAGGGTTTTTGGAAGTAAATGTTTTGCTCATGTTCAGAAAGAAAACAGACCAGGAAAACTAGCTCAAAGAGGTTTGGAATGTAAACTGTTGGGATATGATACACAAACAAAAGGCTATCGTTTGTGGTCTCCATATCACAAAAGTGTAATTGTGAGCAGAGATGTAGTTTTTCATGAACAAATGCAGGAAACAAAACAGTATGTAAGTTTGCCTGTAGAACAGAAAGCTGTAGAAACAGAAGAAATTCCTGAACAATCTCAGCAAGAGAGGGAGGGGGAAGAAACTGTAGAGAAGGAAACTGTGCCTGTAACTATGCCAAGACGATCAGAAAGGGAACGCAAAGCTCCAATTCGTTTTTCAGATGAATACCAAAGCAAACAGGTTTCTCATAGAGCTTTACTAATAGCCTATGAACCTACTTCATTTGAGGAAATTCAGGAAATGGAACCTACAGAAGCTCAGGGCTGGCATGAAGCAATGTCAGAGGAAATCAGAGCAATGGAAAAAAATGAAACGTGGGAGCTAGTACCTTTACCTGAAGGTCGTAAAGCCATTACCAGTAAATGAGTATTCAAAGTAAAACAAAATGAGAAAGGACAGGTGGAACGTTCAATGGTAAAACAAAAAGAGATGCTTTAAAGCTAGGTCTCAGATTGTAACACAATTTAAACAACATGCGCAAGAGGAGGACTGTTAAGTATATGAAAAGAAATACTTGCTTAGTCATTAAAATTGTGTGTGTATGGCTATCTCAGGGTTAAACAGAGAAATTCTATCTGTGGGCAATTACCTTGAGATAGAGGCTGTTCTGGGAACCTTGCCAAGATTCTAAGTTAGCCTCATCACAGCTGTATGTAATGTAGATAAGAATTGTGTAAGATGTGTATATAGTTTCTCACTTTGTAAAATGGAACTGATCACTGCTTACTGATCACTGCTCTATGATCACTGCTCTCTGTGTATGCCTCAGTGTGCTGATCTGAACTGATCTGAATTGAACTGCACAGAAGCCTGAAGGAAATAAACCAGCTCTGCTGTGTAAGACCTGTGTGATGTGTGTTTGTTTCTGAGCACAAACAGAGTTCCAGAAGGAGAAAAGTTCTGGCAATAACCCAACATGTAAGGCATTGATGTATGATGAATGCATATGTAAAGCACACCATCCATTACATTGTGTTATGGAGCCTAATATAAGTGAATGAATAAAACTGCAACTATTATGCTGATAGCATCTCCATTTCTAATTAAGTACTAATTACCCTCAAAGCTTTTGACTTTTGTTATTCATTTCAGAGTACAATGTTTTATGCTTTTAATGTTCTTTTATTATCTCTTTTGTTAATCTTCTTGGAGACATTTGCATTGAGTCTCCTACATGAGTGACCATCTTTATTTAAACACATTTTCGTGGGCTTTTTAAAATGCATATTCCTTGCCTCCAAAAAGTGAAATAATTTGAAATTAGTCATTGCTAGTGCCTCTGGTTCATCCCATTGTGGAGAATTTATAATCATTTTAATCCTCTGAAAGAAAATAAAGATAATGAAAGGAAAAATTAAATTCCCTTTAATAACAGAAAGACCTCAAAGCACAAAGAGAATAAGTGAAAAAAGCAGGTGAAATTAATTTCTTAATATGTGTAAAGCGATGCACTGTGGAATAGTCCTAATATTACTTATACAATGGGGAATAAATTTGCTATTATTGTGTATGTATGTTTTTTAAGTGACCTCTAAGATATTGGTTGTTAAAGCTGTATACAGAGGACCAATTTCAAATTATACTGGCTCCAGTCCAGAGAGAGTTGTGTGGATTCCATGTGACACAGACCATGGGCAGGAAACCAATTTGCTACGATACTTTGCCTGAAGAGAACATTCAAGGGAAAGATGATAATAGTCTCCAAATATCTCAAGGGCTGTCACATCAAAGATAGAACAGACTCGGGGTAGTATCCAATGGTATCACTGCACAAAATCAAATAGTACTAGCACAGCTCCACTGAATATTTCCATTGCACAAGCATTAGTGCATTGCACTTGCACAACCCATTGCACAAATGCAACTTTAGTCAGATTCTCTTCTCGCACATAGTTCAGAACCTAGTTTATGCTAGTATAACATCATTTGCACTAGCAGAATGACACGCTTGGATACTGCCCTGGTTATCTATTGTTCCAGAGGGGCAGACTAGAAGCAACAGATGGAAATTGCACTTTAGCGCTTCGAGTGTAAACCAAAATGAGCGGAAACTATTTCCTGGAAGCAGGCCGATTTCTTATTTTGTATCAGTGGTGGAAAAAAGCATCAAATTAAAGGTCCACCAATGAACTAACCATACACAAAGGAGGGGAAGTCTTAGAGCATCATCAGACAAGCATTTTATTGCATGTTCATTACTACCCACTGCCACGACACAGGCTCTGAACAACAGGCCTGGCCATGGACATTCCCTGCTCAAGCTAAACCCCACCACTTGAGGAGCCTGAAACGAGGGACAAACACCGCCTTTCTCCAACCTATGTGGAGAAAGGGGTTAAATTGGAAGGATTTCAGTAATAAATCAAAGCGCTGTGAATTATATGTGCTGATGGTGATTTAATGTCAGAGTGGGTGTTAAATGTATATAACTGCAGATGATAAATGCCAAAGAAACACGTGGGATTTTTGTGGCAGTTAAAACAAACTGAATAAAAATTTATTTTAAGGTTCACAAACTTTTTTTCAAAATTAAACTTTTCAAAACTGTTTTAAAACCTCTCATCCAATCCTTTCTCTCTTCACATACACACTTTCCTTTCTCTCACGCAATTACTCTTGAGCTTTCTTTATTATCAGTATTGTTTAATATACATCAGCTGACTATGTGCACACCACACTCAAAAGACACCCCTCTATTCACTGATCCTCAAACTCTCCAGAACAATAGTACTCTACACACAGAGAGCTAAAGCACTAAAGGCTAAAGACTCAAAAAGTACCTAAAAGTCTCCCTCAATGCCCTCAGTCATTCCCTTATATATCACTCCTCTCCCCTCCTAAGGCATTCTAACTCCACCCACTCGGGTCAACATTCTAAGCATTAGGGAACTGACTTGTGGGGTATAATGCCACACCCACTTACAGTTTTTCATGTGCCCTTTAGACGATGCCATCTGCCTTCCGCGCCGCGTTTCCGTCACAAAAAAGACCTGGAAAATCTGACTTATTTGCCACCATTTCCTGCTGTGTGCAGGAAAAGCAGTGCAATAAAAGTGCCCACTGATTGGGTCACATGGTCGTTGCTGCTTCCACTTTCTCTCCCCGTATAAAGAGATTGTCGCTATTGTGGGACAGCAGCAGGAGGCCATAGCGATAGTAGGGAAATGCGAAAATCCACCTGTCTGATGACACCCTTATTCTCTGTAGGCCAGATCCTGCCTGGTGCTGAATGACCCAAGTTCAATCTGACCTAAGCAGAATATGATGGTACTCAGCCTCCTGAAGAGACCCTTGAGGGCTTTAGCATATTTGCCAAATGCACCATCCTTTCTCCTTGCCAAGCTAACCTAATTAAATGTTATTTCATTGCAAACACTGCAAAGCCTGAAAAACCTGAATCTGTCCTGAACTGCAGATTAATGCTTGAACAAGTCCCAGTTCATACAAAGTGTCCTAATTTTTGACACATTATACCCAGTGACTGCAGTCTGCCATATACTGCTGGAATAGCAGCTCTGAAGGTCAAACAGAGACCATCGGTATGCTGAAATAATGCTGCCAATGTCCAAATCCAGGCAGGAAGCCTGATGTTTATAATCTGAGTACTGTGCAATGTATTGTTCCTGATTTCTGAATCAGAAACATCTCTTTTATTTACACATAAAGGGGTGCTTTCTGTTCGAAGGGACCAAGAACAAATAGAACCCAGGTTGGGCTCTGCGAAATAGTGGGTGGGGCTATGCAAATTACATTGGGCTTGCTGTCAGCCACTCCCACTGTGTTCTATGGAACAGAATTAACAGGCTCCAGTGCTGTTGAAGACAAGAATGACTACCCCTCACTCTGCCCTGGAAATTGAAGTTACTCATTATTCCGTGTCCTGCACTCTGGGATAACGGAGAAGAGATCCTGGCCCTCCTCTGTGGGACAACCTTTCAAGTCCTTGAAGAAGTGCTATCATGTCTCCCCCCAGTCTTCTCTTCTCTAGGCTAAACATGCTCAGTTCTTCCAGAATCTCTGGGGGCTGGGGGGAGCCACAGTGCAATCAGGAAGAAATTGGTGGGGGGGAGCATTGGGTGGTGCCAGGGCTGCTGCCCCCCCCCATGGGGGCTGCAGCTTGTGCACTCTGGTCTAGAGGTGGAGCGCTTGGCAGCCCCTCGCCCCTCCTCCTGGCGTGAAACCCAGCAGAATCCATGAGCCCATCAGAGGGAAGCACCAGAGGCAACTAGCAGATTTAGCTCCCACCCCAGCAGAGTTCCTATGTACTTGCTTCGGGACTACGCTTACATACTGGCTGGTATGCATTAAAATAAAGTGGTCCATTTGCTGATGCTAAACAACATGGAGAGATGCAAAACCTGCTTTGTTATGACCACAGGCATGAGCAGTGTGTGTGTGTGTGTGTGTGCACGTGCATGCAGTGGGTATAAAGATGTAGTATGTACCACAACTACCAGTGGGATTGGATCTAGATTTATGCTGGATCAACTATGCTGCAGAAATAGATGTTTCAATGTGTTCCTTACCCCAGAGGCCCTTGAGCCCTCTGAAAATGCTACACAGAGAGTCAGGGGACACTGCTGAATGGAGTTTGCTGTGTGGCTTGAGGGGGGGGGCAGGGGGACCTTCTGCAATCACAGACCTTCCTCTTGAGCAAGAACCCTTCCTCTCCTGGTAGGCAGTCCCTGGATCCAACCGAGTGTCTGTAAAGTATGGCCTTCAATAAGGATGGACTCTTTTCTTGTTTCCATTTCTTTTCATTCCTGCTGTATTATTATTATTATTATTATTATTATTATTATTATTATTATTATTATTATTATTTTATTGCATTTTTATACCGCCCAATAGCTGAAGCTCCCTGGGCGGTTCACAAAAACTAAAACCATTCAAAGTATAAAACAAACAGTATAAAAACATGATATAATATACACATTAAAAACTGATTAAAAACATACCATACATGATTAAAACATCTTTAAAACATCCTTAAAGCATCCTAAAAACATCCTAAACATTCACTGGATAGGCCTGCCGGAATAGATCAGTCTTTATTGCTTTTTTAAATTCTAAAAGACTGTCATGTTGATGAATCTTCTCCAGCAGGCCATCCACAGTCTGGGAGCAGCAGAAGAGAAGGTCCTCTGGGTAACAGTTGTTAATCTAGTTTTTGCTAGCTGAAGTAGATTCTTCCCAGAGGACTTGAGTGTGCGGGGCCGATTGTACTGGAGAAGGAGATCCTGCAGGTAGCCTGGACCCAAACCATGTAGGGCTTTAAAGGTAATAACCAACACTTTATACTTCGCCCGGAAACTAATCGGCAGCCAGTGAAGAGATTTTAAAACTGGTGTACTTCTGAGTGCAGTGCAAAGAGGCTTCTCAAACAGATTCTTCCCATGTACATTCTACAGATGGGCAACAGATGCTGAAAGAGAACAGCTTGGAGAACACCACCCAAATAGTCTGTGGCCGTGCTCGGGATTTCACCTCAGCTTATCTGAGACCATCACAGCCTTCCCTCTATCGCTATCTCATACTGGCTTCAGGCCATGCAGAACAGTCTATTGAAGATAGATGTATCTGGCAGTTGTCCAGCAGGCTTGGTAGTTGTTAATGAAGGTGGGTCTGGCAGTGGTAGAGAGTGAGAGTGAGAGGAATGCCCCAGTTGTAGGATAAGGTGGAGAGAGAGAGAGAGAGAGAGAGAGAGAGAGAGAGAGAGAGAGAGAGAGAGAGAGAGAGATGGCACTGGTGAGTGTAGCAAGATTTGTTATGAAAACGATTAGACTCTTGTGGATTTTCACTTCCTCCCAGTCCTTGGAGCCCAGAGAACTTAGTCGATCTCCAATCAATCCTTAATTTGCTCCTTTTTAATGCCAGGTCACCCTTTAATACCACACAACTCATTCCACACTCTGGCCATGGCTAGACCAGGCCTACATCCCAGGATTGTCCCGGGATCATCCCTGTGCATCTAAATGACATACAGGGGATCCCAGGATCAGGCAGGCATGACCCCTCCATTTGCCTGGGATAATCCTTAGGTCTAGCTAAGGCCTCAGTCAAAGATGGAGGGAGTTAGCCAAACATGTGTTATGGGCAGCTAGCTGGCTGGCTCATGTAGGGAACCCTATTTTGGCTCAGCTGCTGCTAGACTGGTCCTTGGTGCAAGAGCAAAATAAGTCAATGGATGGCTTAACTATGAGCCATATGGATTCCATCGGCCTTATCATGATCTATATTACAGTTCATTTTGAGCCTTCATGCCTTGGATTGGATATTGCAGTCATGGCAGAATACAGCCTCTCTTGATGTCCTATCCACCACACAACCGTAGCTTGTTTCACTTTTAATTTGAATTCACATTGTTGATGATTTAGTATATTGTTATACCAAAGTGACTTTGAAGATTTTATGGGTAGAAAGTCCAGAATCCTCCACCAACCCCCACCAGCCTTTGCTTGAAAAGTAAAGCAAGCAATCTTTAGAAAGGTTTTCTTAAACCATGCTCTGGAAATGAGAGTGAATAACTATACACGTATAGGTAGGTTGATAACAGCAGCTCATCAAATGAACACTGGAGAAAATGCTGCACATAATTTTTAGGGGGGGAGTTTTCTGTCTGGGGCAGGTGTAGGAAGAAAGAGTGAGTTTTTACCTGGCAGTTTCTAAATAATCACAAGAATGACAACAAAATTTTGTCAGTGGCTCCCATTAAGAAAATGTTTGGGAGTTGACATAATTAGGCATACCCTACCATTAGCTCCACCCATGCATCAATTTTTCCTCACCCCACCCAGTTAGTGATTCCACCTTTGTAATTTTTTCCATTGACCTCTCACATGCCCTGCCGACAAAGGTACACATTATCTGTCAATCTTGGCTAATTATACACTCCCTTTTGTAGACATTGCTGGTTACACTACACAGTCCGTATCTTTAAATTGAACCTACCATTCAGAGCTGCCTACTCAAACAAGCAATTCAAAACAAGGCATCCCCGGCACATTATGCATGGTGCATTCCCAAGGTGGCACACGCCAAGTATGACACATGTGATCCGTTCGGTGAACTGTATGCACAAGAATTCACAAATGGATCGAAACCTCAAATTAAGAGAGGACGTTTGTCCAAGCTTGTGATGTTGGATTCATTATATGGCCAGCTAATTTCAGTTTCTGATTGGGTAAATTCTGCTACCACTGCTTCTAATCAGGAGGCAGATGAACTCAGTGAGCTCATCCCAATCCCACAAGTGCCGCATTTCTTGAGCAGACCTTGACATAGTACGGAGGCTCTTAGCATGGGGTGACAGTGAAGACCACAGGACACTTTCCATGTTCTGTATAAGTGGAATGAAAGTAAATATGAGGTTCCTTCTCTCATATGAAAGGAGGGATGGGTTTTTCCAATGTGGATAAGCCTTTCTGCCCTTGCACTGGGGGAATGAACATCTCTCCATGGAGGATATATAGATCTCCCTGCTTCACGTGAGTCCCAGAAGTGGGGAACAGGAAGCACACATTAGTTATGCTTCTTTTATCACTGGCCGTTTCTACACCTGCCTTTTTCCCTGGGATTGTCCCGGGAACATCCCTGTGCATACAAATAACACACAGGGGAAACCCAGAAGAAGGCAGGGATGATCCCTCCATTTTCCTGGGATAATCCCTATGTGTAGAAAAGACTGTTTGCTTGCAGCTACTTTGAGTTTTCCAGTGCATTTGCTTTACAGATCAATCCTATACATGCCTACTCCAAAGTAAGTTTCACTGAGTTCAATGAGGCTTATGCCCAGGTAAATGAGTGCAGCTCTCGTGCCATTTGCATAAATCAGTTTAATTCCAGGTAGTGAATCTATGTCAAATTACATCAACAAACAATTTGGCCCTCCATATCCAAAGTACAATTTGAAGGGAATAAAGCTCTTGAAATTCATTAATTAAAAGAAAGCTCAACAGTTTGCTTCTTTTAATGGATTTTTAAATATGAATTTTGACAATTCCGAATGTTAGCATAAAATGTAATCTATTTTAACTCGCATAGTTCACTGAAGCTGGAATGCATTTGATTAATTCGCTTCAACTTCCCTTAATTCATTTAGTTTGCTTGTTTATCAAAGTGGAAGTCAACTCAATGGAGGTGAATGGAGCCACCTTGAATAGCTCTGTGAAATAAGCATATTAAATGAAACCCAGCAAAACATACTTACCAGATTGCTAAACACTGATCAGAAAATTATAAATGCATGAAGTAGAAAAGAAGTTACAAACAAACTGCAAAGTTTACTGCAAAATTCTCATCAAAATTTTCAATAAAGAGAGAACGGAAGACAGCCCAAAGACTCCCTTTAAAATAGTAATATGGTTTGCCACTCCCCTCACCTCCCCAAATGTAAGGAATGAAAAGCCACATGAACCACCTGCAAACTTATCTCCAAAAATTTAAAAAAATGATGCTTGAGAGATGGGGAATTCATCATGTACTTGATTCACTTGGAGCTTTCATTCCCCCCCATTGTCCAAATCTACTGCGGAGAACGAATGTTTTCTTTTTGAATTCAAGCTGTAAATTGTGCTCCCTTTAAATGACATCTGCTCATTAGCAACACAATCATACTACTTTCAGGCAAGAGTTTTGGATGACTCAGGGATCCAATCATGCCGTACTATCAAGTATGTTTGTCTAGCTCCACACAAGTGTCTGTCATTCCATCAACAGATGAGGTCTACGTATCATACATATTAACAGACACTCAGAAGAGTCAGAGCAGAATAATCACTAGGGATCTTGATACTGGCAGGCCTCAGTCCTGGAACGGAAATGAGACTCGATGCCCACCTCAAAGGAGAGGAGAATATTAGAACCCCCCTGGATTCTTCTCTGGCTTGGTTTTTAATCCAAGCCGAGGAAAAAAAAAACACCTTGCTTTGAATGGCTGAATCTGAGAAAACTTCTGCTGAAGGGCAAACAACCACCCTAAACAGGGGACCCTCTTGCACTGAGAGGATATAAGTTTTTGCTTCCTAGAGCGGATTCTTTTCTGGTGAGGGCTTGGCAGGTAGCCCCACTTGATTGTCTCCTGCCATTTGCATACAGGATGCTTTGTGAGGCTGGGCCCAGCTAAACTGTTACTGGGTGATTGGGGTCTATTTGGTAGCCACCCATTAGTTTAAGTAATGACTAGAGTTCCTTCTGGCCATATTTATTCTGAGGTGAGCAGAGGACAGCTCGCCCATCTCTCTGATCTATGCCCTCAAGCTTTGGGGGAAAATTTCAAAAGAAGTTCTGAGAGATCTGAGGATGATACTAAATGTGATGAGGGAGACTCATGATCAGAATTCCCAACATCCCTTTCTTGGGTTAAGGCCAGAACAGACATTCCTTTAAATATGTGTCTATCCCCCATGCCTTCTTTTTGTATTTACTCTAGAAGAGGTGCAGGGCGCCAATCCAGATCTTAAACCACACACTCCCTGCATGGATCCTGATCTGGACTGAGGACATCCCAGGCTCTCTCAGCCCCATTTCCCTCCGACCCTCCTTGCTGGTGTTCCTCTCTTTTCACTGTTTTCATTATTTTACCTTCAATGTCATTTGGGATTTTACAGCGAATGTATGGGTTGAGAGTCCACAGTGTGTGTGCACGCATGTATGGAGTCCAATGGACTTCCCCATGCCTGTCCTCTTAGATCCCACTCGCTGAGCTACAGGGCACTCGCGGACCCGCTCATCAGGTGCCCCACAACTTGGTGAGATCCCAACAAAGCCTCGTGCCCCTTACTGAACCACTATTTTACGAAACAATGGTGGCTCAGGCATTTCCAGGAAGGAGCATTCATACCAGTAATGTTGCATAACTGCCCCCTTTATGACCACCATATATACAACAATCCTTTCCCAGAAATACCTGTTGCGCAAAATGGCATCTCCGTAAGTGGACGGTAAGATTCCAATGAGCCTTCCTTGCTGGAAATGTTGCAGCCTTGGAGCCTGATTAAGGATTTAGTTGCTGCCTCCTTCCAGCATGTAGCTGGAGATGGTTGCATCCCCCTAGGATTGCAGCTGCCTTGTTTTTCTGTGTGAAAGCCAGTGAGATGGGAATTGTTCAGCTTGCATCCATGTATACACCACGATCAGTACAAGCACTTATGGAATAGGTACTATAGATTCCTTTACCCTAGATGTATGTAGAAAGGAAGAGATTGCTAACCTTCCTGACTAATATGCTGCATTTGATGTTATTATAGAACACTGTGATTATACAAGATGAACCATGTATTTTTAAAGAGCTGAACTGGAAGATTACATTTTTATGAGGCAATTGCTTTTGGAGCTGGTAATATCTAATATTTAACTGCGTTGAGTAAAGACGAAAAGCAGCGTCTGAGTTTCCATTCTTCTTCATCTGCAAAGCATGACATCTCTACTACTGAGTCGCAGTTCTGTACAAAGGGGGGGGGGGGGAATATAGCACTTTCTTGGAAATAATTTAAAAGTCTCCAGACAATGAGATATTTAGAGAGTCTCAGATTGACTCTTACAAGTCTGAAATCTGACCTTGACATTCCTTTTTGTCTGTCAGAGATGTTAGATGAAGAAATATCCCTATTTTAATGTATTGACACATATTTCTCTTTTCTTTTTTTAAAACAAACAAATGACAACCCTGGAATAGATCATTCTTAGGGGCATCCTTTTTTATTATAGGGTGGTTTTTTTGGGGTGTGCGTGTGTCCTGGCAGTGTTCCTATGTCTTTGTCAATGGTATTACTACTGGCTGGGGAATGGTGGGACATTTTTTCTGTCTAAACATGGATATGATTCAACTACGGATGTACAAGAATTTAGTTTCTGCTTGCAAAACATGTGAGTGTTCCCTGTTTGCCACCCCAAACGCAAGCATGAGCATGAGAAATGTTTCTGCTGAAAATGTCCGCCAATTACCCAACATATGCTCATGTTCAATTTGCACAGCTTTCCCCGACCAACTTACCTGGATTTTCAAATCTGTGCACATTTTAAATCAGCCCCACTTTAGCCTTGGAGAAAAAGTTGCACAGATTTGGGAATTTTTGCTCAGTGTTCATGTTTGAGAGCTGTTGGCACAGTTTTCCCATTTGCTCATTCACCCATCCCTAGATTGCCTCTTTATTGAGCATTCCTGTTATTGCCGCTTTGTATTGCGCAATGCTATGGCATGCTTCTATAATGCAAATCCAACATAAACTAATATTTATAAGAACATCCAAAGCGCCATGCTAGATCAAACCAAAGGCCCATTTGCACAGCATTCTGTTCCCACAGGGGCCAACCAGTTGCCTATGGGAAGCCCACAAGCAGGATCTGAGCACAACAGTGCCCCTGCGAGACCTCACTCTTTCTTTCCACTGCAAGAACTGTCCATTTATTCCAACTGTCTGCGTCCTATTCCTTAGCCAGTTACTAATGCATAGGAAGCCCAATCATTTTATCCCCTGACTACTTTGTTTGTTCAGGAGCCTCTGGCGAAGTTGCTAAGATGATGGGGAATTTATGGCGAAGAACGTGGATTGGGACAATGGCTGGGAAAAGAGACAGGGTGTGATTATGTCCGGTCAAGTTTTGGAATGAGTTGTAATTTTCTTTCCTATCCAGCTAGAATAATCACTGATTGCAGTGGCAGAATTGTAGGGGACGAGCAGACCAGATTGACACTTCAGGCAACATGTACGTAAGGCATTGGAAGTCTCATCCCTGGAAGTCTAGCAGAGAGATACAAGCACTTTACTTACTGTACCATTGGGCAATTTGCAAGCAGAGAGAACTGCTGGCCTGGTCTTTGCTGCTCGCCAGCACCCCCACTGCAGATGGTCAGGAGGTGAATTGCAACTGTCAGACCCAGCAGCAGCTGATGATCTGAGGAGCCAGGTTACCTCTCTAGCAGGATCTCTCTCTCCAGTCTGACCAACTTTTTGCTCCATGTAGGTGAAGCTGCTACCAATTTAACCCCATAATATCGAAAAACCCAAAACTAAATACAAAAATATATGCAAGACTGCTCTTTTACAGGAGCACTCATGAAAGTATGAACAAAAGTGTGTACCTCAATCAGCAGGATTTAGGCAAGTGCAGTTTTGATGTCAACTCCTTCTCCTGCCTTCTTATATTGGGGCATGGGATGGAGGCAGGTGGCAATACCTAATCAGATGATTGCAAATAGCATGAGCCTTTTATGAGAGCTGGATTTAACTGTTCTTAAAGCCTGGACTCCATTCAGTGTGATCAGTGGATTCCTCAACCATCTTTGTTTGGGTCCAGCATCTCCTCAGTGAGGAGGAGCATCTGAGAGGAAGGCAAGGGAAGAGCATCACATCCATTCAGTCATATCGTAGGGTTGCCATGCATCCTACTTTACAGAGGAACACCCTCTATTTGAAAGGTTGCCAGAAGATATGCATCAGTTTGAAAGTAAGCTCTACTTGAAGGGCTGTCCAGAACAAGACCAGTTAAATGATAAAGGGCCAAGAGACCAGCAGAGGTCTTGAAGATGCCCATCAACTGTTGGCACCTGGACAGCAAACTGAGCCGGAAGAGAGGCCAAATGGTCATAGTCTTCCCCTCTATGATGAGATGCATTGCATTTCTATTTATAGTATAGTAGTTATTTCTAAACTTGCACCTTTACATATGAATAAGCATGTGCACATTTTATGAACATCTTTGCCCTCTACTTCCTTTTGTGGGGGATGTAGTTGTGTCCTCCTCCCTCCATTTTGGTGATGCATCACATGGCCTCTACTTTGGTTTGTGCAAGTGATAGCACCCTAGCTTCATGCTAGCTTCATAGTATCATAGAATAGTAGAGTTGGAAAAGGCCCATAAGGCTATTGAGTCCAACCCCCTGCTCAATGAAGGAATCCACCTTAAAACATTCCTGACAGATGGCTGTCCAGCTGCATCTTGAATGCCTCTAAGGTGGGAGAGCCCATGACCTTGCTAGGTCATTGGTTCTATTATCATACTGCTCTAACAGTCAGGAAGACTTTCCTGATGTCCAGCTGGAATTTTGCTTCCTGTAACTTGAGCCTATTATTCCATGTCCCTCACTCTGGGATGATCAAGAAGAGATCCTGGCCCTCCTCTGTGTGACAACCTCTCAAGTACTTGAAGAGTGCTATCATGTCTCCCCTCAGTCTTCTCTTCTCAAGGCTAAACATGCCCAGTTCTTTCAGTGTCTCCTCATAGGGCTTTGTTTCCAGACCCCTGATCATCCTGGTTGCCCTCCTCTGAACACACTCCAGCTTATCTGCGTCCTTGTATATGTTGGTCTTATGGGAACACATCCTTTTAGATGGCATTATGTATTTGTTTGGTTAGTTCAAAATGTGGGCCCTCCTCTTCACTCTGATGAATGGGTCCTTGGATGGCTGCCCAAAATTCCTGTTCTGGTTGAACCACTGATGCCAACCACCATCCTGTATCTGCACTAGTGTAGGGATAAAGGCCGGATTGTGCCAATTCAGCAGAATGAAGAGCTGCCTTGAGGCCAAGTATTGGGGAAAAGGCAGGAAACAACAACAACAACAACAACAACAAATTCCAAGTACTCTATGTGAAATGCATTTATAGTAGATTTAGAATCAGTTTCAGGTATGGACAGGGGATAAATTTTGTTCAGTCCCTATTTTACCTTATCTAATTTTTCACTTTCAAACCACTATATGACCTGAAGTTCAGTTATGCTTCAACATTTGCACAGCTCTGAATTGTGCAATGCGGTTGTCTAATTAAAAATGCATACAGAAATGTGTATATTAGGTTAAATAATGTTTAAATGCATTAGGGAAATTACTTGCAAAAATTATGTATACAAAAATGCATGCATATTAGAGTAATACACACAAAAATGCTGATGATTTTCATGCAATTTTTTTTTAAAAAACACACACCAAATTGCCCATGTTTGAGATAGGGATGTCCATCACTGGGAAATCTGGTTCTTTTGGGGGCTCACTGGAATTCTGTGGTGCCCCTGACAAAGCTTGCATTTGTGAGACAAGCTGTGCATCTCTTCCTGAAATCTGGGGACTATATATATTGTGTAAATAGCAGATTGATTGGGCCAGCTCATGGGAAAATGAGTCAAAATCTAAGGAGATGAGCGGCCAGATGGGTTCCTCTGATATCTTTAGTTTGAGATGAATAGTGCTTAAGAATGAAGGAATTCTCAAAGTTTGAGAAAAACCAAACTAAATATTGGGGGGGGAGAAAAAAGGGGGAAACTTGAGAGCACCCCAAATATTCATATTCACCCACCAGTGGCTTCTTGACAGCTAGATTGGTTTTCCCCCCCCTTCTGATGCCTTTGAACATTTGAGTACAGGTAGTTTTAGTTGAAGTTTTTCAAGATTCAGTGGAGATAAAATGCTTCCTCCCCCCCCCCCCCCAGTTCATGATATGAAGCCAAAGTGATGAAATCCTCTAGGTGATAAAACATAATGTTGCAATACAAGAGGCTTACAACACACTGCTAATAAGATTAAGTGAAAGAAATCAAAGCCAATTTATGTTCGGTGGTTTGGGGAATAATAACATTTGTGTCAAGATACACAGTAATCATCGAAACATGGGAATAATCTACCTCCTAATTAAACAACAGTAAACAATTGTCAATAGTGCACAATTGTTGAGAGCCGACAAAGGAGGTATTAATGTAAACAAAGATTAAAAAGCGTGCTCCAGATCCAGAGGCCAGGGAAGTGATTCGGTGCTCATTGAAGCAAACCAAGCATAGCATGCATCTGTATTGCAGGATGTACAAGTATATCTATCAAAGTAGGCTAGGCAGCGTTCTGACAGCTGGATACACTGGCATTATATGGACTTTTATTAGAAGTGTGGTAGATAGGGGACATCCCCCCCCCCCAATTCCATTTTCTCCTGTTTTCTAGCATTGTGGAAGTTAGGCATTCCATGGTGGAGAGAGAGGGCATGTCTAGACTTCCCGGTTTTCCGGGATGGAGGGTGAGGATCTCATGGTATTATGCTTGCGAGATCTTCCCGCTCAGTCTACATTCAGTGCACAATGTCTCAGGAGGACGGAGGATATCACACCCACCATTTTTTTGTTTTTTGTTTAATGAAAACAAGTGCTCAAGAGCTCGAATGAAAAAGTGAGTTGTTCTTTTTTTAAAAAAAAATCTTCCCACTCCCCCACACCACCCCCGATGGGCATGAAGCTCCTGAAGAGCTCTGTGTCCCATTCACAGCTCCTCACGGTTACTCGCGAGGAGCCACGCCAAAACTGGGATGGATGGCCACACGTCCCATGGTCTCGGGATGAGCTCGAGACCGTGGGAAAAACTGGGATTAAAGGCTATGCTAATATCCCGGGGAAAGTGAGGGATAATCCCTCCCTGCTCCCGGGATCCCCTGAGCATCATGTGGGCACACAGGGATGATCCCATGGCAATCCCCAAGATATCGGCAGTCTAGACATGCCCAGAGCTGTTTTGAAAATCAGAGAAGTGCCTCATTGGAGCTCCACTCTGAATTTCAGAGTGGAACAGACCTGCTCTGTGCACCCCTACTAAGTAGGGGTTTGAACCCAGGTTCCTGGACTCCAGAGCTGAGCACAAATGTGATTTCAAAATGCCTCAGAGAAATTGAAGGACAAAATGTCACCGTATTTCTCAATGGGGAGGGGAAATTCCCCAACTATTTCTCACAGGTAGGGTACCCCATTGACAAGAGCTGTAGTACAGGATCTTTCTTTTTTCCTCCTCAGGGTTTTTGCTTTTTGTGTGTACTGCCACTGCAAATGGCAATAGCAGCTACTGTGTTGGCAGCCTGGCTCCCATTTTGCATCCTCCATAATGCAGGTATGAGATTTATTTATTTATTTATTTATTTATTTATTTATTTATTTATTTATTTTATTACATTGCCTTTTTTCTTCCAAGGAACCCAAGGTGGTGTACATTATTCTCCTCCTCTCCATTTTATCCTCACAACAACACAACCCTGTGAGGTGGGTTGGGCTGAGAGTCTGTGACTGGCCCAAGTCACCCATTGGGTTTCCATGGCCGAGTGGGGACTAGAACCCAGATCTCCCAATTCTCTATCTTCAGGTAAGAGGTGGAGCTAGTACCATGTGACATCTGTCCTCCAATTTCCTGAAAGTTTTCCTCCCCCATGAAATAACCTTCCATTTTTCTGCTTCATTCTCAAGTGTTTTATAATTTATTTTCAATGTATTTTGGTGGTGTCATTGACCTTATCTAAACACTGTGAGGTGCCATGGAATGACTTCTACAAGCTTCTGCTGGTGGTCCAGCTATGCCTCTTTCTAGAAAGGGATAACCAGGCTTCAGCAGTCTTTGATCTGCTAGGCTAAATTACTGCCATGCATTCTATGTGGGGCTGTCTTTCAAGACAATTCGGAGGCTGGAGCTTCTGCATTTGCAATGGCCAGGCTGATAGCAGGGACCAGGAGGTCTGAGCATCTAACCCCAGTTCTGGCCTGCTTGAACTGTATGTTACCAATTCCAATCCAAGTCATTGGTTTTGACCGATATAGCCTTACATGGCTCAAGATCATAATACCTTATGGAGCACCTCTCCTGGTATAAACCCACCTGTACACTACAACCAATCTCCAAGGCCTTCTCTGACTGCCTCCTCTGAGGGAGGATCAGGGGATAGCAACTAGGGAAAGGGTTTTCTCAGTGGTAGCCTCCCCAATTATGGACTGCTCTCCCCAGTGAGGTCCACATGGTGCCCACACTGTCACCTTTTTGGCACAAAGTGAAGACTTTTCACTACTCCCAGGCATTTGATGGCATATGGTAGCTTTTTAATGTTAATTGTTTATTGGGTCCTGGTAGTTTACTTGTAGGGGGATCCATATGAAAAGGAGGACAGGGCTCCTGTATCTTTAACAGTTGCATAGACAAGGAAATTTCAGCAGGTATCATTTGTATATATGGGGAACCTGATGAAATTTCCTCTTCATCACACCAGTAAAAGCTTCAGGTGCCCTGCCCTCTTTTAAATCTGGTGGTCACTCTAGTATAGCTCCTCCAGCTTTAACTGTTGTGATAAAGAGGGAAATTCACCAGGTTCTCCATATATACAAATGGCACCTGCTGAAATTCCCTTTTCTATTCAACTGTTAAAGATACAGGAGCCCTGTCCTCCTTTTTATAAGGTCACCCTAGTTGCTGTTTTTTAAAACAACAACAACTGTTTTTAACTATTACATTTTTATACTTTAAAGGTTTTATATTATGTTTTAGCATGATGTATTTTAGGGTTTAGATTTTTGTGAACTGCCTAGAGAATTGGAATGAATGAATGGATATTCATATTGCAAAGGAGAGGGGAGGCTATGATGCAATACAGTTTCACTGCAGCCGCAGCAAAGAGAATACATGATGCAGGCACTAGGCTGAAGCTAAGCAGGTCTGGGTCTGGTCAGGGCCTGGATGGGAGACCACCTGGCACTGATAGAAAAAAAAAGATGACCTATAAAACTTGTACTAAATAAATCAGGCTTCTAGGAGGGATTTTACCTTTCGTGTATGTAACAAGATGGTTTTAAGAATGGGGACTTGCTTTCAGTAGAGAGCATTGGCTGTTGGGTGGTATAGAAATGCAATAATAAGTAAATAAAATAAATAAAACATTTTAGCTGATTACTTTCCTCTCTTGATAGGTGAGGCATTTGAAAGTATGTTTCTTCTCTGTTCGAAGTGCCAAGGCTGCCAGTCTCAGTTAAAACTCAACACCTTAAAGGGGAGAGAAATGGGTTATATGAAGGACTCCAGACTTCTTCTCTTCCAGTGTTGCATGCAAAAAAGGAATCTGCTCTGACCTCCCATGGTGAGCTGTGTGAAGCATGTGGACTTTGAGCATCTCCCAGCTGCAAAGTTGTCTAGGTTTCACCTTAAAACAACGAAACGAGGGAGGCCAACAGTTGCTGAGCCCCACAGAATGAATGCTAAAAAGCACCAGACCGTTCTAACGTAACAATATGAGGATTGCGAACTTGGCCACACAACCGGATGCCTGTCTTCTATGATTTGTGCATTCTTTGAATGATTCTCCCTTGTGTTATCATGAAAGATTAACCCCGTTTTATTGTATTTTCTCCTGCTTTTTGTCTATTCGCGGTACTTTTGCACATTTTCACCTTTTGTATTATAAATTGCACATTTTGTATCGTGGCATTGCAATAGTTGTGTGCTTTTTAGCAATTATTGCAGGCTTGTACTTGATATGTTACACAAGACCTGCTCCCTTGTGAGGTTCCTGAGCAGAATTTAGTCCACCAGTCAGGTATGGTAGCTTCTCCTATGCACAATATAGAGTCACGTCCCCCGTTCCCCCCCCCCCCCCCGGCAAATTCCTTAATTCCAAGCAGTCAGCACTAATTGGTTTGTCGATTCCCCTGTTGATTGGCCCCACCATTCATAAATCCATGAGGGCGGGGCTTCAAAGAAGGGCAAGGTTCACCCACTGTGCTATGGGGCACGGCTGCCTAGATCAGGCTATTTGTCCTCCCAGGCCAGTGTTATCTATTTTGAATGACAGCATCTCTGCATGTTCTCAGAGGGGCAGGGGGATGCTTCACAACACACTTTACCTGATCCTTTGAACAGGAGATGCTGGGGATTGAATTGGAACCTTCTGTATGCAAAGCACGTGCTTTGCCACTGAGCTATGGTCCCTCCCCAAGATTCCCCATGCAGTTCCACGTAGGAAGAGTTGCTTGACTCTTCCTATGCAGGTGCCCCCTGTCTACCAGTTAGGGATGTAAACGGAATGTGTTACAGTTTGGTTTTGATCAGATGTTGCTTTCTGGACTGAACAGAGACACAGGTGCAACCTGTGGTCAAAACCCACACATTTACAAGCTTGCAGTGTGATTCACGGGCCAAAACTATTGTGTTCCACAGCATGTGTACATTTGAAAAATGTGCATGAAAAAAAAAGTGTACTTCTGGAATAAAAAAGTGCACAACTATGCTTTCATCAATGGGAGAAGATTGTGTGCATTTCAAAGATGCTCACAATGGACGCATACCTTTGGGAAAACACACACACAAATTTGCATGGATTTTCATGGAAAACAAACAAACAAAGCTGATAATCTGATATGAACTCGAGTTGGAATGAGCTTCAAGATGGAATTCAGAGAATTTTGGCACGCTAGAATTCTGATTCACACAACCTTACTTACAGTGCTGTTCTGTACAGTTTGTTCCTATGGTGGCTGTGAAGTTTGCCAAAGGGCTGGTCTTACCCTTAGGTAGAATCAGGTGGCTGTATTGGGCCATAGATTTTGGGTGCTGTGAAAGAGCAGCAAATTGCTATTTATTCAATTAATTACTTTCCTTTTTTGTCTTTTTCTTTTTACTGCCAGGGATGGGGGTTGGAGAGGTACTTGTGTATTTTTCTACCTCAGGAACTAAAAGAACCGTCCTTGGATACTGTACGCCTTGACTAGGGTGAGGAAGGATTTTCTTGGACTGCCTCTTCAAGGAGCTGCAGAAGAAGCAACTTAAAAGCATGTTTGGGTTTGTTCATCTTTTTTCTTTCTTTCTTTCTTTCTTTTTTTTTGCCCAAAGGGCATTTTGTACCTCAACACACCACTCCCTCATTTGCTCAGAAATATTGCCTTGGCCATGTGTCCACTCCAAAGAGTCCCAGGGTCAGCTGTGCTAGGCCACCATCTTTGTGTCCTATTCACCTTGAGCCACACCGACTCTCTGCTTTGCATACCCAAGGCCTGTTGCAGGGATGCCATAGGAAGGAGAGACATTTCAACAACTCTGCTTAAAGACGTCTCCCATGAAGGCTTCTCCTTGACTTCAGCAGCAGCCATTCCAGCAAGCTGTACAGAGGGAGTTGGGAAGGGAAATGACCATCATTCCATTGACCTGATGAAAGACTATTTAATTCTTCTTCTTCTTCTTCTTCTTCTTCTTCTTCTTCTTCTTCTTCTTCTTCTTCTTCTTCTTCTTCTTCTTCTTCTTCTTCTTCTTCTTCTTCTTCTTCTTCTTCTTCTTCTTCTTCCCTTTTTCCAAGAGTGTCATGGCTTTAAGCCTGTGGGCAGGGGCCATTTTGTTTTACTGATTCCATGCAGATTTTTTTCTGTGAGACTAAGGAAATGATAAAGCCACCAGAGACACATTGTCAATTATGGAAAGATTTGTTAGGACAATAGGCCATGAATTGAGCAGGATAAAGGAGAAGAATATAGGTCAGGCAATTGCTGTATTGCCATGTAGGATATTGATGACAGATGGTAGTCAATGTATTGTCAAGTTGTCTGATGTTTTATTAAAGTTTTGTTAAAATGTCAATAAAATAATTTAAAGAAAAAGGAGCAGGAAATTATTATTATTATTATTATTATTATTATTATTATTATTATTATTATTATTATTATTATTATTCTCTTCCTGTCAGAGGCTTCAGGTCTGAGCAAACAAACCTACCATAGCAACATTATGGATTACATTTCACCCTGCTGGGAGCCAAGTTAACATACCCAGCAATTTTATATTTGTGCTCTACCCATTTTCTAAATCTTGCATTTCTACTGTCACAAGCAGTAACCTCTAGCATTATTTTTGAAGCTAGTTATTCTGCTTCTACTGATAACTTCCAGTGATAAATTGATATCTTTATTGCATGTTTCATTCAATTCAAGATAATATAGATGGCGTGTTTTCTCTCTCTCTCCTTTTTCTTTTTTGGTACAAGAAATAATAAAGCTAATGTGTTAATTGAGGAAATGTGATCCTGCTATTTTGAGAGTAATTAAAATGTATCGCCAAGGAGACAACAGATGTGATAACAGGCGACAAGGTGAGGGACTCCACGAGTGCGATTTGCAAGCATATAGATTAGCCTTAATCCACTAATGAATTTGTATTATTAGTTAGTAAGAAGAGAAAATTTCATGGTTGCTCATTATCTTCTTTGACAAGGGAAGCAGAATTTTGTTGAGAAAGGGAAGGAGCTTGGTTGCTTTTCATAGTTTTCTACAGTGGTGTGGTGCAAGGGAAATGCTAGGAAGTGCAGTTCCGGGACTTTTTTCAGAAGAGGAGCAATGATGACATAGAGCACCGAAGGTAAATGATGGACCCGCCTTGCTTTGACAAGTGAAGGAAGTGATAATGAGGTTTTCAGGTTTAGCTAACGTTTGTGATAGATGAGCATAGAGGAAGTTAGAGAATAAGGAACATCATCAAGCAGAGATTGGATTTTCCTTTCCTTTCCTTTGATGGGCTTTCTACTTCATGCTAACAGTTTAAGTGGTAACACTTCTTTGCCAGATTGTGCTTTGCTGCCTGATGCAAAGCACAAGATGGCACCCCCTCCCATTCCATGTACAAAAAAGTGACTGGAACAAAGGTTGTAGTTTATTAAAAACAAAAGAAAATCAGATGTGTTTCAAACCCTAAGGCTCTTTCCTCAGGGTAATCTAAGAATATATATATATATATATATATATATATATATATATATATATAATATTTATAAATCCGCATGGTCATTATTGTTTATCACAATAGTTTTGCCAGTGTACCTAAACATGTCAAAATTTTAGTGGATATAAATAATAATAAGAGGCTCAAAACATAGAAACCCACCTTATCACACATATGAAAGTAAACATAATTACTTGATAAACGTTGGTACAAAATAGGAGTGATATCTTGCATGAGCTGGCTGCAAGCTGGGCTCCCGAAAGTGCGCAAATCTGATCTGGCGCATGACAGCTGTTGTAAATGGCCATTTCTGCAAGGCTAGAGGCCTCTGCGAGATTAGAGCAGAGGCGCTGAGGCCAGGAATGCCCACCCTTTCCAGATACGAGCGAGTCTGTCCATCCCTAGACAGGAGTTCTCAGACCTACCTGGCGATCCCAGGGACTGAAGCTGGCACCGTTGACATGCAAAGGAGGTGTTATCCCACTGAGCAATGTGACATACAAACATACCTTATTTACACAACACTTTTTAATATCAGAGTTAATATATAGTAAAAATATATATTTGTGCAAGAGTGAAATTTGATTTTGTGCAAGCGGAAAGGGGGCAGCCCCAGTGAGTAATCTCTTTGATGAAATGTTAGCAAATCCATGATGCAAATTTAATGCTGAAGTATGCTCAACGGTGCTTTGCCATCCTTCAATCCAGGCAAAGTTTAGGCCTGATGTGACCAATGTCTTGTTCTATCTCCTCCCCCCTCCCCCCCCCCCACCAGTACTGCCTGGCCTGATGAGATAGCTAGACAGGCGCAGGACCATTCAGATAGATTCATTCAATAGATCTTGGGAGTTAACTAATTTAATATAATGGCATGTAATATCTTCTTTGCCAGCTGCTTAAAATATGGGCTAGGAGGATCAGAGAGATTTACCACACAGATAAATGTCATGTTGCACAAAGTAATTTGAATGCAATGAGAACCGTATTGTGCAAGCAACATCACCCAATCCAGTCAATGGAGTTGTAATGTGTAATACATAGGAATGCAGTGGAGCTCAATTACTGTGCTATGAGTTAATGTAAGCAAATCTGTTTCTGAGACTTTTCTCTTACAGGATTGAGCCTCCTGAATATAGCTAGATATATGCCTAAAAATCTCAGGCATTCACTCTGAGAGGCGATCACTATGCATGTAGCTAAGAGGAGCAGAATATGAACATTTATGCATAATTTAATTGTAGTCTTCCTTCAGAGTGCATTTCTGACAAAACTGGCAAATTGCCCCATAGAGTTTGATTGCCATTTGTTTTTACCTGTTCTCCCTGTTCCCTTTAGTTATGATGTGGTCATCACAGTAGTTTCATCACCAGGGAGTATAGATGAGTGAACCACCACTTATGCTGCTCACTAGACCACCATCAGCTATCTGTCCCTGATCGAACTGGGAGGTGGTCCACAGGCTCCCAGCAAGCTGCCACATGACTCCTCAGTGGTACATTCACACCTGTAATCTAGTGTAAATGGCTACTTTATGGCCACTATTTACATAAAACAATGAGCCATCATTTATATGCTAGGGACCTGCAGACCACCTGATGGCTTGAAAATGGAGTCGAATCTGGTAGGTACATGGCAGCCGTCTGGAACGGCAGTCTGGGAGGCCGCTGGACTCCACCCCCCTCTCAGACTCCTGTGACATCCCTACCAGGGAAACAAATTTCTAGGTAATCTCCCAGCATGCAGTTGGTTGTCTCTTGAGCCAGACGATATAAGATGATGATGATGATGATGATGATCCAACAAGGCTGCAACAAGTGTTCAAAATAGCTGACAGTGTGTCTCCTGAAGAAGTCTGGCATCCAACAGAGCCAGATGTGGGTGACTCCATCCATCTCTAGTCAGGGGGCTGATTGGGGTTCCTTCCAGGCCATGGGGTCCTGGACATAAGAACATAAGAAGTGCCCTGCTGGATCAGACCAAGGGTCCATCTAGTCCAGCACTCTCTTCACACAGTGGCCAATCAGGGACCAACAAAACAGAACATGGTGCAACAGCACCCTCCCACCCATGTTCCTCAGCAGCTGGAGCACACAGGCTTACTGCCTTCAATACGTGTGTCCTGTGGTCTGTTCCTAGCAGTGCTTCTATCCTCATGTGATATGGAAGTCAGGCATTGAGCTGCAGGCATTCAGCTCCCAACACATGGAGATCTGCATGTCCCCACTCTCCTGCTTCACATGATTCTTCTAGTCATCATGAATATTTTTATACATCAACGTCCTTGATCCAGGCTCTAATTATGCATCAGTATTTTTGATCTAGAACACAGGTACATACTGTCCATTGAATTCAGTGCACATCCACATATTATCATCAGTCCTGAAATTTATGATCCGTCAAGCAGAATGCATCCCACAACCTGTAGTTTGGGTTTCCGGGTGCTTGATAACACCTGCTTTTTCAAAAACAAAAAGATAAAATAAAATGTTTCTCAATCCCCTGCTGGACTACCTGACGTGGCAAACAGTTTGGTGGATCACATGTTAGACAGGCCTGGTAGAAAATGAGATAAATTCTGGTTTCGTTTCTCTTCTTTTAATCCTCTCTGAACTCTCCCCTTTTACAAGCTGACGTTAAAGCCCTGCAGCTGATCTGTAGCGCCAATCTTCAAATCCCCTTACAAGAAATGATGCCCCTCATTAAGATTTCAGTGTTATAGGCTCCCAGGCCTGGGGAGCTTTTAACTGTGCAGAACCAGAGGTGGAAGGTTAGCACCTCAATAATTGCCAGAACCCTTTTCTGCTCAAAACATGGAGTAAATGAGAGTTAGTCCTCAACGCAGGTTCACGACATTTCGCTACGGTCTCTTAACTATCAAGAAAGCACGGTATTCTTTTCTCTCTCTCTCCTCATGTCACAACGTTTACAGCAAAGCACACTTGCTTTTAAAAGATTTCGCCTTCTGGCGATCTGTGTACTCCTATCGGCGGGGGGTGGGGAGAGTCTTCCCTTCCCTTCTGTGGTTCTTTCTTCTTTCTCTCCCCCCCCCCCCCGCCCCCTTGGCATTTTCTAATTTATGACATTCGTTGCCTGCATGAACATGCACCTTGGCATTGCGTTGCTTTCTCACCAAGATTTGGGGGAATATCATGACCGAACAAGTCTGCAGGAGTATGGCAAGAAGGCATTTGCATGCAAGGTCTAAACAGAGAGTCGAAAATTGCCTATATATGGAGAGGTGGCTTAAGCAAGAACCGAGCAGGGAGTCAAGAGAGATGTTTCAGTCAAGCTCTTAGAGCTAAATGGCATGCCTGCAAATGCAGCTGTACAGAGTGAACATGAAACTGGGTAGATGGAACTTGCTGAAGGGTCTCACAGTGGTTTCTGAAAACTGGAAAGTATTTATCTCCCGTAGCTGGGCAAATAGCAAGAATTGTTGCAAGAGATGTCATCGTTGCAGAGGATTGTTGAGTTTTTTAAAAAATGAATCGTCACCTTACAGTTGTCGCTTTTTAATTTGGCTAATTATGGACCATCCAACCACTGAGGAGCAAACCACTAGAGGAACAAACTATATAGGACATTGAGGGGCTTACTGAATTCCCAGGACAATCATGTATATCTCTAATTATTATTTTAATTACACTAATTGTCTGAAATGTTGAACAAGGAGGTCACTTTCAGCCCAATCCAGGGATGGCTCAACCCTGCAGCAGGGGGAAGTCATATGCGCCATGGGGACGGGATAAAGGGAGGCAGGAATTAGAGCCTGAATAACGCATCAATACTTTGCCTTGTTCCTAACACTGATGGAGGAACCATTTGAGGTCTATTTTCAAGATGTGTTCATTCCTGTACTAATGTTGTTCCCCGCCTCAATCCAAAGGGAGAGGCGAGTAAGAAAATTATTATTATTATTATTATTATTATTATTATTATTATTATTATTATTATTATTTCAGGCGGCAAAATGTCTCAGGCTGACATTAGCCCAAGGCAACCTATATTTTCTATGAAGAAAGTCCCGCTGATTTCAATGGGGGTTACTTCCAAGTACACAGACACAGAATTATGAGAGAGAGAGAGAGAGAAGTAGGTTGGGGAGATCTCATGGCTTGCTCCAGCTATGAGGCTTCTCCCCACTCCACAGTGTCCCGATCTGCCTACCTTCTTCGCCATAAGACAGGATGACAGAGACATGGATGCAGTGGGCTATTCAAACATGGATTCAGTAGCCTATTCAAACATGAATGAAGTGACACAGGTGCAGTTTCAGAAGTCACAGCCCTTGATCCTAGAAATTACACATCATTTAACTTGAGAGCTGATGGCCCATAGTTTAAATTATGGAACAGTTCAGAAGCAAATACATATTCATAAACAGAGACTTAACTCTTAGAGGAATATTGAGGGTTCAAAGCACCTAGAGATCCAGGATCATGATCCATGATTCAAATACAGGCTATGGTTTACAATTCAAGAGGAATCATAGCTAGAGCTCCAGGCAAAAATGGAGACTTTCATAAAAGCAGGAACTTCATGTCCTGGAGCCTGAGCCAGGTTCAGGGTCAAGAATAGTTTCAGCTAGGCAGAGTTCTTGCTCTTGAGGTAGACCCATTGAAAAGATTACTACGTGGCAGGGGTCCTAGATGAACTAACTAGGCCAAAGAGCCCTGGAAAATGACCGAATGCAGGATTTCCTCACAGAGTAACCCCAAGCTGACTCAGGTTCAAGGATACAATAATAAGTTATGACACACAGGGACTAGAGCTGTCAACAAGTGGCCTCTCAAAATTTTCCACCCTATTTGTAAGCGGAGAAATTGGGGGTATTTCACTGAGTTTCTCTGTTGGGAGGAGAAATTCTCCAACAATTTTTCACAGGTAGGCAAAGGTCGTGGAACAGCTTCTTCTTTTCCCCCCACTAAGGTGTTTTTGTTTTTTGTTTTTGTTTGCTCTGCCATTGCAAGTGGCAACAGTAGGGTGACCATATGGAAAGGAGGACAGGGCTCCTGTATCTTTAACAGTTGTATTGAAAAGGAAATTTCAGCAGGTGATGAATGCATTCCCTCCCCTCAATGCCCTGGAGTGATGCTACGTATATGGGGCACTGCGCAGGATGCAAAATGGGGGCCAGGCTGCCAACGCAGTGGATGCTGTTGCTAGGGTGACCATGTGAAAAGGAGGACAGGGCTCCTGTATCTTTAACAGTTGCATAGGGAAGGGAATTTCAGCAGGTGTCATTTGTATATATGGGGAAACTGGTGAAATTCCCTCTTCATCACACCAGTTAAAGCTGCAGGTGCCCTGCCCTCTTTTAAATCTGATCACTCTAGTATAGCTCCTGCAGCTTTAACTGCTGTGATGAAGAGGGAATTTCACCAGGTTCTCCATATATACAAATGACAGCTGCTGAAATTCCCTTTTCTATGCAACTGTTGAAATACAGGTGCCCTGTCCTCCTTTTCACATGGTCACCCTAGCAACAGCATCCACTGCGTTGGCAGCCTGGCCCCCATTTTGCATCCTGCGCAGTGCCCCATATACCTAGCATCACTCCAGGGCATTGAGGGGAGGGAATACATTCATCACACTCATACACACACACACGCACAAAATAAAAAAGGTGAATTAAAAATGATGAAGAAAATGTGGAGACTATTCTGAAAAGTGTCTTTTTATTACTAGAAGGTAAGAAAAGAAAAAGCTCAGTGAATTTCCTGAAGGTTTTCTTTTCCCCATGAAAGGGGCTTCCATTTTTCTTCCTCGTTCTCAGGGCATTTTATAATTTATTTTGAATGTGTGTTGATGGTGTTTTTGACGTCAGCTACTCACTCTGAGGTGACTCCCAGGCTGCCTGCACTTCCTGATCTGAAAATGCCCGATGGAATGAAAGAATTTATGATGTCTTCCACTGGGTGGAAGTGTGGGAAGCCAAAGAGTCTACAGGCTGTCAGAGAGACGACTGTGCAATGAAAGACAGGACACTCTCACACATGCCTCAGCCATCTCATAAGTAAGGCAAGCACAAGAACCCTAAGGCAAATGCATAAGAATTTCTCTGAAATTTCTTCTCCTTTCAATTTCTTTTTGAAAGCAATTTCTTTTCTATCAAATTGAATGACAATGGTTGAAATTTTTGTGGGAGAAATCTTCAGCACAGCACTACACAGGACCTTCTAAAACCAATCATTCAACCAGGTGATTTTCATTTTATTTTTTAATATTCTTTATTGTGATTTTATGATTTTGATATTGATTTGTAAGCTGCCTTGGTAGGCTATTTATCCCGAAAGGTACCATATAAATAATAGTAATAAATAAATAATAGGTTGATCACAGCGTTCTGGTCATTACAGTCTTTCTGTTATAGGTAACACATTCAGGCCACATATTAACTGGAGCAGGCCTCCTTTCTTTAGGTCAGTATGGTGGATAAGGACATGGGCACAAACTGACATTCATCATTCAGGTGACATCAATGCTCTCTGTCTCACCACCATAAGCGGGCAGACCTGCTAGGTGGTGGCCTTATGTTGACGCAGAGGTAACTCTGAACAGTGCTAAGCTTTGCTCTTCATGCTTGGTGGCTTTCAGGACAATGACATAGTGCCATTACCACTAGGGACGTGGGAATCAGCACAACTCAGGTTCATCAGTTTTCTCCAAAACCCACCTTGGAGCTTATTCCAACTCGTGTCCATCTCAGATTGTGAGTTTAGTGTCTGTGTTTTTCTCCACATGAAAATTTGTACATATCTTTGAGCATATTTCCCCAAAGGTACACATCAACTAAGTGCATGTTGTAAATGGTTAAAGCATGTTTGCGTGCATTTTTCAAAACTATGTATTTCCCCCCACAGACATGTCCACATCGCCCCCCCCCCAAATCACATTCCAAATGCAGAAATATAGAGACCACAGTCCCAGATTGTGTGCAGGCCCATATTGGGCTCTGGGAGGTGTGAACTGAGTAAACTCTGGTCAAATAGGGTGACCAACTGTCAGGATTTCCCCGGATTTGTCCTGGTTTTTGTTCTTTCCATGGTGTCAGGGGGGATTTTCTATAATTTTCAATAATGTCCTGGAATGACCCACCTTCCTCTTTAAGGCTGCCATTAGCATGGCAGGAGGGAATGACATGCTTTCTTGAGGCACGTCATTCCCCCACCCCGAGCTCCAATTGAGGTCTTAAAGGGGAAAGTGGGTCATTCGTGGACATTATAGAAAAGGCCCCAATTGGAGTGGATGGTGGTGGTGCAGAATGAAATCCTTTCCCCTCCTCCACTCCAATCGGGTTCTTTAAGGTGGCGGGGGAATAACATACTTTCTGCAGGACTCAGAAAGCTGCTTCCCCACACACACACTAGGTGTCCTCTTTTTTGGTTTCCCAAATATGGTCACCCTAGGTCAAACAATGAACTGAAATGAATTTGGCCCTGTTCAGAAGATACCTTAAACCGCAGCTTTAACCATGGTGAATAAGGCAAAAAGCCTTATTCACCATTGTTTAAGGTGTCTTCTGAACAGGGCATGTCTCATATATCCCTAATTGTCACCATACCATAACCATGTTGGAGCCCTTAAACTGTGGCCCTTTCTACAGCTAAGGATTATCCCAGGCAAATGGAGGGAATCATCCCTGCCTGCTCCCAGGATCCCCCGTGTGTCATTTGGATGCACAGAAATGATCCCGGGGCGATCCCTGGAAAAAGACAGGTGTAGTTATGGCCTATATGAGGTGAGGTTGATACTAGGGATGCCATGCATGCTGTGAGGCCTCAGTCAGAGACCATTGTTCATATTTTTAAATAAAGTTTCCCATGTTGAATGCTCCCAGGTCTTCCTCCTGTTTTGCTGCTCCTGAAACTGTTCCTTCTGGTTGGTACAATCATTTCCTTCCTATTAAAATAATAAAAAAGACAAATGCACACAGGTTACCCCAGTTCTCTGCTCAACTAGACATACAAGATTAAACCTGAATAGTGGACAGGCACAAGAATTGCATGGACACTACATGTGGTCGATGACATTTGGTAACCTTGCAACTAGGAGTGCTTCCTTCATACATAACTCTGGCTCTCTGCCACTCAGCGGATATTTTTAGAATGCCCAGGAAAGAGGGCTGTTGCTTGGCTTTACCGAGAGCACTGTAGGTCAACAAAGAAGGCCTCTGAACTTTGGATGCAAATTGGGCTGCAAGATAAGCTAGCTTTAGCATTTTGCTATCTCTTTGCAAAGCTCTGAACCACAGCCCAGAAGAGTCTGGGATTGGAAATGCTGAATTGCAGAAGAGCTGAAATATTGCTTGTATCCATAATGCTAGGGTGGCCATATGAAAAGGAGGATGGGGCTCCTGTATCTTTAACAGTTGTATTGAAAAGGGGATTTCATCAGGTGTCATTTGTATATATGGGGAACCTGGTGAAATTCCCCCTTCATCACACCAGTAAAGGCCGCAGGTGCCCTGCCCTCTTTTAAATCTGGTCACTCTAGTATAGCTCCTGCAGCTTTAACTGTAGAGAGGAAGAGGAAATTTCACCATGTTCTTCATATATACAAATGACACCTGCTGAAATTCCCTTTTCTATGCAACTATTAAAGATACAGGAGCCCTGTCCTCTTTTTCATGTGGTCACCCTACAAAACGCAATGTTGAAACATACAATGGAAAGCAACATTGTTGAAGCTGGTAGTACTTCCTGTCCCCCCACCCCACCCCAGCATCCTGTCTTACTTGGTTGAAGACCCTTAGACAAGACAGGTCTCCTGGGGCCCAGGCAGTGGCAAAGTGGAGCATATGGAACATATGAAGCTATATGACCAAACCAGAACGTTGGTCCATCTAGCTCAGAGTTGTCTACATCAGTTTTCCCCAACCTGGTACCCTCCAAATGTGTTAGACTAGAACTCCAGCAGTCCCCCTAGCCCTATGTTGGCTAGGGGGTTGTGGAAGCACTAGTCCAAGACATCTGGAAGCCACCAGGTGGGGAAGGTCATCTACAGTGACTTGACACACTCCAGGGTTTCAGGCAGGGCTGTTTCCTACTTGGATATGCCATGGATTGAATCTGGGATGTCCTGCATGTCAAGCATGTGCTCTATCACTGAGCACTGGAGGCAGCAGGCATGACTCAAAGATGGCCTGGACATGTGGTCCATGAAACTCTGTCAGACAGGGTAGCTCAAGTCCACCATGTATTCATCTCAAGATGAGGGTACAGTTTCACTGGGGTCTATAGGCAACCTGACATCATGTTTTCCAAAGCTCTGTTTGCATCAGTGCCCAAGGCAGGGATGGGACAGTACCATTATCTGAAATGGTCTCTCGGTTGCTGATTGGGGCCACCCCCTGTTAGCATCATGTTCAAAACGACTCCCGTACCCTCCCTCCACTTGTAACTCTATTAGGAACAACTCTCTTCCCCAGCATTTGCCAGTGAAGGTCCAGTCATGATATCTTGTTTGTGCCAACATCATTCTATCCCCCAATCCACCAATAGATATACAACATCCCCTAAAAAGAGAGAAAAGAATTTCAGAGCAAAACACTGGTCCATCCAGGAAGCATCTCAAATATCACAGAATAGGAGGAAGGAGGAAACAAACATTAGCAGTAAATGCACATCCTTCCTTGAGTGAGTTTTTTTTTAAAATGCTCTTCCTCAAACTAATGTAATTGAGGCTGGGCAACGTTGATCCTGTCTTTCTTCTTCACTTAGATTTATCATTCATTTTCCTCATTTACCATTAAGGCAGGTCCAGCAAGGTTGCAACTAGTTTATGGCCTTTAACAAATGGCCTCCTACGCAAGCCTGATTTAATTAGGAGACAAGCCTTATTATTTGACCTTAATGGACTTCCTATTCAAAACGGCAGCCTCTTCCACCCCCTCGGCATGACAGCTAATCAGCCCACTAATTTTCAAGACTGAAGTTTGGAAGGGTTATTGAACAGCATTTGAACCATAACGCAGGGCAGGGGAAAGCAATGTTAGACTTGAGGCACAGCTGGATAGGACAAAGCCAAGGAAGCAAGACTGTAAGAATGAAAGAAGAGCACTGCTGGATCAGACCAAAGGCCAATCGAGTCCAGCATTCTGTTTCCCACCAGATGCTTACGGAAAGCCCACAAGCAGGATATGAGCTCAAGAGTAGCCTCCTAATTGTGTCCTCCTACTCTTTTCCCCAAGAAACTGGTATTCAGAAGCATGCCGGTAATATATAGTCACCATGTCCATGACTAATATCCCTAGATAGTCTTATCTTCTATGAATTTGTTTAACCCCCTTTTAAAGCCATCCAAGGGCATGTCTACTCCAGGGGAGGGAAGGGGGGAGGATCTCTCAATATGCTGATTGAGAGACCCTCCCCTCTGTCCATAAGCAGTGTGTGGCGTCCAATGAGGAAGGAGGATGTTGCAACCGCCATTTTCTTTTTTCTTTTTTCTACTGAAGATGAGTGCATGTGTGCTCCAACAAAAACAACAGCCTGCTTCCGATCCTGCTCCCCATCCTACCCCTGATAGACACGGAGCGCCTGAAGAGCTCCATGCCCTATGCCCGGTTCCCAGCTCCTCATGGGAAAACTTGGGCTAAAAGCCATACCAGTTATCCTGGGGAAATGGAGAGATCTTCCCTCCCTGCGCCCGGGATTCCCTGTGTGTCATGTGGATGCACAGGGATGATCCAAGGATGATGTGATTATGGACCGGGTGAAGTAGTACTTCCTTCTGTCAGTCCTGAATCTCCCACCATTCAGTTCTATTGAATGAATCCAGGCTCTAGTATTTTCAAGGGGGTAAACTTCACCCTGTCCATTTTCTCTCACACCATACATAATTGTATACATCTCTTAGATGTCCCTCTGTTACTTTATTCCCCCCTTCTAAACCAAACAGTCCCAGATGTTGCAACCTTTGTTCAAAAGGGAATTGCTCCAGCCCCTCGATCAATTCAGTTGGCTGTTTCTGTACCTTCTCCAAGTCGACAGTATTCTTTTTGAGGCACTGTGAACATTACTGTACGCAGTATCCCAAGTATGGTCGCACCATAGAAAAGAAGGGGGGGAGCCATTATGGTATTATGATGTTCTTAAGAACAACAACACAGATTGACCAAGTGCATTGTTGTCTCAAGATGGCCAAATCGCAATCTGAAATATTATGACCCTTGGAAGAAATGAAGGCTTCTGGGGAGGGATGAGGACCCGGGGGGAGGGGGAACTGAACAAAACAATTTTTTCTTTTACCTCTTTCCCTCCAAAATATTATTGTATTCATTTATTAAGATTTATTTATTTATTTAGATTTCTACCCTGCTCTTCAAATAATTTATTAGAGCAGCATACAATAACATCTTTGAAAGTTCAGTGCAATAACTACTCCATAAAAATAAAGAAAAAAGCAGAAAATCTAAAAAAAACACACCCATCAACAATACTATTATCGGTGTCGTCAGATGACACACTAAGCCATGGTTAGGCCACTAACCCTTTTGTAGGAAATGTTAGTGAGCATGCTTAAACCATGGCTATGTAGCCACCATGGTTAGGAGTGACTAAGTCATCGTGTGCACAACATGCTAAGCCATAATGTTTAACTAAAAATGCTTAGCCAACGTGGCTTAACATGTCATCTGAACAGGGGCATCGTCTTTCCATGTTGGGAATACCTGTACTTGTTGAATGTGGCTGGTGCAGGTGAGTGAAAATTTTGTTTCAGTTTGTTTTCAATAAGGATTTAGCAAAATTTGCAAAGTTCATATTTGAGATTGAGATTGATTGATTTTTTAAATTGAATGTGAGAAAAAACTGAAACTGACAGAATCAGCCGCCTACCTCTAAGATAAACTGATGTATGTTTGGAAACATAAAGTTGCATGATCAAGAAACAAGCAAAGGAATATGTGTAAATATCTGAAAAGTAGAACTGAAACAAAACAGTCACTCCTAATTCAACACCCCCATTTGTCAGAAGTAAATTGGGGCATCCATCTGGATTCTTTGCAGCCAAGGGCCAAGCCAGTCCATCTGGTCCCATGACTGAGGAGGGGGTGCTTACCAAAGTGGTGACACTTCCTTCCTTTCACTTTTTAAAGCTGCCACCTGAAAGGCTGCCGCCACGTTTCCCAGCATGCCTCTGGAATCCATTTCCTGGACGTCTCTGAAACTCAAAGTAAACTTTCAGGATAAGAAGTCTACGGATCTTTGAAACACTGATTCGGATTAGAGAAATAAACATGTTACCTTATTTATTTCATAAATGTACCATTTACTGGTAACAGGTAAAATATTATCTAATAAATACATACACGAGAATGGTTATTTTGCCTGTCTATGGTTGCTATAATTCTTCCAGTATGCTGTGATGAAATCATATTGAACTCTTCATTTGTGTGATAAAGTATAATTGAATATCCACATATGTTGTTACTCTTAATTACATAATGGCAACATCTCTTCTCTATTAGTCTAGAAATGCAGTCCCTAGATGTTGAGCCTCATCAAGATTTAAAAATGAAATGTTCTGCCCAGGAGGGAAGCAATCAGGTGTTGCCTACAATCTAAGGACCAGCTACAATGTCTGCTGAATTCATTGCTCAGCAGGAATCCATATTCCATTGATGGTAATCAGTCACTTTAGGTAAATAGCGACATAATTGTTGAATAACCTATAGTTAATGTTGCATTAGCTGGCAAGATCCTCATATTTGATTGGACATATTTTTATTTATTTTTATTTGATTGGATATATATTGTGCATCAAAGTATTCCACCTTTAATTGTCTGTGCTCATGCTCCATTAGATAGGGAGTAGGAAGATGCCTTATACTGCATCAGACTATTTAGTCCATTGGGTCCTATATTGCCGACACTGACTGGCAGCAGCTCTCTTTCTTGCCCTACCTGGAGATGCAGGTGATCAGACCTGGGACCTTCTGCATGCCAGGCATGTGCTCTACCACTGAGCTATGGCCCCTCCATTGAAGTATATGGAGAAGCAGAGGAGCCTTACCCAGGTCCCATTCATCACAGTGACTCACTTGCACAAGAGTGTGTCTTTCGACCCTGATCTCAAAGACATCAGAAGAGCTCAGTGAATATCTATCTAATCTCACCTGAACTATTTATGGTATTTTCCTAGTGCCTGTCACTGAAGTATTTAAACACTGGTGGGGAAAACTTCACCCCCCCCCTCAAAGAAATTCATTTAAGTACACCAATTCTTTACAACATTCTCTCCAGGTTTTGCAATTCCTATGCTTTCGTCCCTGCATAGGTGCTGTATGTTGACTCTCTGCTTTCTATCAGTTTGACAGGTATAAACAGCCATACTAAGGATTCCTTTGGCTTAAATGTGAGCTAGGCCACAGCTAGACCTAAGGTTTATACTGGGATCATCCAGGGTTTGCCCCTGCCTGAGCACTGGATCCCCTGTGTGTTACCTAGGGCCTTGCTAGACGAGGCCTTAGTCTGTGAGGCCTTAGTCTGTGAGGCCCGGTTTCCCTGCTGTGCGTCCACATGATGCACAGGGGAATCCGGGGTCAGGCCGCGCTGAAGCCTCCCCTAATGCGCCATAAGCGAAGTCGCTTATGGCGCGGCTTTTCTGCAGTCCCGGCCTGAGGCCGGGGCTGCGGAACGTCTAGCAAGATCCGTGGCTTTTTGTGGCTACTCGCTTACTCACGAGTAGCCGGGAAAAGCCACGGACTGGGCACAGCGCTCATATGAGCGCTGTGCCCATCGGGCCGGGAGGGGAAGGCCGGACCCGGCAGGAGAGGGGGGTAGAAGGCTGGGCACTGGGATGGCATTGGGGAGAGGGAGAGTGGGCATGGGCATGGCATCGGGGAAAGCGGCATGGCATCGGGGAGAGGGAGAGCGGCACAGGCATGGTATCGGGGAGAGCAGCATGGCATCGGGGAGGAGAGTGGCACAGGCATGGTATCGGGGAGAGGGAGGGCAGGCACGGGCATGGCATCAGGGAGAGCGGCACGGGCATGGCATCGGGGACAGGGAGGGCGGGTGGGGAAAGAGTGGCCAGGGAGGCATTGGGGATGGTAGGGGGGGATCAGGAGCGGAGGGGGCTTAATTTTTTTAAAAAAGGCACTTACCTTGTCCGGCGGCTTCGGGGCGCACGTGGCCCCTTTAACCCCCCCCAAAAAAGGCAGACGCTGCAGGGCTTCCGTAGTCCCTGCGCGTCGTGCGTCTAGGAGGCGGGGCGGCGCATGCTAAAGTTAGCGTGCTGGCTTATCCCGCATGGTCTAGCAAGGCCCCTAGATGAACAGGTTTGACCCCTGGACAATCCAGGGATAAACCTTAGGTCTAGCTATGGCCCTAATTGTCTTCTCCACCAGATCAGGACCCAGATGGTCACAGTGGTAGATCGATGCCTTTGATATCAATCCACTTGGATTTTGAATGGAAGCCTTTGAAATGACACCCATTCACATTGAAGCTCCGGTTACAGAAAGAGGCTGCACGCGACTCCTTTGGCTTTAAGACAACACATTCCTGTTTCTCCTAGATTATTAAAACTTGTGCAGAGCTGTTGGGGTTCACTCTTTTTATTACTTAATAAGTACCAGATGAGTGTCAATGAAATGACAACAAATGTGGTTAACAATACAGAATAGAATTTTATTCCTGTGTGTACATACAATCTTGTACCTTTCCATGGAGAAATAGCATTGGGTCATACAAACCTCTGGATTTTTCCCCTTTGTAAACTTAACTGCCTCCTATCTATAAAATTGCAATTCTGTTGGAACACGCACTTGAACTGCTATCTTCTTCAACCAAAATGAAATGAATGTATGAGTAATGTTCCATATCTCTCATGGATCCCTAGTTATGTTTATTAATATTTCTAGACTACCCTTCCTCCCTGCAGTTTAGGACAGCATCTGTGGCATCCATTTGGTGATAAATGAGGCAGATCAACCTTCCCCATGATGGTGCCCTCCAGATTCTTTAGACTACAACTCCCATCAGTCTTAGGCAGCATGGCCCATGATCAGGAATACTAGGAGTTGTAGTCCAACACATCTGGAAGTCACTAGGTTGGGGGAAGCTGTATTAGTCTGTGACTCTTTGTAGTAGTAAGTATCATAGGCTTAGCAAATCATGATACTTCCTCTTAGGAGTAAGTATCATGATGAAGAATAGGCTTAGCAAATGTAAAATGTAATGTTCAGGTTCTATCAGAAATATACACATTTCTGATCCTTTTGCATGAATTCACTCCTAAGCCCTGCTTCTGCATTAATATGTGATTATTTTTTTTAAAAAAATAAAAAATCTGTAGAAAAAAATCACATTTAAATATGTATTCCTGAACTTATTTAAGAACATAAGAAGAGCCATGCTGGATTAGACCAAAGGTCCATCTAGTCCAGCCTTCTATTCACAAAGTAGTCAACCAGCTGTCAACCAAGATCTGAAAATCAGGACATGATTCTACAGCATCCTCCCACCCATGTTCCACAGCAACCGGTGTATATAAGCTTACTGCCTCTGTTAATGGAGGTAGCATATAGCCATTGATAGCCTTCACTTCCAGGAATTTATCCAACCTCCTTTTAAAACCATTCAACTTGTTGACCATCACTACATCTTGTGGTACTGAATTCCATAGTTTAACTATGCACTGTGTGAAGAAGTCCTTCCTTTTATCTGCCCTGGAACTCTCACCAATCAGTTCAACCTCAGATTCTTGTATTATGAGAGAAGGAGAAAAATGTCTCCCTATCTACACTTTCCACATTGTGCATAGTTTTGTGCGCCTCTCCCCTTAGCCTCTTTTTTTCCAAGCTGAACTATCCCAGCTGTTGTAATCTTTCCTTGTCGGAGAGATGCTCCAGCCCCTTGATCATTTTAGTAGCTCTTTTCTGCATTTTTTCCAGCTCTACAATATCTTTGTTTTTAAGTGTGGAGACCAGAACTGTACACAGTATTCTAATAATTTATCTCAAAATACACATTTTAAAATGCATTTTGATATGTTTGTCAAGAACCACATTGTAATATTCAGAGATGTGTGAAATCCATTGGATAGTTATATTCCAATCTGTATACATTATTTATTGTTTACTTGCTTGTTGAGTTCATCTATAGCCCTTCAACGAGCCCAAGGAACCTCCTCCTCTCTATTTTATCCTGACAAAAATCCTGTGAAGTAGGTTAAACTGAGATTCAGTAACTGGCCCAAAGACACCTTCATGGCCAAGTGAGGACTTGAGTATTGGACTGGTGTCTCCAGTCCCAGTCCAGTTCTCTAACCACTACACAACCCTGTCTCTAAAACATCTCATTAATCCAAGACATGAAGATCAGGTCAATTTATATTTGAATTTGCAAATATCGAATTCCTCAAGCATCCCTCTCCCTGTATGGCTCTAGGTTTTTCCTTCTAGAATGCTACAGTTCTCCCCAATCTGGCTTGGATCAAGGTGTGTGCCTGTCCAAAATATGTGCCTGTCCGAAATATCAAGATGGCATATGCTTAATCCTCCTCCTTTCCATTTTATTCTCACAACAACAACCCTGTGAGGTAGGTTGGGCTGAGAGTCCGTGACTGGCCCAAAGTCACCCAGTGAACTTCCATGGCCAAGTGGGGACTAGAACTGGGATCTCCTGACTCCCAGTCCAACACTCTAGCCACTATACCACACTGGCATATGGTGATGTTTCATCAAGACACATGAGCTTCTCTGGATCTGTGTCTCCTTGAAAATGTATTATTTCCTCAAAGGGATTTTGACCTGGGAGGGTAAGAGGTATTTTTAAAGCCCTTTCAAGTCAAACAGATGCAGAATATGTGACAGGGAAAAGGTACTATAAAAAATTTATTACTCTGTGACTGGGATGACCATGTTAGTCAGGACTCAGCTATGCACATTTTCCAAAACATACGACAATAAAAACTTAACAGCTCCCTGGTCCTTCACATATTTTGCTCATGTTCTCTGCCTTACGTTCTTATTGCTTCTACACTTTGGCCATATTTTGCCATGCTGCCAGCAGGTGGCAAAAGTGGTTATTGTTGTTGTTGTTGTCGTTGTTGCTGCTGTTGTTGTTGTGGGGTGTTTTTTTTAAGCCTTAAGAAAAAAAGAAAGAAGTTGTGCTACTGCCACTACTAATTGGAAGTCACTGAGAAATTGTTGGAGAATTTCTCCTTATCCTGGAGAACTTTATTGAAATAATCCCCCCCATAAGAACATGAGAAGAGCCCTGCTGTTTCCCTCTAGTCCAGCATTCTGTTCACACAGTGTCCAATCAGCTGCCCATGGGAAACATGCAAGCAGGACATGAATGCAACAGCACCCTGCTGCCCATGTTCCCTAGTAAAAGTGACCCAGTTTCTCTGACCAGAAATATGCTGGAGAATGTTGTGAGAACCATGGGCCCAGCTCTAGTTACAATATGCAGAGACAGTGTGGATGAGCGGTTAGAGTGACTGACCAGCACCAGGGGAGACCCAGTTCAATTCCCCCCTTAGCTGGGTGACCTTTTGACAGTCGCCATCTCTCAACCTAACCTGCCTCGCAGGGTTGCTGTGAATGTAAAATGGGGGAGGATTGTTTGTATACCAGCCTGATCTCCTTGAAAGATTGGTGGTTGTGGGGGGGGGGGCAGGGGGCCAGGGGAAGTTGGCATGGCCAATCGGGGAACCCCAGAGGCCCAGACTGGGACCCGGATCTGAGTTTACACACACCTGATTTATGGTATCATACAATCTTTTGTAATGGCTATAACAGAGTCTTGTAACTTTATTTTGTAAGTTGCTCCTGAGAGCGTATGTCAGTACATTCCCCACCCCCCAAGTTTATAGAGCAGATCAACAGCAAAAGAATGATGACGCTGCTCAGAAAGTTGCTGGGTAGTTCCATGCAATCTGGACATGGATGGTTTCCCCTGCGCAATCTTCCACTTGTTCCCCTATCTTACAAAGGGTGGTCTCCATGGAGCAATCTATCTGTCTCCTGTTTTCAGATTCTGTCCTCCTACATCACCATGAATCAAGTCCACCTCCCCCTCACCCCTGCATCAACAGGTCATAAGAAAATTGAGCAAATTTGTCAGCTTCGGCTGAAGTTGCAATAATTATTGGTCAGCTGTTATTTGGCAGTGTTCCCTCTGTCTCTAGAGGTCACCGTGCCTTTTTTTATTTTTTTGGAAGAAATACAGCAAACAAATAAGCAAGAGCCACTCTGGTGCGATAGGTTGAGAGCAAATAGTGATCATCTGATTGGAGAACAATGACTCCTTAGAATGCTGAAACAATGTTTGTTATTGTTTTGGGCCATGTGCTCTGCGGTCATCATATGATAAAACATACTGATACGGAAAAGGAGTGTGTAGCAGACACCCCCGGATCAGCTGTTCCTATCTAATTTTGGCAAGCACCAGTAGGAAACTATCAGGCAGGCGGCAATATGCTGATACTGTTTGAACTTCATTAGTCACTTGCTTTATTGTCTGTCCTGTTATCAAAGGAGTTTATTTGTTCTTCCTTCTTCCGCCTCCATTTCACATCATCCCTAAGTGATGCTCCCTTAGAAGAAGGATTGATTGAAATCAGGCTGTTTCATATCTTAAAGCAGCAGCGTGCGTTTGCTGCTAAACAAATGGAGGCAGATTCTGACTCTGTTGAAATCCAGGTTAGAAATCCTGGATGGAACAATTTCTGGAACAGGCCTGGGACCTCGACAGGCAGTATTCAATGGCCGAATGCGCTTTGCTGTGTTAGGCTGTAGGCACAGAAGCAACCAGAAACTGCAGTGCGTTACTCTGCCATGCAGCTACTCTTAATAGGGATCTGAACATGCTAATGATCTTTGCATCCAGCACCTTGAGAAAATGCATAATTATTCCAATATATGAAACTATTTTTTAATAACTGTTGATTGTCCAGTTTGGATTAGGACGACCATATGAAAAGGAGGACAGGGCTCCTGTATCTTTAACAGTTGTATTAAACAGGAATTTCAGCAGGTGTCATTTGTATGTATGCAGCACCTGGTGAAATTCCCTCTTCATCACAGCAGTTAAAGCTGCAAAAGCCCTGCCCTCTTTTGTGTCTGGTCACTCAAAGTAGTCAGGGCTCCTGCAGCTTTAACTGCTGTGATGAAGAGGGAATTTCACCAGCTGCTGCATGCGTGCAAATGACACCTGCTGAAATCCCCTTTTCCATACAACTGCGAAAGATACAGGAGCCCTGTCCAAGTTTCCAAACCCTAGCTTGGATGTAACTAAAATGGGTTGGGGAGGGTTCTTTTTGTAGTGGGGTGCATTTCCTTAAGGCAGTATGTGGGGGGGGGGGGCTGCATGCTGAAGGCGAATGGGCCCAGAGCCAAAAGGGAGCAGAGACACCCACTTCTTTCTCTTTCTGCCATACCCTTTCCTATATTTTCTCCACCTTGCCACCCACAGGTCACTTGACTGAGGGCCACATGGAATTAGACCACATGAAATTAGGATGATGCAGTACCAAGAGTAGACATAGTTGGGCACCTACCAAGGGGCCACACCGAAGCACACCCTACTGCCCAGAGTATGCCCCCCCCCAATTACTCAACCTTAGTTGCATTATTAGGGTGACCATATGAAAAGTCGGACAGGGCTCCTGTATCTTTAACAGTTGTATTGAAAAGGGAATTTCAGCAGGTGTCATTTGTATATATGGAGAACCTGGCGAAATTCCGTCTTCATCACAACAGCTAAAGCTGCAGGTGCCCTGCCCTCTTTTAAATCTGGTCACTCCTGCAGCTTTAACTGTTGTGATAAAGAGGGAATTTCACCAGGTTCTCCATATTTACAAATGACACCTCCTGAAATTCTCTTTTCTATGAAATTGTTAAAGATATAGGAGCCCTGTCCTCCTTTTCAGATGGTCACCCTATACTGGGTCCATCTTTGAATCTGATCTATGAATTCCCCAAGCCCTCTTTTGGATTAATGGGGAACTGCACTTTAGTACATTTCCTTTCATTTTTATTTACTATATTTCTATAACATCCAAGAGCCAACGCTCTCTGGACAGTCAAATTGTGCCTATTTTATCATTCCACATTCTATAGATTTCATGCCTTGTTCCCCACCCCCCTCATTATTGGAAACCTAAATATTGCCACCATTTATATGCCGTTATTCATTTAACATGTTTTATACACAAGGCAGCTTAAGCTGGGAGAAAAGGAAGAGAAGTGATATTGATTAACCTGTCATATGGCATACACAGCACTGCTAGCTACCTCAGGAACGCTTCAGTGGTTTTGTTGGAAACGGTCTCTGGGATATGATGAAATTTTCTTGACAGTGCCGGAGGTCCGTCCATCAGCTCAGGCTCTTTCTGTGTCATATGTGGCTACCACAGCCTCCAGAGATCAACAGAGCACTGCACTGAATAATAACAGTATTATGAAATGGGCAAACAGTGAATAATTTAGCACCATGTTTCAGCACAAACTGCAGGATCTTAACATTAACAAAATAGTTGCATTGGGTTAAAAGTGTGCGTGTGTGTGTGTTAGTTACCCCCTTTTTATACTCAGCAGCTGCCCAGGAAAGCCGTTCATGAGGCCAATTGGGAGTCCATTTCCAGAAATGGCCCTTTATGGCCATGGTAGTTTGAAACTTTAGACTTAGGAAAATCCAGAGCCCTATCTTCATTGAAAATGGCTGCTTTCATCAAGGATGGGTGGCTGCTGGGTGACTGAGGTAAGTCCCATGGATCACCTTGGCCTGATCGGACCCCACTCCAGATTCGGCTTGCCTCAACCCGAATCTGGAGTGGGACCAGATCAGGCCAAGGTGATCCATAGGACTTACCTGAGCCACCATCAGCCTACCTCAATCTCAGATTTGGGGTTTGAGCCTGAAGGTTTGTTTTCTCCACCAACTTCCATAGGGGTTTTCCAAGCCATCCTATGTTTCCTGGGATGCTTGCCCAGAGATTATAGGATTGCTCTCTTGAAGATACACTATAATAGTTGATGCCTTTCAACTAATTATTGTTGTAGTCAGGCACTTCCCATCATGCCTGGATACAGCTCCAAAGATCCCCCTTCCCTTCTACTACTAACTGTCACTGTTGAGGCCGTCAAAGGGAGCAGAAGCACCAATGCTTCCATTGTGCCCATGACCTGCTGAATGTTGCAACGATGCATCTATTGCTTGAGTTTGCTTTTTTCCTCCTTCCTTCCAACCCCCTTTCCTCTTGTGTCATGTCCTTTTGATTGTAAGCCAGTGGGGAGGGACTTGCTTTTTTAGCCTTATCTTTTTAAGCTGTTTTTTTTTTTTTTTTGGCTAAAGGACAGGATAAAAATGCTATAAATTAAAAAAACAACAACACCAAACCATTCCTCTGTTAACTGCTAAAAATAATAATGTATCGCTTCACACTGAAAATTCATGCCACCACCATCTTAAATAGACTGGCATAAATGAGAATGGGCTGCAGATCTTCTAAATAAGTTCACATACTAACAAAAAGTGAAAGAAGAATCATACTCAATTAGATTTGTGTGAGAAAAAGAAGATTTTTATTTATATTCTGCTAGAATAAAAGAATAATTCCAAGAGCATAGGCAGTCTTATACTTTTACTTTTGTAAACAATGTCTCCTCTCTTGGTTGATAGATTGTGTTTTGATTGTATTTTGTTTGTCTGGATGCAACGAACACATTTCTAAAAAGGGAGGGGAGTTACAAATGTTTTCACACTCTCATGTCAGAGGTGAAAGAGCACAGTCCACTCCATCAGCTCAGCAGGGACCAACTTCATTTAGTTTTTCCTCTCCCAGAATTGTCTTCTATTAGCAGCCATTCTTCTCCAATGCACCAGCAATGGTGCCTTAACAAATCTTCAGGCACAAAATTGGAACTCACATCACTTTCTTTTCACTGCTTGCTTCAGTCATGTACGTTCTGTGTCCATGTATGACCCAAGAAGGGGTGATACATCTTCTTAAAGGCTAGATGGTATAATAGAAAAAATGATTTTAGAAGGAAATAAGCACCATTAATTTTCTTCTAGCAGTCAGAAGTGAGATATTTTTAAAGCCTTTCTGTGCTTAATGCAAACGGTTCACAGTGTGAGTTCTTATCATCTTAGAGTCATATTTCTAGGATGAGAATTTGATCCCCTGCCTATTACCCTAGGAATCCCCTGAGCCTTGTGCACAGGCCTCATCCCTTTGTATTGTGTTTTTATACATTATGCTTGTACTATACATTAATGCTTTGATTGATGTGTGCTCAAAAGGTACAGATTTAATGCACACCGATGACACCAGTGCTATTATTCTGTTCTTTTCCGTTCTTCCACTAATGGATGTAGAACATTGTTCCCCTTTTTCCCCCCATTTCAAATGCTCAGCGTGCCTGACTAGACTCTCACTTTTTCACAGACTTTGAATCCAGCAGCAGTCATCATGTGACCCTGGATGGAGTTGCACCAATCACTATTTGCATAACCCCCCCACAGTCCAATCAGCTCCGTAGATCTGAGATTATCTATCCTGATTATTATTATTATTATTATTATTATTATTATTATTATTATTATTTATATAGCACCATCAATGTACATGGTGCTGTACAGAGTAAAACAGTAAATAGCAAGACCCTGCCGCATAGGCTTACATTCTAATAAAACCATAATAAAACAATAAGGCGGGGAAGAGAATGCAAACAGGCACAGGGTAGGGTAAACAGGCACTGGGTAGGGTAAAACTAACAGTATAAACAGTATAAAGTCAGAACAAAATCAAGTTTTAAAAGCTTTAGGAAAAAGAAAAGTTTTTAGCTGAGCTTTAAAAGCTGCGGTTGAACTTGTAGTTCTCAAATGTTCTGGAAGAGCGTTCCAGGCATAAGGGGCAGCAGAAGAAAATGGACGAAGCCAAGCAAGGGAAGTAGAGACCCTTGGGCAGGTGAGAAACATGGCATCAGAGGAGCGAAGAGCACGAGCGGGGCGATAGTGTGAGAATGGGTAGAAAGATGCATAGCTCCATTAACAATGAAGAATAATAGCTCCTTATATAAACCAATGGGTTAGTGTTTGTTTGTTTGTTTAAAAAATACATTTTAATCCTTTTTTTCAAATTTAACAATACATTACGCTGTGTAGATCCCCTCTAGGCCTCCTGTCATCTGGTTTTATTGTGGTTTTATTTTTTATTTTCAAATCTCTAGACACATGAGAGTTACTTAGTGGTCAAAGGCTCACTTTAGTCACAGCATCCAGACGGGCTGTTCCAAGAGTCTTGTGGTGTAGTTCATAACATGGCTGGGTGTTGTGTCGTACTCAGCAATTATTCATAGCTGACATCCACTCTTATTTTGTCTGTTCGGCACTTGAGGGCTCTGTGAACTGCCAAGGAATGTCCTCACCTGTGCTGAAGACTTCAATTTCTTTACCTGCAGGTGTTCGATGCGCCCATGACTGAATCTGAATGACGATGGTGTGCATGCATTTTTCAGGGTGGCCAGAAGTCCTGCTTTAACCTGGTCAGTCCTCTGTTTTAACATCTGTCCAGTTTAAAACCAGCCTTCTTTCATTGTCTGTGTGGTTTTTTATCCTGGTTGTGCTTTTTATACTGTATTTTGTATTTGTGCTTTTAACCTATTGGTTGTTTTATTATGGTTTTAATTTTTGTGAACAGCTCAGAGAGCTTCGCCTATTGGGTGGTATAAAAATGTAATAAATAAATAAATAAATAAATAAATAAATAAATAAAGCATGTGTACTAGTTGAACAGCTGCTAGCTGTCTGGGCTGGCTTTCTACTGGGGACAGCAGAGGCAGCTGTGCAGCATTTGGACTGCTGGATAGAGGAATGGAAGAGGAGTAATGAGCAAGGGCTTTTCCCAGCAGAAAAAAAGGGGAACAACTGAATTACATCAAATTTCAGCCATAGAAACATTTCAGCAATGCAAAGAAACCCCCCCTCTCTCTCATTAAGATTATTCCTAGGCCTCCTTGGGGCCATGCATCTGAAAGAGCTGCCACCACCATGCCCATGCACTGCCAAGCCCGTGCACCACTGCACCACTGTGCATCACTGCATGGGTGCTGTGACACGTCTGCATGTCCCCCATGGTTTTGTTTTTTACCTCTGCACACTTCTCCAGCATGGATGTCCTTCTGCACATGCTGGAGAAGCATGGAGGCATTCCAGCGGTCATTCGGCTCACTAGCCCGCCCCCTCCCCCCTGTCCAGGCTGATGGCGACAAATCAGGGGTCATCATAGGCCTGGCCATGCCTCCGCTGTAACTTCAGTAGATCCATTGAAATGGAAGGGATTTAGGATAGTGATCACTAACTTAAGTCCCATTCATTTCAAAGGGTCTACTTTAAGTAGGATTTATGTGGGATTCCCACCCCCACCCCGAAGACTCTGCAGTCTCATTACAGTAGGAAGAGAACTCCATGATCTCTTATGCCAATCATTTCCTGGGACTGCAGTTGTACCTGTGGAGGAATGGATTCTGCCCTACTTTTTTTTTAATAGTGCCTCTCGTAGAACAGTTCAAAAGAACAATTTTGGAACACTGGAATTGTAAAAAAAGAAAGAAAAGAAATAAAGTTAAAATTTGGAAATTCTATTGCACCTATGTACAACAGATTTCCTCAACCTGATGCCCTTCAGATGTTCAGGACTTCAATGCCATCTGCCCCAATCAGGATGGTCATTGGCCAGGAATGCTGCAAGTTATCATCTAAAACATCTGAGAGGCACTAGGAGGACTAGGAAGGCTGGTGCAAATTGTCCCTTCAGCTTTACCTTTGGCTCCGCATAGTTCATGCATGGCCTTCTCCATAAAAATGAAAAGATCAGGAATAAGAATAGAACAATGTTCCTCAAATATACTTTATTATTAGGGCTGTGCACTCCACTCTGAAAATACGAAGCTTCGATGAAGCTTCAATGAAGCTTCGAGTTTTTGGAGCAGAGAGGGGATGGTTTAAAAAACATTGAATAGAGCGGAGAGGAGCCCCATCAAAGCTCCTCTCTGTTTTCAGATAACCCCTCTATTGTAATCTATGGAAAGTAACAAAAATGCTTACATCTCTGTATTTTAAAATATAAAGAGTTGAAACTTGGCACCATGATAGCTCTTAAGGAAGGCTTTAGCCTTGCCAAGTTGGAAGCAAATCCTTTCATGCCTTGATTTTTAGGATTTTTAAAAAATGTTGGAATAGCCACTCCATTGTAGTCTATGGAAAATTGTCCCTCACCTTGGCATATTTTACTTCGAGCATAGAATTTGTCTCACCCATGCAAATATACATAACCAGGTAGCCCTATGGTATTGGTGTGGAAAGAATAGGCCTGGTACTCCTTTCTCCACTACCAGTGCATTATGGAATTCAGAATATAATATTTTGTGCACTTATGAAAAAAAATATCCTGGGAAGGATACAGTAAATGACTCTGATATCAGATGTGGAACAACCTAGTTAGCTAATCATCGCATTTCTGTGGAGTCGGTGCTTTGCAATCACAGTGAGAGCAGCAAATGGATTAAACAGAGAAAACAATGAGCAATGCAGGCTTGCCAACTGGCAGATGCTTTCTGCTTTTCCGCGTGGGCAGCTTGATCAGCTCAAATGCCTGCGGTGGAGACAGTAAAGACAGTGGGGTGGGTGGATAGAAAACATTCCTTTGCAGGATTTGCCTACAGCTCCTGAACTCACCAAGCAAAACCCCTTCCATATTAATTAGCACCCGAGGAAGGCACCCGAATGAGTTGCAAATTGGTTGCATCCATATATCCACCTGTGGAGTGAAATCACTAGCCTCAATGAATAAAATCTGCATGTCATCAGCAAAGTATGTGGTTGCCATATGCATGAAACAGGGTCTTCTTCCTGCCAACCAGAAGGTGACAGGATACAGGGAATGAATATGAAAATCCAACCCCCCCAGCCCCAGATTTTCACATTTACAGCTACTAACATATCGGAAGGGGGATATTTGGATCAACATCCCCCCCCCCAAAGCTTAAGGATTCCTATCCAAAGTATTTAAAAAAGTGGGTATCTTCTTCCAAAATTAACACTCTCATATTCACAAACACCCAGGCATGTACGCCCAGGCTTCATTTGGACATAATGCTAAATCATGATTTATTTTAATGAGAATGAACTGTGCTCTCCACGCTCCTTTTCCTGTCTGGTGAGGTGGAGATCAGCGGCTTTACATTCCATTTTAGATTAATCAGAGTTTAACATCTTGTCTAAACCCTAAACCATGGTTAATCTTAACTATGGGTATAGAATCATAGGATAGTAGAGTTGGAAGGGGCCTATAAGGCCATTGAGTCCAACCCCCTGCTCAATGCAGGAATCCACCCTAAAGCATCCCTGACAGATGGTTGTCCAGCTGCCTCTTGAATGCCTCTAGTGTGGGATTGCCCACGACCTCACTAGGTCATTGGTTCCATTGTCGTACTGCTCTAACAGTCGGGAAGTTTTTCCTGATGTCCAGCTGGTTTCATAAACCACAGTTTGAAGCTGGTTTGTTTCAACTAACCATAGTTAAGACTAGCCACAGTTTTTCCACATTAGAATCACAACAAGCTCTGGTTCATCTGAAATGGAAGCCAACGCTTCTGAACTCTTCTTCATGATTCTGCCAGAGGAGAAAAGGGAGGGGGAGCTCACACTCCTGAGACCCACTGTGGCTCATTCTCAGAATGTTAAGTCAGATTTTGGACTAGATTTCCCAGCACTCCTGACCATTGGATGTTCTGGTTGGACCTGAAGGAAGTTGAAGTCCAAAATATCTGGAGGGTAACAGGTTGGGAAAGGCTGTGCTAAAACAAAGGCCACAGCTACACCTAAGGTTTATCCTGGGATCATCCAGGGTTCGCCCCTGCCTGAGCATTGGATCCCCTGTGTGTCACCTAGATGAACAGGTTTGACCCCTGGACAATCCAGGGATAAACCTTAGGTCTAGCTATGGCCAAAGTCATAAGCTCCACTTACAGCAAGGATACACAACCTTTCTGGCCCCAAGGACCACATCAGGAGGTGCCAGTGAGTCAGTGGGCCACCTATCTGTGCACTTGCACATGTGTGCACACATGCATGAGTTTCATGGACAGTCATTTTCTCCTGGTTTTTATCCTTGACTGCTACTGGTTTCATTTCATTTATTGAAAAGATTTTGATACCACCTTTTCAGCGAGATGAACAAAAATATATATGTAAAAAACAAAACAAAATAATGATGCATAAATGTATCAGCCAAAACAAAAAAATAAACTCCTAGCAAGGTAGAAGGCATCTGCTCAACTAAAGAAGACAAAGTGAAATGGAAAGTCTTAGGTTGCCTCCAGAAAGATACTAGGGAGGGAATCAAATGAACCAACCATAGAAAATTAATGGAAAGCTCTGGAGCTGCAACAGAAAAGTCTTTGCAACAGAAAAGGCTTTGTGGAGTCCAATCTAGGTGTTAAATGTTCCTGATAACTAAGGGTCCAAAGTAGCCATTGCACAAAGTATGTGGCTGTCAATGAAAACAGCAGCCAGAGGTTTAGATCCCCAAACTGCTAGTAGAACTCACCCCTGTTGTCATTATGTTCTGCAGTTATCCTATGCCATGCTAAAGAGGAGCACTATAACTGACTTGGCCCTGTACTTCGGGGGATCTTGTCCATGAGTCTCCTGGACCTGTCCTTTTACCTCCAAACTGCTTCAGTGAAGTCAAGACGTGATCAATCGTTTACACTGGGTTGGGTGTGACAGGGTGAAGAGTTCAAAATTAGGATGGGATCCATCACCTGAGGTTAACATGGAAAAGGCTAGGGACAGCTTTTTGTATTTTCCTAGTGACTACAGGTACTGATTTCTCACCAATCAAAAAATTCTACCTAGGGATGGGATGGAAGCCAAGGCTGGGAAACTAAACCATGATGCTGTTAGACATTCTGAACTATGGTTTCTTGAGAGAAGCCCATTTCATAAACCAGGTTATGATGATGGCTTGTTTCAGTAAACCAAGGGAAGCTAAACAAAATTGGGTGTGGGACCAGATGACAGAATTGACATACATGGCAAAAAACATTCAAGAAATGTTTAGGATATTAAGTGAATGGAAAAAGTTTAAATTCAGAAACCATGATGTGATAGCCCCCAAAGTCTGCAGTTCGCAATGGTCTTCAGAAGAAATGCAGGAAGTGTCATACAGATTTAATTAGGTTAGATCATGCTGGGTGCAAAAGAGATTTCAGGTTGCACCAAGGGTTACCAGGACAAAGAAACCCCATGTCTCATCCCTCTTTGAAAATGAAATTTTCAAAGCCAACCATTATTCAGGGCTGCTCTTATTAGATGATTATATCTCCCAGCAATGTTGACTTTCTAATTTAGAATATGTTGTATTCCTGTTTAATATATGAAACAGTTACTCATGCAATGTTTTTGTATATTTCAAAAATCAAAGAAATACTTTCTCCTTAAAGTAAATGGATGCTATAAAAATGATTTTTTTTTTTTTTAAAAAAGGAACAATATGAAAAAAAGGGAAGCATAGAAATTATTCTTATTCATCAGGCAGAACTGTGATGGTGAGAATGCTAAAATTATTCTTAGTAGGAGGGCTGTGAAAAAAAAGTCTGGTTAGTAGAGGAGGGCAGTCAGCAGCAGAAAGAATTTTATTTTAGTTTGCTGCTACTGAATATGATGGAGACAGAACAGTACAGGGCATCTTGGTGAAACATGTTTCTTTTCAGGGAATCAGAGGGTCATCTGCATGGAAAAGGAGTTTCCCAGTGGTAGAAATGCATTAAAAATGTTTCTATGTTGTTGTTTTGTTCTGGATTACCCATTTTGCACCTTTTAGACCAAACTTAGCTGGGTTCAAATGACATGATAGCTGACAGTAGGTTAAATAGTCAACAGTGAGTTAAAAAGTCAATGGTTGGTTATTGTGTCATCTGTTGGGAAGTTTTAATGTCATGGTTAGTTATTTAGCTGAAATAACCAATGCCAGTAACTAATGCAAATAACCAATTTGAACAACCGTTGGTTATCGTGTTGTGTGTCTGGCACTGTTGACTATTCGTTGGACACAAATAGTTACTTTCGGTGACTACAGAGTCCCCTGTCAAGAGTGACCAAAGTGGTTGCTGCTGCTCTACTCCAGCTGGCAGAAGTTACAATGGCTGATGGGATACCAGCGGGAGGACTGAGGGGGGGTGAGAGGGGTGAGGTGTCAATCAAACACCACTAACTAATAGTCAACTCCCCACAATATATTGTGTGGGGAGTACCCCCTCAATAAGCAACCATGGAGTTGACTATTAACCCCCCACCATTGACTATTGTGTTGTCTGAATGCAGCCATGGACTCAGGTGCAATCTGCAGTTGAAGTCCATTCATTTCCAAGCTTTTTACAACATTTTTTATTATTATTAAAGAGCTTTCCAATACAAAGTTTACCCATCAGTTTCACCTTCTCCAGCATTCTCTTTGATTGTTTTTAAAGCTCAGGTTCTTTTTCTCCTGAATATAGAATTTTATCACACCAGCATTATACTATGCAATCACTGCAAATTGCGTGCAAAGGACTTCGAAGTTTTCCATCTTATAATCTGCTTTTATAATCTGCTTGGTCCAATTCCAAGAGCGGTCCTCTTGCCCACAAGCCCCATTCCCAAACCTAGAGGAAACATAGGCCATAGCTAGACAGGGCGAAATCCCTGGGTGATCCGCGGGATCATCCTTTTGCATCCACATGACACACAGGGGATCCCGGTACCAGGCAGGGATGATCCCTCCATTGCCCTGGGATCTTGCCCTACCCTTTAGGCCCGGTTTTTCCATGGTCTCAGGCTGTGCCCAAGACTGCAGAATGTGTGGCTGGGTGACGTGGTTTGTCCTGGCTCTTCGCAAGGAGCCAGGACCTGAGCATGAGGTGCAGAGCTCCTCAGGAGCACTGCGCCCATTGGGGGTGGGGTGGGGGGAGTGGGGAAAATAATTATTATTTTTTTTAAAAAACACCTACCTTTAGCGCACAAGCACTCGTGCACTGCTGCCTCTTTAAAAATAAAAATGGCAGGCACGACGCCTCTTCCTCTGAGGTCGTCACGCACCATGTGTGAACAGAGGGGGGATCTCGCAATAAAAACATCACAAGATCTTCACCCCTCCGTTGTGCAATAACAGGTAGGTCTAGCTAAGGCCATAGTGTGTATTCTGAAACAGCTGAACATGTACAACTACATTGATCCTGAAAGCTCCATGGAAGCTGCCATCTAGGCTGAAGTCACGCATGAGCAGTAGGACCTGTATACATGTGAGGTCACAGTCAAGATGATGGTCTCCTGGTGGACTGATCCCTCTGTGTTGGTTCTAATCCTTGACAGGATGCACACACATTTCATTGAAGAAGCTGTCAGAGATTCACTGTACAGCTGGCAATAGAACAGCTCAACCCTGAGCAGTCTTTGACAACTGTGCTTTATACAACAAAGATCCTGCCACCGGGAAAACATCTGTTCCTCCTCAGCTACCATTTAGACAACAGGAAATGGTTAATAAAGACCCCAGAGAGAACTCTGATTGTGTTTTCCAATTTGCTGAATAGGCAGATTTTATTTTTGTACTGAATAACAAAGGAGCTGCATTCTGGCTGGATGCAAGGTGACTCCCATTGTTAATTTGTCATAGACATTTTTCTGTTTCTACGTGTTCCTCCTAAAGATTTCTGCATGTTTCATTCTACCTCCATGGTTTGGGATTTCAGCACATTACACTTCTGCGGTAAACTGCACATGAGTAGCATGTTGGAACACACTGGAACTGGAAGTAGCTGATGGATTTCTCTAAACATTTCCACCTGCCTGATTCTCTGTACTGAACCCACTCTAACATGTCTTGGAGCCAAGCTGCACATTCATCTTTGCTTCTGCATTGCATGCAGAAGTATATATGAAAATAATCCATTATGTTCAGAGATGATTTCCTGCTTTATGACTTCAGAGATATGTGCCCAGAAGCTCTTCTACTCCTCTCTGACCTCTAAACCAGAGGTACTGAACCTGGCAAGGTTGGAACCCTTTTAGAGGGTTTCCCAGATGGCCATGTATCCAAGGCAGTAAGCCTATCTACACCAGTAACCAGGAAATATGGATGGTAGGTTGCTGTTGCACCTGTGTTCTGCTTATGGGTTCCTTGTTGACAGCTGGCCACTGTGTGAACAGAGTGCTGGACTAGATGGACCTTTGGTTTGATCCAGCAGAGTTCTTCTTGTGTTCTTGTCCCATCCCAATGCCCCTCTTCCCCAACCACTGATCATTTGGTGATCGTCCAGCTTTTGCACAGTTTCCCCCATTTTCTAAAAGGTTGAAATGCTTCTCCTAAAGTTTACTTACTGGCAACAAGAGATTTAAGCTAGAGTTCACTGATATTTTTGGTATTTCTAGTATATTTGGCCTCAACAACCACTGGAATGCAGCCCCTGAAAGATTTTCCTAATTTCAAGTCAGCCCTTGGGCTGAATCCGTTTCAATGCCCCTGGTCTAAAAAATGAGGTTTTTGATATGCTGACTGTAACTGCATGGTTTCAACTTTCCTATGGCTGTGTGTTATGTGTAGCGGTGTGGTTCATCTGTCCCATGAGTACTCTTCAAGTACTTGAAAGGTTGGCACACAGAGGTGGGTCAGGATCTCTGTTCCGTTATCCCAGAGTGCAGGACACATAATAACTGGCTCAAATTATAGAAGTCAGATTCTGGCTGGACATCAGGAAAATCTCCCTGACTGCTAGAGCAGTATGACAATGGAACCAATGACCTAGGGAGGTTGTGGGCTCTCCCACACTAGAGGCATTCAAGAGGCAGCTGGACAACCACCTGTCAGGTATGCTTTAAGTGGATTCCTGCATTGAGCAGGGGGTTGGATATAATCTCTTACAGGCCCCTTCCAATTCTACTGTTCTATGATTCTATGAAAGCTTCAGAAGGCCATCCCATTTGCAAATCCACTTTCCCTTTGTAGTTTTGAATGCTCTGAATCCAGGATGGCATATCCCCAGACAATGAACACTTTCGGTGGATAAGTGAGCCTTAATTGAACCAGCTTGACTCTTCTTTCTCATCTGCTTTTGTTTGTACTTTTGCATGCACGTCACCATAACAGATCACACCAGTTTGCATACTAAGGCCTTGTGGGTGGTTGTGTTGCATGGGCAAAAGGACCACCTATGTACTAACATGCCCTTTCTCAGAGATCTCTATTGGGATAAGGAAATTCATGATGTCTGAATTCCTTACAAACATTTTGCAGGAGAGACGTGAACCACAGGGAGGCCAAACAGTTGACTTGTTAAAAGTGGAGATACAGAGTATAAGAACTGCACAATTCATCATCAAGGTTAGGCATGGTTGGGCATCTACCAAAGGCCAACTTCTCAGCAGGGGCCCATTGACAAGCATCTCCTGCACTTGCTCCTCCTCTTTACCATTGCAATCTGCTTGCATGCTTACTCCTCTCTCTAACCCAGGCAGTGGTGGCAGGAAGAAGGAATAGCAGTAGATGCTAGTGCTGGCTTGCTCACTGGTCCTCAGCCTGTCAAGGAAGCTGGTAACAATGATGAGAAAGAGAAGGAACAGCAATAGCAGCTGGTGGGACAATGTAGGTGTGAAGGTAGACTCACTGACGGAGGAGGGCCATTGAGCATGTCTTGCCCAAGAGCCCTCAAAGATCTGGAACCAGCACTGCTGCACATCTCTCCATTTCTGCACATGCACAGACCTCAGTCCATAAGGTCATTCATTGGAACTGTAGCCTGAATGTAGAAGAAACTGTTGACCATGCAGAGGTAGAAGGCCAGGATTTTAGGAGGTATAGTAGATCTGGGGAATTTTAGGAAGGTATGGCAGGTCAGGTGAATCTGGATGTTTTGTACTACCACCAGCCAGTTACAGGGACTGATATTTATCCCTATTCCCTTAAATGCTTGATCTCAGAAAGCTCTGGAGTCTATGAGATGATAAAGCACTCCCCATCCATTATTTGTTTGAACCTGCTATGCATGAACATGCACACATGTCCTCTTTACCAGACCAGTTACATCCTTTGTCATTATCATACTACAGTGTGTGTGTGTGTGTGTGTGTGTGTGTGTGTGTGTGTGTGTGTGTGTAACAATAGAAGAGCTGGAACAGTGACTCTCTGCTTCTGCTCCCATTTCTCTGCCAAAACAACAAACAATATTTAAAACTGCTGTTGTAATTCACCCTGCATCTGTGTTACTAATTTGATCTCCTCTTTTACTCCCCGATCCAGGGCCAGAACAAAATGTCCTAAAACATGGAACAAAAAAAGTAGCAGAAGTTGTGATTTGCCAGTTGTTACGACATTCAGTGACTGTGCCACTGTACTGTGGATCTTCTTGGCTGGAAATGGCACAAGCCCATATTGGCCGTGTTCGATCATAGTATTGGCGTCTTCTATTCACACACTGCCCAAGTCCTCCTCGCCATTTTGCTGGGCTGACTCTGTCTGCTGGAATCATTCATTCTGAAATAGCCTGGCCTGCACTGTTTGAAAAACCAAGAAGTTGCTACTTTTGCTTTTGCTACCATCAGTTTCCCAAAGGAAGCGTCACCTGTATGTGGAATGGCAGACTGTGGATCACTTAGAGCATGAGCAGTGGAGTCTAGGGTGACCATATGAAAAGGTGGACAAGGCTCCTGTATCTTTAACAGATATCATTTGTATGCATGCAGCTCCTGCTGAAATTCCGTCCTCTTCACAACAGTTAAAGCTGCAGGAGCCCTCCCCTCTTTTATTTATTTATTTATTTATTTAAAACATTTGTATCCCACCCTATATCATTAAGATCTCAGGGCAGCATACAGATAAAAACATACAGTATAAAACAATAAATATACACAGCTAAAAACAAATTAAACCATGAACCAAGTTAAAACAATGTGTAATTTAAAAGCAGTAAAACAATTAAAACAGTATCTGGTCTCTCTAGTACAGCTCCTGCAGCTTTAACTGTTGTGATGAAGAGGGAATTTCAGCAGGTGCTGCATGCATACAAATGACACCTGCAGAAATTCCCTTTTCTATACAACTGTTAAAGATACAGGAGCCCGGTCCTCCTTTCATATGGTCACCCTAGTGGAGACCCTGTGTCTGCCCATATGTTGTTGGACCTCAACTCCCATCAAGCCGAAGTAGCATGGTCAGGGGCTGTGGATGACGGGAGTGGTGGACCAGCAACATCTGGAGAGCTACAGGCACCCCACCCTGACTTACAACTCAAACCTATACAATCCTACTCAGAAGTAAATCCCATTGAATTATTATTATTATTATTATTATTATTATTATTATTATTATTATTTATATAGCACCATCAATGTACATGGTGCTGTACAGAGTAAAACAGTAAATAGCAAGGCCCTGCCGCATAGGCTTACAATCTAATAAAATCATAGTAAAACAATAAGGAGGGGAAGAGAATGCAAACAGGCACAGGGTAGGGTAAGCAGGCACAGGGTAGGGTAAAACTAACAGTATAAAGTCCGCACAACATCAAGTTTTAAAAGCTTTAGGAAAAAGAAAAGTTTTTAGTTGAGCTTTAAAAGCTGCGATTGAACTTGTAGTTCGCAAATGTTCTGGAAGAGCGTTCCAGGCGTAAGGGGCAGCAGAAGAAAATGGACGAAGCCGAGCAAGGGAAGTAGAGGCCCTTGGGCAGGCGAGAAACATGGCATCAGAGGAGCGAAGAGCACGAGCGGGGCAATAGTGTGAGATGAGAGAGGAGAGATAGGAAGGAGCTAGACCGTGAAAAGCTTTGAAGGTTAACAGGAGAAGTTTATATTGGATTCTGAAGTGAATTGGAAGCCAATGAAGAGATTTCAGGAGTGGAGTAACATGGTCAGAGTGGCGAGCCAAGAAGATGATCTTTGCGGCGGAGTGATGAACAGAAACCAATGGACTGATGTGAGAAGAAGGAAGGCCAGAGAGAAGAAGGTTGCAGTAGTCCAACCGTGAAATAACCAGCGCATGAACAAGCGTCTTGGCAGAAGAGACAGACAAAAATGATTGAATCCTGGCAATATTATACAGGAAAAAACGACAAGATTTAGCTACTGCCTCAATATGAGGAATAAAGGAGAGCGAGGAGTCAAATATAAAGCCAAGGCTACGAGCTTCCTTGACCGGAGTAAGCGAATTCCAAGGGGCTAAATCCCAGGGAAGTGCATATAGGCTTACAGCTTTAGTGGTCATGTAGCTACATCAACATTTGTGTGTATTCATGCAGTCTCTAAAAATCATATATGATTTCACTTCTCCAGGTCTAATGCAGGGTGCTGAAACGACCGGGGGGTGGGGGAACAAAACACAAATCTAGCAACTTCTCCCCCTAACCTGAACAAAGACATGTGACAGCGGTTGAATGTCAGGATGTCTGGATTTTGTTAAATCTGCATTTCATTCCATCATCCGCTCATTGACAGAATGGGATTTTTCTCAATTTCCAAAAGCTGCATTTGTGTGCACTTCCAAAAAATGTGCTAATACTCCTCAAATGAACATTTTCACCATTTAGCCTATGGGGGAAGTGTACATTTCTGGCTGCTGTTGCTTTTTCTTTGTATTTTTGTATTACTACATTTGTGTTTAATTCCGGATTATTATTAATTTTTTTAAAAAAAGGTCTGCAAGTCCACCAAATCCACATGACTTAAGAAAAATCATTCTACTTCAGAATCAGCAGATCAGCTTTATAGAAATTCAACCTCATTCAAATCCTTTGTGGTTTTTTCTGGCATCCCTAGCTGGATGTAATTGAACCCCTCTGCAGGCCAAAACTTTCTTCTTTAAATTTTGAAATGGAGTTCTGCAATAAAAAAAAATGCATATATGAAGGGGGAATAAAGTTTTTAAAAAAGCATTGCAGTAGGAAAATTGCTTGCGAAATGTGTATATTTGTCAAACGACATACAAAAATGAATGCAGGTATTAGGACAAACGTGCACAAAAAAAGGCAATGAATTTCCAAGCAAATATTTTTTAAACACTTCACATGTAGGGATCAACCCAATCGCAGGCTGCAGAAATTCTGAAAGTTCGAGATGAACTAAACTTTAAATGGGAAAAATCAGAAGTGGAAAGAAATTGAACTTGAAAGCATCATCCAGCCCTGCTGTCAAACACTGCCCATGACTGCGTTGTACTAATGATGGCAATTTCTCCACTTGATACACTGCCCTTACAATATGAATTATATTTCACTCTCTTCCTGGTAACTAGAAGGATAAAATTTGTATTTATTTTTAATACAATGTATTTAAGTGTATCTGTTTCCCCCAAATATATTTGAATGCCTCTGATACCTAATCCTGTTCTCATGGCATTTCTGCTTGAGTTCCCAACCTCCATTATTACCATGAAGAGAGGATTTCTTGGCTTGGATGCTCTAAGTCAACACGGCATGTGTAAAGCTGTTTTCTTTTCCCCCCTGGTTTATAGGGCAGAGCTACTTGAGTAGCATATGTTACTAGAAATGGTGCCAGCCCCGGCATCTAATCAGTGTGAGAAAACCTGGAATTGTTTCCCTGCCAATAGTTTAATGGCAGATAACAGGCATGCCTTGGCTTGATAGGAGGGTGGATAAAAGGTGCAAACAGTTACTTCTACATTCAGTCTATAACCTACGAGGAGCTGGTTTTTACAGTTCAGCTCTACATTATGGAAATATATGTGGGTCATTGTTCGCACCAGCATTTTTGATATTTATTTATTTACTGCATGCCTATATTGCCCAATAGCCAAAGCTTTCTGGGCAGTTCACACAAATTAAAACCATAAACTACAACGTAGGTATAAAATTTAACCCACAATATAAAAAATACAACCAGAATAAAACACAGCGTATATAATGTAGCTGGTATAGTACTTTTCAGTGCACGTTTTTCCTCGATTGGCTTAAAAGTTCTCCACAGAGCAAAAGCCATTACTTTTACCCTGTTCATCTCTCTCTCTCTCTCTCTCTCTCTTTCTCCTTAGCTAGACCTACCTTACAATCCAGGATGGAGGAGGGAAGTTTAACGTGAGATCCCTCCTCCGTTTACACGTGAGGTGCGACGACCTCAGGGAGAGAGGCGTCGCACCTACCATTTTTAAAAAAGGAGAAGCAGTGCATGAATGCTTGTGTGCTGAAGGCAAGTGTTTTTTTTTAATTTAATTTAGTTTTCCCACTTCCCCCCACCCTAACCCCAATGGGCACAGCACTCCTGAGGAGTGCTGCACCCTGTGCGCGGCTCCCGGCTCTGTGCAAGTAATCGCGCAGAGCCGGGTCAAATCGTGGCAACGGGCCACATGTTCTGTGGTTTCAGGCTCTGCCCGGAACCGTGGAAAAAGTGGGCCCAAAGAGGAGGGCTCTATCCTGGGGCAAGGGAGGGATCATCCCTCCCTGATCCCGGGATCCCCTGTGCAACATGTGTGATCCCGGAGTTCGCCCCGTGATATAGCCCAGTCTAGCTAAGGCCTCTCTCTCTCTCTCTCTCTCTCTCTCTCTCTCTGTGTGTGTGTGTGTGTGTGTGTGGAGAATATAACAGGACAATGTACAACATTCCTGTTTAAAATACAATTTAATAGAAATTCTATGTAATAGTCTTTATTTTTATGTTTTTATGACTTGTGTACACCACTTTAAAATGTTTTATAAATACCCATAAATAAATAATTTTGGATATATATATATATATATATATAGAGAGAGAGAGAGAGAGAGAGAGAGAGAGAGAGAGAAAGAGAGAGAGAGAGAACCAGTGGCATAGCATACTCTGGACAGAGTACTGGACTCAGCTGGACTGACCCTGGATTTAAATTTCCAATCAGCTGTGAAGCGCCCTGGGTCATAATATCTTAGCCTAACCTTCTTCACAATATTATTGTGGGGTGGAGTGGAGCCAGTGGAGTGGAGTGGCTAACATGTCAGACTAGGATTGTGGAGACCCAGGTTCAAATTCCGACTCAGTTACTTTCTCTGAACCTGCTTCTGTGAGAACTAGGGACGTGCAAATCAGCAAAACTCATTCTCACCAACGTTCTCTGATTTCCGTCTTGAAGCTTGTTACAACAAGAGGCTGTATCACATTGTGAGCTTCCCCCCCCCCATTTGTGCATGAAAATATGTGAATATTTTCATGTACATTCCTCTGAACGTAAACATCAATTGTGCACATCTTTGAAATGTGTGCTTTCTTCTCTCATGGATTAAAGCGTCTTTATGCAAACTTTTTGAATCTTTGTATTTGTTTCATGTGCATTTTTCAAATGTACACATGCTGTTGAATGCATTTTTGGGGTCCACAAATCCCATTGCAATCTCAGAAATGTACGGACTTTGACTGCAGATTGCATCTGAGGCCCTTTCTACACCTAAGGAAGATCCCAGGAAAATGAAGGGATCATCCTTGTCTGCTCCTGGGATCCCCTGTGTGTCATTTGGATGCACAGGAATGATCCCGGGATGATCCTGGGGGAAAAGGCAGATGTAGAAACGGCCCAAGTCTGTGTTTGGTCTAGAAGGTGCAAACTGGGTAAATCCTGATAAGGAATTAACTGAAACAATTTCTCATGCATCTGGAGGGCTCATCTACACCAAGCAGGATATTCCACTATGAAAGCAGTATGAAAGCAGTATATAAGAGGCAGGAGTCACACTACTGCTTTATAGCAGTATTGAAGTGCACTGACAACTCTTGGGGACCATTGACACATACCATATACCGCTTTCATATTGCGTTCATAGTGTTATATCCTGCTTGGTGTAGATGTGTCATGGGCCCCAGCAGTTGTCAGTGCACTTCAGTACCACTATAAAGCAGTAGTGTAGATCCTGCAGTGCACGTCAATACCACTATAAAGCAGTGTGGTATAACTATAGTGTGGCTCCTGGCTTTTATATATCGCTTTCATACCACTTTTATAGTGGAATACCCTGCTTGGTGTAGATGAGGCCCTAGTGAGAACAGAATGCTGGCCTTGATAGGCCTTTGGTCTTGTCCATTATGTTCCTTTCCACCACTTCTTTCCATTGAATTGGTATACTGGACTCAGTAACAGAACCTGGTGTGGCCTACACCTCAGGGAGCTAGGTAAAAGGGTCATCCTTGATTCTTACTGCCTGTGGCCATGAAAAGCAGGGAGGTTTAGCACTCACCTGGTGATGTGCAATTGGCCAAGCAACCATTACCTTCAAGCAGGAGCAACAGCAGTACCAGATATTTCAAGAGATTGGCAGCCGGCAGCCTAATGAGCTGTGGTTCTCTGCAAGTATCTGTGCCTCCTACTTACCCCATGTAAGTGGATGATGGAAAACTAGGAGGTATGAAACTTAACCACCAGGGCTACACACACACACACACACACACACACACACACACACACACACACACACACACATCATATTCACAGTTAACATAATAACAATTCCCATTGCATTCATCTGACAACACACCATAGCTGAGATTTGTGCCCATTCTCAATTTGAGACACATTGGCCAAAGCTAGACCTAAGGTTTATCCCTGGACGAAGCCGAGGGGTCAAACCTGTTCATCTAGGTGACACACAGGGGATCCAGTGCTCAGGCAGGGGTGAACCCTGGATGATCCCAGGATAAACCTTAGGTCTAGCTGTGGCCATTAACTGCAACATATATACCCTGTAGTCATCATTGTAGTGTAGTATCATGGTGGATGAACTTAACTCTCCAACCCACCAAGTTCTAAACTGGATCTTCGGCTGTTGACTTCCAAACATAACTGTTTCTCATAAGGAGAGAAAATAACTTCCTATTTATTAAACCTTCCAAATCCTTAATAGCCATTGTGGGGTTGGGTGGGGGAGATCAGAAGAAAGATTTATCTACCCCCCCCCCCGAAAAAAAACCTTAAACATTACATCTACAGAATCTCCATCCCTCATTGTAATGGAATTTGTCTTCTGAGCTTTGAAAATTCATTTATAAAGCAAAACTATATTCTGGGCCACGGCCTTTGAGATGAATAAGCCCATGATTACTTGCCTGCCAACTCTGAGTAGGGTTGTTAATAATATACAGAATAGCTACTAAAAAATTCCAAACTGGGGGCAGGGGTGCTTTTGGAAAGAATTGTGATTCAAACCAACAAGGAATCTCTTTTATATGCCAAGGAGAACTCTGAATTCGGTCGCATACGTGCAAAGAGATTCCATTTGGGTAAACCACCCTGCAGTGGTCCATGCTGGTTTAGATCAAGATAGAGATGGAGATGGGTGAGAATTTTGTTTAGTCTGTTTCTTGAAAAGAACTTAACAAAATTGAACATTTCTTCTTAAATGGGACAGAAAGAACTTGAGATCAAATGCAGGAGAAAGCAAAACTGACAGATATGTCCTCCCAAGCAGAAGACCTGGAGCGCTTAGCTCTTAAAAATCTATGTCTGAATCCTTGTTTATGATTGTGGTCCTGAACTAGAGTTGCACGCGTGCACGCACACACACACACACACACACACACACACACACACACACACACACATATATATATATATATATATATATATATATATATATATATATATATATAAACAAGCGATATATAATCGTCCTCTTCACTCCTCTGATGCCATGTTTCTCGCCCGCCCAAGGGTCTCTACTTCCCTTGCTCGGCTTCGTCCATTTTCCTCTGCTGCTCCTTACGTCTGGAACGCTCTTCCAGAACATCTGAGATCCACAAGTTCAATTGCAGCTTTTAAAGCTCAGCTAAAAACTTTTCTTTTTCCTAAAGCTTTTAAAACTTGATGCTGTTTGGACTTTATACTGTTATACTGTTAGTTTTACCCTACCCTGTGCCTGTTTACCCTACCCAGTGCCTATTTGCATTCTCTTCCCCTCCTTATTGTTTTATTATGGTTTTATTAGATTGTAAGCCTATGCGGCAGGGTCTTGCTATTTACTGTTTTACTCTGTACAGCACCATGTACATTGATGGTGCTATATAAATAAATAAATAAATAAATAAATAAATAAATAAATAATAATAATAATAATAAGCTCCTTATCTTTAAGAGCTACATGGCAGGCAGGTGCAACAAGAAATATGCAACTTTGGGAATTCCATTCCATTTAAGCATGATGCAGTGTTTCCAGTTTGATAAGTGGTGGCAGAGTGTAGTGGATTTTTTTTTTGTGGGGGCGGGGGGGGGATTCTGGAAATGTTCCATGCATTGTTGTTGTTTTGGTTTCCCCCCAAATCCTCTAATTTATGAAAATGAAAATTGTGCAAACTGGGTCTTTTCCCCCGGGCCTTTTAATTAGTGCAAATGGACTCAGATTTTTTTTAAAAGAAATTACATAGGTGACCTTGTGCAAGTGTGCAAGATTGCACATCCACCTGGTCCCTGTGTAGCCCCACAGAGGAATATTCCCCTCTTCTATCCTCATCAGTTTCACCCTCTCCTTGCAGGACTTCATTTATCCCCACAGAGCCACGTTCCTGCCTTAGTCAAAGATCTTGTCAACCCCGTTCCCCCACTTCAGCTCCTTGTCCAATACGGAAGAGGGCTATACAGGACAGGCGGACTTACAGTCATGCACATTTCTGCAAGATCACCAATAAAAAATATTTTTAAAAACCTTCCAATTTAAAGACCTGAAAAGACACACACACAGGGAGATTGAATTTGCATAAATTGTCACTATTTCAAAACAGCAGCAGCAGCAGCAACAATAACCAGAATCAATATATTGGATCAACTTGCTACATATCAAGATGATACTAGCATGGGGAAGCAAAATGAAATCTACTCCAGGGCTGAACCATAAAAAAACTGTGGAGATTTCACCCCCCAAAATGGAATTCTCATACATCTCCAGAATGCTCCATTCACACCTTTAATATTGCATAAATGGGGCCTTTGTGGCTGCCATTTATGCAACTTTGGAAATATGCCCTCATCGTGGTCCCTTGGCTTGGTGGTCCCTCGGCTTCGTTGGTTGTTCACCAGGCCATGAAGAAGCTCACATGATGCTGAGAATGGGAGGCAGCAGAGGATGCTCAACAGAGTTGGATGAGGGTGAGTTTATCTCATGGCTATTGAGCATGTCCAGTCGTCACAGCTGCAAACCTTTCAGGTTTCCCAGTTGGAGAAAGCGCTGGTGATTTGAAGAGGACAATTTTCCTGGTATATGTTGCAATAAGCTTGCTGAAGTTTGTGAAGCTTGCTGCAGCTTCTGAAATGTTAAACTGTGCACCGCATGGACCCCTATCATCTCTGCAATTGTATCTTTACAATTATTTATTTATGTATTTATTCATTCATTAAACCTACATCCTGCTTTTCCACTAAAAATGGCACTCAATGCAGTTAACAATAATAAACCTGGGGTTACCAAAAGTTAATTAAAGCATAACATTAAAAATAATGTATTTATTCATTTATTTATTGCATCTCTATACCACCCAATAGCTGAAGCTCTCTGGGTGGTCCATAAAAAACACAAAAAAACGATTAAAACTCAATAATAAAAATAATAATTGGCACCCAAACAATTACATGGTGATGATGATGATGATGATGATGATGATGATGATGATGATGATAGTCTTTCAGCAGCAGTCAGATCAGCTTATCTGTCAAAGGCCTGCCTTAACACAAATTCCTTTGGTTGCTGACAAAAGGAACAACAGACAGGGGCCAACCTAGCATCCCTCAGCAGGGAGTTCCAGAGTCTGGGAGTTGCCACCAAGAAGGCTCACTCACACATCCCCAGCAAATGTGCCTCTAATGGTGGTGGGAGAGGTCTTCCCAGAAGATCTTGTATGGGAGAATGTGGTCCCTCAGTTCTCATAAGCTAGGGTGACCATATTTGGGAAACCAAAAAAGAGGCCACCTAGTGTGTGTGGGGGGGAAGCAGCTTTCTGAGTCCTGCAGAAAGTACGTTATTCCCCCGCCACTTTAAAGAACCCGATTGGAGTGGAGGAGGGGAAAGGATTTCATTCTGCACCACCACCATCCACTCCAATTGGGGCCTTTTCTATAATGTCCATGAATGGCCCACTTTTCCCTTTAAGACCTCAATTGGAGCTCGGGGTGGGGGAATGATGTGCCTCAAGAAAGCATGTCATTCCCTCCTGCCATGCTAATGGCAGCCTTAAAGGGGAAGGTGTGTCATTCCAGGACATTATTGAAAATTATAGAAAATCCTCCCTGACACCATGGAAAGAACAAAAACCAGGACAAATCCGGGGAAATCCTGACAGTTGGTCACCCTACATAAGCCCAATTGATATAGGGCTTTATAGATAAGGATGGATGGACTCCGCTGCATTGGGCTATGTCAGATGCCCATTAAGCCACTGCTGATGCCTGCTCCTCCTCATGGCACTGTATGAGCTTCTTTGTGGCCTGGCAAGCACCCAACAAAGCCATGAGGCCACCTTCCCTTGTCCAGAGCCTTCATTGTGTGCAACAATGACAGTCCCAGAAATTACCAGGTGGTCACTGAGTCACAGGGTGCTTGAAGAGCAGGCCAGTGAATGCACTACAGCCCAGTGAGCTGGGCCCAAGGGTGCGTACGGGGGAGTCTGCTAAACTCCCAGACCCAGTCGGGCACCCGCAACATCCCTACTTATAGGTCATAACTGGCACTTGGAATTGTGCCTGGAAACAGAAAAGTAGCCGTGGTTGTGTGAATCAGCTAAAACTGAGCTCAACGATGTTCCCTGAATTCCATCTCAAAGCTCGTTCCAACTTGAGTCCATTTCGGATGGTGAGCTTTGTTTTCTTTTTCTTTCCCCATGAAAATCATTCACATTTCCATGTGTATTTTTCAAAAAGCATTTCAGTTTTGCACACATTTGAAATAAACACATTCTTTCCCCGTTGAAGCAGTGTATATTGTATCCGTTCATTTGTTTATTTGCATATGCTTTTATTTAAGGTACTTTCTATCCTGTCTTTCAGTTTAAAAAGCCCTTTGCTACTGAATTCTTCCACACAAACACCTCCCAAGAAAACTTTGTTAAAACCTTCAGTGTCTCTGATGATTCCAATTTCTTTCTGGGATATGAATCTGTGAATTGTTATACTGTGGTTATTTTAAACTGCATCATGCACAGAAGTGCCTTGTTATTTAGTTAAAAAAAAGTAACAAACAAATAAAAAAAACCACCAATTCCCCCTCCCCCAAAAAAAGCTCTCCAAAAAATCTTCCTGCCAAGCCAGCTGAACCATCCAATCTGCCACAGATTCTGTTTTCATTGGAATACAGTTATAGGAAGAGTTAGAAGATGGCCATATTTTTGTAAGATGGCATTATGAAAGGTTTTTTCCCCCAGCACTCCTCCAAGGTCTTACATCGGGTAAAAGTTACGTTTTCAACCTACACTGCACAGCCTTGCAGAAAATACGTTTAACTGGGCTTCCACTGGCTACGCTACTTCTTTCGCTCCTTCGGAAACCTTCAACCCCTCCCTCCACCTTTCTTCCTCCACGGAGAAATTTCCTTTATGGCTTTAATGGATGTTTGTTTACTATTTCCAGTGCAGTTGTCAGAGCCGAGGTCCCTTCCAAGGTTACATGGAACTCTTTTGTAGCATTATCTCCCAGACTTCAGTCAAATGAATGTACTTTGGATGATTATGCCTCGCACACATTTAAGAAGGGGACGTCTGTGTAACGTGCCAGTTCATTGCGGAGAACTCAAGATGAACACAGAGGAAAATGTCCTTGGTTAATCAAAGCTTTGTTTTATGAAGCCTCCTCTATTGATCAAGCATTACACGCAAACAGGGCCTTATGAGCAGATTGGAAAGGAATATGATGATGCATCAGCTATTGCAGCTCATAAATCATGTTCTTTCCTTGCTCCCATCTCTGAGGATGATTTGGGGGGATGCTTTTTGCACCCAGTCCTATACTGGGGGAGACTGGGGGAGGCTAGTTGGAGCGCTGGAGACCAAGCTATAAATAGCTGAGCTCTGGCTCCTCTCCCTCAGCCACACCTTGAGTCTGGCATCCACGTGTCCGACTTTTGTACAGCATGGGATATTCTGATTAGTGCTGTACCGAAAATTTCTCCTACGGATATTTTGACCATTCACATTCAATTTGATAGAAAATAAATTGCTTTCGATGAGAAGAGATTTCAGAGAGAGTCTCATGGGTTTGGTTCAGGGTTCTTGTGCTTACCCTACTAATGAGATGACTGGGGAGTAAGGCTGTGCACCTCCTTGGATCCAAACCCTGAACCCAAAGTGGATTGGGGTGATTTGGGCCACCTCAGTACTTCAGAGACAGCCCTCAGCGGGTCCCTTACATGCTGCCTCTGCCTCTGACATGGCGGAGGTGGAGGCAGCAGGTAAGTGGGGAAGGGGGAGGGGAGGCTTACCTGCTGCTGCCATCCACCACTGCCGCTGTCCTTGCATTCAGCGGTTTACGCTGCTGCTGATGCATAAGCCCGGTAATAGGCCACACAGCCTACTTCTCATCTTATGCGTCAGCGTCAGTGGAAGCTGCTGGATGCAAGGACGGTGGCAGCGTACAGCAGAGGCACCAGGTAAATGGGCTAGGGGGGATGGGGGTCTTACCTGCCTGCACCATCTGCCACCACCACCATCCTTGCAAGGACAGTGGCAGCAGTGGATGGCAGAGGCACCAGGTTACTGGAGAAGGGGAGACTTTTCTGGGTGCCAGCTGCACAGCCCAGCTGCGCAGCCAGCACCCAGAAAAGTCTGAGTTGCCTCGGAGGGCCTGAATCTCACCTCGGCTTCGGCCCCAAGGCAGGTCAAGCAACCCCTGAGGTAGCCCCGAGGCAGATCAGGGCTGCTTCGGGGGCTCCGGATAGGCCTCCGAGGCGGATCGGGCGTGGGTGCATAGCCCTACTGGGGAGTGTGTGAGAGTGTCCTGTCGTTCATTGTACAATCATCTCTCTGACAGCCTGTAGCCTCCTTGGATTCCCACACTTCCTGCCCAGGGGGAGACATCATGAGTTTATTCCTCCAATAGGGCCTTTTCTGATCAGGAAGTGGAGGCAGCCTGGGAAACTGTAGTGCAACGGTGAGATGTGTGATAAAAAGAAATATATAGACAGTAGCCTCAGCCACTTCACAGTGATTAGTTAAGGCCAAAACCACCATCAACACACATTCAAAATAAATTATAAAATGCCCTGAGAATGAGGCAGAAAAGTGGAAGTCCATTTCATGCAGAAGGAAAACTTTTAGGAAATTCCTGAGTTTTCTTTTCTTTTCTTGCCTCCTAGAAATAAAAGGACACTTTTCAGAATTTTCTCCACATTTCCTTCATCATTATTTTTAGTGGTGGCTGCATTCCCTCCTCTCAATGCCCTGAATTGATGCTAGCTCTATGGAGTATTATGGAGAATGCAAAATGGGGGCCAGACTGTCAACGCAATTGATGCTGTTGCCACTTGCAATGGCAGTGCAAAAAAATAAATAAATAATAATAATCAAAAAGCAAAAACCCTTCGAGAAAAAAGAGAAGAAGCTCTTCTACAACCCTTGTCAATGGTGATGCCTTCCTGTGAGAAACTGTTGGAGAATTTCTCCTTCCCTTGGAGAAATTTGGTGACATTCCACCCCTGCCCCCCATTCACACCAATTTCTCTATCCACAAATATGGTGGAGAATTTTGAGAGAACATTTGTGCACAGCTCTAATTTTGATGGCCATTTGTAACTTGGGGCCTTGTGGGATTTTTCCCCTCAGGGCCCAGATTGGCTTAAGGCACTCAAATCCCTCTCCCCCACTATCCCACACACATCACTCTGGTTGGGACAAATGGAATTAGGCAGACAACCTTGGGCTTAAATGTTACAGGTGGATGGAGTGTGGGTTACACAGAAGAAGGGGAGCAGGCCTATGTAGAGCTCCGGCTATTCGGCGGTATAGAAATGTAATAAATAAATAAATAAATAAATAAATAAATAAATAAATAAATAAATAAACAAACCCAGGAAGCCACCAATGATTGGTGGGCAGGGAAAGGGTGTGTGTTGCCATGTGGGGTTCCTCAGAAGGCCAGATTGGGTCTCAGTTGGGCCAGATCTGACCCACTGGCTGGACGTTCAATGCCTTTGTTCTAGGAGATAAAGGGGGAATCCTCAGACCCACCCATCAATGTTACGAGGTTTTATGGTGGGCACAGCAGCCCCTCTTAAGCCCTGCCATTCCAAGTTCTAAGGCTGGCTGTATGTGTGATGCAGACTGAATTCCCTTGGTATTCTTAACATGATGGTGAGGGAAGGCTAGAAACTGGGAGATAATGACTCCAAGGCTTCACTCCAAATGGACCTTGCCCAAGAATTTAAGACATAAGGAAAATGCCATTTCTGTAAATATCTATACCTGATTTGGTGCAAATCACGATTTATGCAACTAATGGGGGGGGGGAATCATGAGCCTGTGATGAGTAGGGCAAAGTTGGAGATGCACAAGCCAGAGTCTGGGGGTGGGGTGGGGTGAGCTGGCAAAAACCGTCACACTCTACCCCCAACACGGAAGTCTCTGGCATCCCTGCTCACGGCTGAGGCTTGGGTATGGCTCTGACCATCTCTGCACTCTGGCTCTAAGAGAGTGGCTCGAAACTACGTTGACCAGGCTTTCTGAATCCAGCATCACACCCGACTGTTTCTTGGTGTGAGTACGTCTGGACTGATCTCTGACTCGCCTTCTGCCCACTCTTGGTCTGCTGAGTTGCCTATGAGTTGGGTTTAGCTAGACTTACCTTTTGTTGTGGGGGAGAGGAGGGGAGACCTAGTGTTGTGAATAACATGAGATCTCACCCTCGTTTACATGTAAGGCATGATGACCTCACAAAGAGAGGCGTTGCGCCCACCATTTTTTTTAATTTTTAAAGGGCCGTCTGCACACGAGCCCTCCAGCATAAATGTAAGGTGGTGTGTTTTTTTAAAAAAAATTCCCCGCTCCCCCACCCTAATCCCGATGGGTGCAGCACTCCTAATCGCGCGGAGCCAGCTCAAGCTGTGGAAAAAGTGGGCCCAAAGTTTGGGGCTATATCCCAGGGCCAAGGAGGGTTGATCCCTGCCTGATCCTGGGATCCCCTGTATGTCATCTGGACGCACAGGGACGATCCCGGGGTTCGCCCCAGGATAAACGCTGGTCTAGCTAAGGCCTTGGACTGTTGAGATGTTGCCTTCTGCCTGATCCCCTTTTTGTGACCATTTTGGAACTCTTGGAACCTACAGCTGCTAGGCTCAGACTGGAAATGCAACAGGAGGACGGGTTTGTTAGTCTGTTAGACCTGGATTATTGAATCCAAGAAAGGAGGGAGGCATGGAGAAGGAAGATGCATCACTGACTATGCAAGTCAGATCCCAATCACAGCCTCCTTAATTATGTAATACATTTATGGAGGCTTCTTATGCTCAGTTCTTTGAATAACTATTCAGTTACAGCTCATGAGCACATATTTCAGATTCAGTGCGTACAGCTTAAGCTCTGATTCATCAGCCTATTTAATCCCAGGCCAGGCCCTAGTGCTATTTGTACTTGTATATCTCACTGCACAGATGGCCTGCAGTTCCACTCATCTTAAATGGCCTTTCTGTCAGTTCTGAATTGTGCCTACATTGTTCTAAGATGAATCCCTGGTGGCACCCATCTTTAGCTCCATGTCCCCCATGTTCTGGTCCCCAGCAGCAGCTATATCTTTCCCCCAAATGCTTCTGCCTTTCTGCCAGGTGTTCCCACCCAATCCATCTGCTACTCACTGCGTTCTCCATCTTTATGACTCAGATCTCTTTCCTTGACTCTGATATTGTGTTTCTAAGCTTCTTATGATACTTGTTTGTATTTTTACAGCACACTCCATGTTTATCTATTCAGAGGTAAGTCCCATTACATCACAAAGCAATATTCTGGCTTGTAGACAGCACAAAACTCTCCAAACAGCTGATGACAACTTTTTCTTCTTCTTCTCTTGTTCATTAAACTGGTCTTCAACTGGTACAGACCCAACCTTGGACACCCACCCTGCAACATTGGACCCAATTTCACAATTGCCCGACATGGCGGCAACAGGTTTGCCTCAACCCCTATGCACTGCTATTGCAGCCCACTTTGGGGTCATGACCCACCAGTCGAAGACCACTGGCTTAAAGTCTATTTGTGTGCGTTTTTCAGAAGTATGCATTTTTTTCAAGTGCATTTTTCTAATGTACACATGCTGATGAACAGCATTTTTTGGTCGGAAAATCACATTACAGGCTTCAAAATGAACAAACGTTGAACACCAGCTGCAGTATCTGAACACTTTTCAAGGGCAACCCGGTAAAAATGCAATAATCTAAACACTGCAACCAAGCCTCTGCTTATAGGCCCCTTCCAACTCTATTATTCTATGATTCTTTAATCAGTTTCAAGCAGCTCCAGGCTTGGTCATTTCCTTTGATAGGCAAGTATGCACCCTGGGTGCTCTCTCAAGCCCAGTAGAGCATTTCCTGTCCTTAGAACATTTAACTTTTTTAAAAAAAAAAATAGTTTCATGCTCAGTCCATGGCATGGTAGCTCGACTCTGTGCTGGATTGTGACCTGTCTCTTTGTGTGGCATGGCCATCTCACACAACAGGATCATCAAGAGCTGGAATCATCCACAAATTCAATATGGTGGCCAATACAAGCATACATGTGTGTGTGTATCAGTTCTTTATTCTCTGGGCTTCCAATCTTCAGAATCGACATGGTGACACCCCTTCGGGTTGTGGGGAATAGGAAACAACTAGCAAGTCCTAAATTCCATAATCCTCCTCTCAGCTCAATGGAGGAAGTAAATATTTGCATTATCACAGAAACTTTATAGAGAAAGATAATTTAGCTGACGCCACATTCCCTGGCAGAGGGCACTGCTTCGAGAAGAAACTAAATGCTTGAAGAGCATGAAGTGAACGCAGGAAATATTTGAAAAGGGATTATATTTTATCATGAGTCCTATGACGAAGGTCATTCCAGATGAGCTACACCATTTTAGAAAAAGAAAGAAAGAAAGAAAGAAAGAAAGAAAGAAAGAAAGAAAGAAAGAAAGAAGAGGAACAGGCTTTCAGTCTGATATCTTTCATCTTTTTTAATAAGCTGCTTTAGTCAAAGCCTATTCAGTTATGTGCAGGGGGAGCCCTTTTAGCCTTGCCAGAAAAAATGAGCTACAATTTGGATAGAAGAGCTTGCCAGGATGTCTTAGAAGACTGTGTTTGCTGAGGTCCTCCATGTGAGTTTCACGATGACCTCTGCTGCAATGCTGTGCAGTCGAGATTAATGGGAAGCATAGGAAACCAAAAATGCAAGAAGTGTTGCCAACGTACTCAGGGACTGCAGTTAATTATTCTGTAAATAAACGGTAACTCATGAAGGCCCAGATTCTTGGAAGATCCACACCAATGCCAGGGGGAGGGTAAGAACTGGAACTTCAGCCAAGAAAATAATTGCATTCTTTCAGAGGTAATTTCTCAATCAACAGAAGGTTCCCACTTTTGCTTTGTGTTCACTGCAAAATGCAGAAGGTGTTCTAAGTGGTGAGGATAAATGCCAGGAATAAGTTGTATTCAGAGTCCTCAGCAGTGGAAACTCAGTTTGCTCTTTCAAAGTAGTAATGGATGACTGATCTTCAGATCAATTTGGAATAAGCTCATTATTTTTCTATTTTCTTGGGGTGTTTTTGGTAAAAGACTGTTGTTTTCCCGGAGTCCATCTCCTGAAACATTGATGAATGCATGGGTACTGCCCCCTGGAAATTGTACATAAGTGTCACCTGCCCTGCACTCAAACTTTGCCACTAGCCAGGTCAGAGAGCCAACTGGACACCCAACTTCCCCTTTGCACAACCAATATTCCCAGGAATAAGAATAGGTTTTAGATCTGGATGAAGAGAAATAATCACAAATAATGCTTGCCGGAATCAATCCAGAGAACTCCAAAAAGAAGGCTGCATGCTTGAGTGGATTAATTATGCAGTTTACAGCAAAAGTTTGAGAGTAAGGTCCTGTTCAGACAACACACTAAGCCATGGTTAGGTTGCTAACCCTTTTGCAGCAAGTGGTTAGTGAGCATGCTTAAACCATGGTTATGTAGCCACCATAGTTAGGAATGGTTTACATGACACACTAAGGGCCTATTCAGACAACACATTAAACCATGGTTAGGCACTAACCCTTTTGCAACAAATGGATAGTGAGCATGTTGAAACCATGGTTATGTAGCCATCCTGGTTAGGAATGTTTAGCATGTTGTCTGAACAGGGTCTAAGAGGTTAACATTAAAAATAAATAACCTTTGCACAAAGTAGCTGCCTTTGGATGCCTGGTCGACTAAACACTGATTTGTGCACGCAGAGAATCTCATCGTACATTCTCAGGCAAAGAAGAACTTCAGAGGGGCAAAGAAAGGCATGGCTTCATAACATGACGAAACATCATGGGCAGTATCCAATGTGGCTGCTCTGCCTCCCCTGGTTCCATTGCACTTGCAGGAGTGACGACTTGGACAATGGGGCTTCTAAGAATGACCCAAGAAACATTCCCAGATTGGGACAAGTCAATCTCCTTCTGCAAACTCCACTGACCTGGCCCATTATGGAAACCAGTATTTCCACGCATTTTGGCTTATGTTTAGAAATCTGGAGGACCCATTGCACAAGTGGTTACTCCCACAGGCACAATAGGATTCTGTGTATATTGACCTAGGCAGTGGTGTATTTACAGAAAATCACAGTGGCGTGGGAGCCACTTTTCTGTGGTTTCCTGCCACACTTTGAAAGCTCAGGCACCCCATGGGCAGCATCTGTCACTGGGCCCTTTCCATCCAGTGGTCAACCCTAATCTTGCCCAAGCAACGATTGCATATAACGGTCCCATGTGATTTGCCCTGCCCAGATGGTGTCGGGCCTTTCAACTTTACAGCAGCCCTGTAGGATCACAGCATGGGAAAATGCCTTCTGTTTCATTGTTTTGCCTAAAGGCCAGGTGAGAAAAATAATCACTAGCAAGGATGAGACAGTTAAAAAGCTCTCTCCTTGTTACTCTCTGATACTGGGAACATCCCCCTGGTGCTGAAGGGCAAGTGAGAAGGTGGTGGCAGATACCAACATGGAAAAAGAGTTAGAACTGGACTCTGTGGCTGCAATTTCCTGGGGTGTTTCTACACTGGAAGGGGGAAGGATCTTGCAATATGCTGATTGTGTGATCCTCCCACTTTGTCCACACGCAGCACGCAATGTCCAGGGAGGAAGGAGGACGTCGCACCCACCATTTTTTTATTGAAGATGAGCGCATGAGTGCTCCAACGATAAGGTAAGGTGTTTCTTTTTTTAAAAAAAATGATCCCGCTCCCCCCACCCCCCACCCGATGGGCACAGAGCACCTGAAGAGCTCCATGCCCCATGCCCAGTTCCCGGCTCCTCATGTTTACTCACAAGGAGCCGGGATGAAACTGGGATGGCCACCCACACCTCCTGCGTTCTCGGGATGATCCCGAGACCGTGGGAAAAATTGGGCCAAAAGCCATCACGGTTATCCCAGGGAAATGGAGGGATCTTCCCTCCCTGCCCCTGGGATTCCCTGTGCATCATGTGGACACACAGGGATGAACCTGGGGTGATTCCTGGGATAAGGCATGATCTAGACATGGCCCTAGAGGCTTCAAGCCACATGGAGGCAATTTTTAGGCTTCTTTTGTGAACAAGGAAAGGAAGGTGTTGGCCCTTAAGAAGACACCACCAGCATATTCCTGTGTAGGATTCAGATTCACAAATTAGACACAGCTGAGAAAAGGGAGTTCAAATGAGGAAAGCAAGAGAATAAAAGGGACTAGATGAGCTGGTAGGTCAAGCATGGAGGTCGTTGACAAGACTTTCAAGGTGTTCTGGTGAGTTTCTCAAACAATGAGGGAAGGAGATAAGGTACATATATTTGATTTACTATGGAATAACAGGCAGAGCTGGGCCTACAAGTAAGGCAGCCCGAAGGGATCCTTGCATCACCTGGGTGTGTTAAGAAGCTCCTTGTTAATCATATGCCAACAGGTGCTGCCACCTGCATGGAACAATATTATTTATCTTGGCAGGGAGTATACCACTGCATATATTTGGTATTATTATTATTATTATTATTATTATTATTATTATTATTTAGCTTCAAAACAAATTAGAAATATTTAGGAGATGTTCTTTCAGTGCATAGGTGCAAACCGCGTAGGTGCAATGATCCTCATGGGCCTTGAGTCATGTTTGAGCAGCACACCAGGGCATTATCGGGAATGAGAGTTCTGTATGACCCTCTCATACAACATCCAGTCCTTCCTGTCTGCACATTGCAAGGCACGTGGCCTAGTTGCTTGTTGGTCACAGTTCTGAGATGAGGAGGAAGCACTTTATACTTTGAAAGTAAATAAAATATAGGGAAAAACACACACATGGAACCCAAGCTTATGTCTGCTTACTTAGAAGTATGTCCCATCCTGTTCAGTGGGATTAATTTCAGATATTGGTGCAAAAGCTTTGTGTAACATATTTCATGGGTTGAATCCAACTTTAAGCTTGATCACCTGTGCTGTTGGAAGTGGAGTTTGCTGTCCTTCTTTCCCATAGCTCCACTCCCCAAATGCTGCACAGAGTCAGGAGACCCTGATGAACAGGGTGACTTGTGACTTGTGGGGGTCCTCCCAAATAGGGTTGATGGCTCTTCCATGAGCAAAGCCCTTTCTGCCATGGAAGTCAGAGCACTTTACATACTTACCTTATGCATATCCTTTACTTCTTAGAGTCAAACTAGATATGGCATGGAGATGTCAGGATAACCTTTGGGTTTCATGTTACTTATCAGCAGATGCACAGGGCTGCTTTAAAGATGGGGGAAGTGGCACTTCCAGAGAAATTGTTTCACTATGTCCTCTCACCAATCTTAAGATCATCTGTGCCTGTTTCTCTCTCCCCAACCCCCCAAGGTCATCCAATGAATCTGAAGTGTGGGAGATTTTATTTATTTATGTATTTATTTATTACAGTTATAGACCACCCCACAGCTGAGTTAAAACAGTAAACACTAAAAAAGTATACAAAATTCAAAAACCATCAGAAACATAAGAACAACACTATAAAAACAACAATATCCATTTAAAAAGCAATAGTTCTGGGTTCCGTTAGAAAACAAACTTAGCGTTGTTAAATGGTGTTAAATGCCTGGGAGAAGAGGAAAGTCTTGACCTGGCGCCTAAAAGATAACAGTTTTGATGCCAGGCGAGCCTCATCGGGGAGATCATTCCACAGTCTGGGGGCCACCACCGAAAAGGCCCTCTCCCTTGTTGCCATCCTCCGAGCTTCCCTCAGAGTAGGCACTCGGAGGAGGACCTTAGATGTTGAGTGCAGTGTACGGGTAGGTTCATGTCGGGAGAGGCGTTCCATCAGGTATTGTGGTCCCAAGCCATGTAGGGCTTTATAGGTTAAAACCAGCACCTTGAATTTGGCTCGGACACGTATAGGCAGCCAATGCAAGCGACAGACAAAAAAACCTGCTTCTTGACGCAGCACACTGAAATGATGGAATTCACTTTTGCAGGACATGGTGATGGCTACCAACTTGGATGGTTTCAAAAGTGGATGAGACAAATTCATGGGGGATGATGGCTGCCTGTGCTACCTCCAGAATTAAAGGCAGCATGCCTTCTGAATACCAGTTGCTGGGGAGCATGAGTATGGATGTCACAAGTGCCCCACTGGGTCCAATGGGCTTCCTGTGTCCACCAAACAGTACGCTTCATAGGGACGTATGAGAATTTTGTGTTTGCACGCAAAGCGTGTGAGCATGCTGAGTTCGAAGCCCTGAATATGATCACAAGCATGAACACACATTCGCCAAAAGTATTGGTAAATTGCCAAGCATGTGCTTGTGTTTGATTTGTGCTATTTTCCTGGTTTAATCTGTGCGACTTTCCCAATTTGTGCAAATTTCCCCTTAAACTGAATCAGCCTTGCTGTGGTCTATGGAGGAAATCTGCACAAATTTTGGGAAAATTTGCACAAATTTCATGCTTGATCACAGATCGATGTGCACAGTTTGCTTGTGTCCACATGGCAAGCAACGATCCGAAACATGATTGGCACAAAATGAGCTACGAGATGATTTTTGGAGAATCCTAGTGCTCTTGAATACTGCTAATTTGCACAGCCCTAATTTTGGTCTGGTACAGGATGGTTCTTCCTCTTTGCTTATGTTATGTTCTTAAATTCAGCTTTGGGGAAGGAATTTAGATTATGGAAATGGTATAGGAGGAACAGATTAAAACCCTCTCCCAGAACACCACTTCCCTGTTTTCCTGTGCTGCTGCTAAACAAAAGCCATTGGCAATTCTAATTACAAACCTCACATTTTACATCTAGTTCATCTCTTAGAACTAGGTCATATTACAGATAGAGGAGCTGAGTCAGTGGCTTCCCTAAGGCTAGCTGGTGAGTTTGTAACTGAGATTACAACCTGGGACCTAGCTCTAATTTAATGATGTAGTCTTGTAAATTGGTGAGAAAATACTGGAGGCTAATCTTTGAAGATTTTTTTGTGTGGAAACAGGTAAGAATTTCATTTCATTTCTGTTTTTTTTTAAAAAAAAAAATAAGAATTTTCCAACATTTTTTCATCTAAACTTGAATTTATTTAATAATAATAATAATAATAATAATAATAATAATAATAATAATAATAATAATAGAGAAAATTAAAATGACCAATTAAATCATCCCTAAAACAGTTAGCAAATGGGAAATGACTTAGCTGTTTACACTTAGTCATACCACAGAGAATGTAAACCAGCTTTGATGGCCAAGTCAAAGCATGTTCACCCTAACCCTAACAGATTCCTTCATAAAATATAGTACCCATTACATCCATGCCTTAACAAAGACTCCTCAGCGAGTGTTTTGCTTGCGTTTTTACCAAAAGTCACAAATCATTTTTGCACAGATATGCTTACTTTGTTTAGAGTTGAGCTGAATTATCTCAGAAGTAGGGCTATGCACCACCTCAGGGCTGAACCCCAAATCTATATTCAAGTGAGCTGATCTGGACCAATTCGGTATTAATCTGGATTGACACTGGATTGCGACAAGATGGTCCAGAGTGCATCAGGCCAGGCCCAGTGCACCTTGGACTGCTTCAGCCCAATCTGGGGGAATAATAAGCTGCTGTCCCAGCCTGATTACCGGATTTACCTGAGCTGTCCTGCAGCTGTATGTCCTCGATGAGAGCCACTATTTTAAAGAAGAAGAAGAGGCTCTGAAGGAAACTACATCTAAAGTCACAAACTATGGAAATGGCTCTTTTTCAGATACTCAGACCTTAGCTAGACGACCCCGGGGTCGTCCCGGGGTCATCCCTGTCTGCTCCTGGGATATCCTGTGTGTCATTTACATGAACAGGGATGACCCCGGGACAATCTCGGGATAAACCTTAGGTCTAGCTAAGGCCTTAGTTTGTGGCCTTAGATGTAGGAAATAGAGAGACCCCATCTTCCTATAAAATTGCAGCTCTCGTTGAGGCTGCATGGCTGCAGGTCAGATCAGGTAAGTGCCACGGGTGAGTGAGAGTGGCGGCTCAGGGTTCAGGATGAGTGGGGAGGAGGAGGGGGAGGAGAAGGAGGAAAGAAAAGAATGGGGGAAGAGGAGGAGGAGGGAAATCCATTGGACTCCCAGTTGGCCTCATGCATGGCTTACCCAGGCACCCACTGAGCAAGTGCATGGAGGGTGCCCAGGAACCTGCAATGGCTGACCCACTTCAGGGTGTTCAGATGTCGCTTTGGATATGGGCTGGCCAGGGCCTGAAGTACTCCAAACCGAATCAATGCCACTCCAGAGGCTCTGAATCAGCCTCTGAAATGAATCGGAGTGGGTGGCTGGGTGGGTGGGCTGTGCACAGCCACACTCACAAGGCATTTTTTTTCTGAGAAAAATTCTGAGATTTTTCTCAATCACCCCACCACCGAAAAAGAAGGCCCCTGAATACTCTCCACCATTTACTCCCCACAATGCCCTGGAACAAGGTCCAGGCCGTTGCGAAGGATGCAGCCAACTGGTAGCCAGGTTACCAAGGGAGTCACTACTGCTGGGCCCCCTCCCAATCCTCAGGAGAAAGGAATAAAGCTGTGCTATTGCCACTCCTTATAGAGCCCAGCGAGGAGAAACTGTTGGAGGATTTCTCCTCCTGCTTAAGAACTTTGCAGAAATTATTTCCCCAATACCCCTGGGTTAAATCCAACATTAGCCACTGAAATGAATCGGATCAGACTTCATCATGACTAACTGAAGTCCCATTCATTTTAGTGGGTCTACTTGAAAAAAGACTGATATAACCCTCTTTCCACAAATAGGGTGGATGAATCCAAGATGCCATTTGTATGCAGCTCTCATCCTGATATAAGTTTTCAACCATCTCTTCTGCCATTGAATTTGATCCCTCCCAAAAAATATAGCATATATATATATATATATATATATATATATATATATATATATGATTCATGTAAGTGTGTATTTTTGCAATCATGTTGCTTACAATTAGCTACTCTTATCGCTGTGGCAGAATATATTTCTCCAAAACCAAGACATATTTCTCCCGCTAGGAAACTGACGTTCCTTTCAAAGACTTCCAAAAATAAAGAAACCCAAAGGAAGTTCAAACCAGATAAGAGGACACTCCACTGTAGCTCTCAGATAGTGGAAATAGGTCAGTACAGTATGTTTTAAACCAGCACGCAATAAGAGGTACAGTAAATAGTCTTTCCCGCTAAGGGTTAGAAGCCTCCACTGCTTCTTATTATCTTTCCATCCTCCAAGGTACAGAATAACACAACTACCAAATTCTTCAGGAAAAAAAGATCTCCAGCTCCACATCCCAAGATACGAGTCAGTAAATATTTTAAATGGGCTATTATTAGTTTCTTAAATCTTGCCTCCTGTGTTCTCCTTTACTAAGGGACCCAAGAATAAATGTCAGGAATAATTAACCAACATTTTGTGCAACTCCCCCAAGAGAAAGCTTGCGGGGTTGTAATTCTTCCAGAAGGATTTTTTTATGATTATTATAACCCTTTCATTATATTTTCCTTTAAAGAAAATGCCTTAGAACAAAATGCTGACATGATTCTTCTTGGAGCTTCGTAGCACCCTGTGTACCACCCAGCTGTATAGATGTTTCACTTCCATTTAGTTTCATTTCTAGCTCTTTTATTTCCCCAACAGGCTAACCCAGGCTTGGACAATTTAGGAGACACCATCCATGTATGGTGCCTCCTGATATGTTTGATTACCCAGCTGTTTTTGCAGTTCAAGTGCAGTCCATCACCTAATAGACATAGGCCATAGCTAGACATAAGGTTTATCCCTGGATCGTCCAGGGGTCAAACCTGTTCATCTAGGTGACACACAGGGGATCCAGGCAGGGGTGAACCCTGGTGAACCCTGGATGATCCCAGGATAAACCTTAGGTCTAGCTGTGGCCATAGTCGGTGTGTAGGGATATATGAGAAATTAATTTCAGTTCACAATTTACCCAGTTCGCTTGTTCCGAACTGAACACGGACACATAAGCAATTTGCAGTCAAACGCTATCAAATTTATGAGCGTGCAATGTGATTTGCAGCCTAAAAGAAATGTGTTCAACAACATAAGCACATTTGGAAAATGTTCGCAATATGCTTTAATCAGTTTCCAAGATGTGCACAACTGATGCAAACATTTGTAAAAACGCATGAAAATACAGGGAAATTTATGGAAGAAGAAGAAGAAGAAGAAGAAGAAGAAGAAGAGGAGGAGGAGGAGGAGGAGGAGGAGGAGGAGGAGGAGGAGGAGGAGGAGGAGGAAGAGGAAGAGGAAGAGGAAGAGGAAGAGGAAGAGGAAGAGGAAGAGGAAGAAGAAGAAGAAAGCTCGGTGTGTGATATGGATTTGAGTCAGAATGAGCTGTGTGATGGAATTTGAAGAATTTTGACCACAGATTACACACAAGCCCACGTTTAGTCCAGAGGGTGATTTGCACACACCCCTCCTGGTGTTCTGCATTTGAGTTGGTGAGTCGCATGAACTGTGTAGAGTTGCACTCCAATACTACTGCTAAAATTTATGAGCTTTCAGTTTTGGGTTAGAAGGATATGACTCTTGGAATGCATGAACAAAGCCAGTTCAAGACATTTTGCAAAGAACAATATGGTGCCCTTTCCTATTCCATGTTCAAATACTAAATGAACTGGCAATTGATTTTTTTTGTCAACACTGACTCTGGGGCAGCATCCTCAACTATTTCTGAAGGCAGCAAACTAGCTTAGGGGGCACAACACAGGCCATTGGATACACAGTTCTCTCCTACAACACCTTGCTTTCTCCAGCCAGCATCTGCTGCCTGAAGTAGGGCTGGCCCTGTGCATGGCCATTGCTTCTGCATACTTCATGCTCACATCTCAATGAGCCCGTTCAGCCAACAGTGAGGGCTCTGTGCTTAGCTTAACCATGCTTCTCTGTGGTTAGCACTAACCATAAGACATACACTCACACACAACACCATTAACCCAGTCCGGTTCCTGGTTTTCTTAACCATACACAAACCACAAAGCAGTTAGATGAGTGCCTGAGTCCTCTGAATGCTCCGCCCCATGTCCCATCAGCCCTTGCACTAAGGCCACAACTAGACCTAAGGTTTATCCTGGGATCATCCAGGGTTCACCCCTGCCTGAGCACTGGATCCCCTGTGTGTCACCTAGATGAACAGGTCTGACCCCTGGATGATCCAGGGATAAACCTTAGGTCTAGCTATGGCCTAAGAGAGCTGGCAGTTGCGCGATTTAGGGTATTAAGGTCACTCTATGCTGCTAGCTCTATGATTTCAGCCCTTAACCATAGCTGCATTGTGTAAGACACCTTAAGCCAAAGTTAGTGCCTCTAACCCTGCTATAGAACAGGGTTAGTGAAACCAACCACAATGTGGATAGTGGAGCCACCTGGTTAAGGAAAATGAGTCAGACAACACTGTTAACCCTGCTGCTTAACCATGGTTAATGGTGTTGTCTGAACGGGGGCCTATATTAACTATTGCTGTGCCAAACATTCTTCTGCATCAAAGCCAGGAACCATGGCAAGTGTGATAGACAGAAAAGGGAAAAATAAAGAAAGAAACCTCACATAGCTCCATCAACCACCTGCAGCACTAAGGTAGCTTAACCACGTCCCCCACCAAACTAAATTTGAAAGCACTCTGAGAATGAGACAGAAAAGTGGAATTCTCTTTCTTGGAGGAAGAAAACCCTTAGGAAATTAGAATTATTTTATTTTATTTTATTTATTTATTACATTTTATACTGCCCAATAGCCGAAGCTCTCTGGGCGGTTCACAAAAATTAAAACCATGAAGAGCATAAAAACAACCAACACATTTAAAACACAAATACAAAATACAATATAAAAAGCACAATATAAGAAGACAGATTTTGGCATAGTATTAGTTCCACCTCTTTCCCAGAGCTGGACACAGTTCCCACCCACACACCATTGCCCTCATCTATCCCCATAGCATACTGAAACATTTTGTTGCCAGTCCCACTTGCAATTCCTAAATTCAATCAAATAGCATACATGACTGAAAATGTTAAAAATATTCACATGATAATATAATTACTGAACTAGGTGTGAATATTCGCCTAAGACACCCACACCCACCCACCCATACAGATTGTTTTCAGCAGGGGTGCAGGAATCTGTCGATTTAATTTTCTCTCTGCTGCTCAGTTTTTCAAACTTAAGTTTGGTTTGTCTCAAATTGTGAGGATTTTTCTCATCTTAACCTTGGTTCATCCTGAACTTTTGCAATATATTTTTTAAGAAGTTTGCATGAGAATTCATAATGACCTTTATGCTCATTTTTCACAATAAATACATTTTTGCCAATATACATATTTCTGCAACCATATTTTTTTAACATACTACAGTTTTGAATGTCATTTCTCCCAATTTTTGAAATTAAGGTAAATAAGGTAAATTCGCAAGAAAATGTGAAGTGCATTAATTTCTCCACCATGCCTACTGTGGGCTACCCCACCAATCCAAAATGTTCTCCAGATAGCTATCTGGAGATTTAGCCTGGGTAACCATTTTCAAAGATGCGGAGTTGCATGGCATTTGCAATGTGCCCAGTTCACCCATAGAAATGATGACATCCTTAGGAAATGTGAATGCCTCTGTAATGAGCCATGAAAACATTGCTGAAAGGACATAATACAGATGATGCATTAAAGCAGCTAAGGGTCTCACATAACAACCAAACATATCTGGTTACCCCAAAGCAAAACATTTGAATGAAACTCAGGGACACTCATGACTCAGGATGTGTTAATCCATAGACTATTCTGCCAGCAGAGACAGGGTTGGTTTCAGTGAGGACTCTGCTAAATAATGCTCTTTTGAGAGGAAGGCTTTATGCTTCTGTCATGGGTGGGTCTCTACCACCGCCGCCACCACTTCAAAGTATTTATGGTTCCTTGAATGGGACTCCAGAAAAAGAAAAAGAAAGAAAAAAACCTATTGGATGATTCTTATTTTGCCTTTGCTTCAGACAACCAACAAAAGATGTTTCTCAAGGGAAACAATGGTCACCATTCAGATGTACAGAACATATGGGAGAATCTGTCTAGGAGAGCAAGCAGGATTCGGGGGAGCCACCTTTGGCCCTTTCTATACCTAAGGATTATCTCAGAAAAATGGAGGGATCTTCCCTGACTGCTCCTGGGATCCCCTGTGTGTCATTTACATGCACAGGAATGATCCAGGGACAATCCCTGAAAAAAAATGGCAGGTGTAGAAATTTGCACGCCCCCCCCCCCCCAATCCACTTCATGGCCCGATCTGGAACTTCCAGATTGGGCCTGATCCTCTTCAGGCTGATCTTCCTGTCCCTCGCTCCACGGAGCAAGATCCGGCTCTGCCGCCATCGCTACATGGCCGCTGCCGCTGCCAGGTAAGCCAAACCCCCACCCCCTTATCTGTGTCTGTCATCGTGGGCTTCAATTGAGGCCCTGGCTTGAAGCCGGAAGATGCCTTGGCCTTCACTTCCGGCTTCACCTGGGTCCTCAATTGAAGCCTGCGACAGACCACGACGGACACAGGTAAGCCTCCCTCCTCCCTGCCCCCTTACCTGGCTCTGCCGCTGCCACCACCGCATGGACAGTGCCACCGCCGGTGGCACCAGGTAGGCCAACCCCCTGCCCCCTTACCTACGTCCGTCATGGTCCATTGCAGGCTTCAATTGAGGCCCTGGCTTCAAGCAGAGGAGAAGGCCACAGCCTCTTCCGCTTGAAGCCAGGGCCTCAATAGAAGCCCGCAATGGACCGCGATGGACATAGGTAAGCCTACCTCCTCCCTGCCCCCTTACATGGCTCCATTGCCGTCACCGCAGGGACTGTGGCACCAGCGCCAGATGAGTCCTCCTCCCCCCCCACTTACCTGCATTTGGAGCTCCGGATCGAGGCGATCCTCTTTACCTCAATCTGCAGCCCTCCCCCGACTCACTTCTCCTCCGCCTTTACCGGAGGCAAATCAGGCCGCCTCGCTATCGCTTCTATGCGCCAAAGCGAAGCGGAGCACAGCCCTAATAGAAATGGCCTTTGTTTCTTCCAAAAGCCACGAACTATACCCCGGTTTATTCGGCTGTAAAAGGAAGCCTAGCTTTCACCAAAAATGTGTGAAATTAACAGAATAATCAGAGGACAACATTTTTGTGGCTTTTTTCTTCCAAATCAGCCTGCTTTCTTGGAAATAAGTCCCATCGAACTGAATGGGGCTTACTTCAATTTAGATATACATAGGATTGCACTGTTAATATGTGCTTCCTCCTCCCCTGTGGCATGAGATACTTTTTTAAAGTAAACGTTTGGGCCAGCTTTCAAATATAATATCGGTGGGTGGGTGCAAGACATTCTCATTAAAAAGGCAACACACTAAACCATGGTTAGTCTGCTAGTCCTTTTGCAGCAAATGATTAGTGAGTGTGTTTAAAATGTGGTTATGTAGCCACCATGGTTAGGAATAGTTCACATGACACGCTAAGTCATGGTTCATGTGACATGCTCAGCCAGAATGTTTAGCTCAAAATGCTTAACTGTGGTGGCTTAGCCTGTCGTCTGAACAGGGTCAGTATAAATAAAAACGAACAAACAAACAAAACCTTACCTAGTTGTTCAGATTTATAAATAGGGTTTCATGGAAGCACAGACCATGACTTTATATTTAACAACCTACTTCAATCACACGCCTTTCTTTGGAGGAGTATTCAGCACTGTACTCTTTAAATAAGATGAAGTGCTGGAGTGTAAAAGTATGCTTTTTTAAAAAAGTAAATATTCAACTCCTGTCCACTGCATTAGCCTTCTCAGTGAGTGGGAAAGGAGGCAGCTATGTTGAATTTCACAAACTTCAAAAACACCTCAAACTAGAGCTTTTTCTTTTTTTTCTTTTCCGGGGGTGGGAGTGAGGAATGGCAACCATTCTGATTAATTTCTTCCGAAAGGAGTTTTGCTTCACTCTCAAAAATATAGCTGAAACCAAACAGTGGATGAGATGAGTGAGAAATGATCCTTGTCTATTTGGTCCTACTGTACTACATGGTGAGAAACACAGAAAAACTATTCTGATTAGGCCAGGATCTTTATGCCAGGAACTTGAGGTCCTACCTCATTGGGCCTATCTTCCCTCAGGCCTCAGATATGGAGGGAGAAGGCTAACAGCATCTAGTCCTCTTCTATTTCACACTCTGCTTCTACCACAGACAGAAAACCACACAGCTCAACCCATTCAGCAGGGTCCCCTGACTCTCTGTGTAGCATTTTAACCCCGAGAAGGGCTGTATTGAAAAGGGAAGTCCCCTTCCACAGCCCAGTTGCATGAGCCAAACTCCCTGTCCAACCACACATCTTTCAATATAGGTTCAGATACTCTTCTTTTCCGAAGACTTTAAAGGACTATGAACATGAATGCAGAACTATATTTTTGTGTCCCAAGTCTAGATGGGCAATGGGTATCCATCTACAGTCCAGCATATTTTAATACCCATTAATATCAACTATGGGGAAGCTCAGATCCAATTATAGATCTGAATTCCCTCTAACTTGTGTTGATTATTAATTCCCTCCTCTTGAGTTTAGTGTCAAGTTCTCAGCACACTGCATTGCCCATTAGTTTTTGAATGTTCTTTGTCTTTCTATACTATGCTCAACCTAACTGAAGTGAGGGTGTAAAAATCAATAATATTGGTCCTGTTCAGACAACAGTTCAGGTTCTGTGGTTAGCAAAACTGTGGTCCTCTGGGCTTAGCACTAACTACAAACCATGCTGTCGCACACAACACTTTAAACCATGGTTAGAGCTGCTAATCCTGCTGCAGATGGTCCAACTGTGGTTAGTGAATGAGCAGGGTTTAGCAAAATGCATCACCCAAGTCACCTTAAATCCTGCTGCTTAACCAAAAGCCTTAACCAGCAGGGATTAAGGTGTCTTCTGAACAGGCCCATTGGTTTTTTACATCTGCTTCTTTCTCAGATCAATGTATCTGTTCTCCACCTTTGTACCAATGCTGATGCTGCCTTTGGGACTCAGAGGATGATATGCAGAGTAAATGTTCTAGTTACTAGTAAGCAACTAGTAGTTACAAATAGGTAAAAAAATCAGCTATGTCAAAGCCATAGAGCTGTATATAAATGAAATGGAACAGCCCCCAAGTGGATCCAATAGTTCACTGGTGAAGAGGAACTTCTTTTCTTTTGCGGTACACAATTCCTCGGGGATAATTTGGAATGGGAGAACGAGGGATTTTCAAAATTCCCACAATTCTCCAATTTGCACAAATGCCTTAATGCGTGCAAATTTCCTCAGTAATTGGCCCCGCTGTAGTCTATGGTGAGAAAACAAAACTGTGCAAATTAGGGGAGATCTGTGCAAATCCCCCATTTGATTGCTGCTCTTTTTGTGCAAGCTTCCTGGAATCCTGCATGATCATGAAACAAGCAATGAGATGAAGTTTGGAGAATCCTAGGCTGTTTCTACACCAGCCCGATAGTCCAGGCTGGTCACAGCTGAGTCCCTGTGCATGCAAATGACGCACAGGGTCTCCCAGGGGGATAGGCACGGGTTTTCCCAGGGATAAAGACACCCTGGGCAAACCCAATTCTTCCTGTGGTCTCGGGATCATCCTGAGACAGCGGGAGGTGAGGGCACCTGTGCCGTCTGGTGCTGAGCTTACTTGCACAGAAGCGTGGCACCAGAAATGGGCATGGAGCCACGTAGTGTGGCTCTGTGCCCATCAGGGGAGGGCTGGCAACAATTTTGTCACCCCTGGGATGGCAGGGAGGGGGTTGGGCGGGGGCGATTTCAGGTTGTGGTTGTTTTTTTTAGAAAAACTTACATTTTCAGTGGAGCGAGGCCTTGTGTTTCCATGACCTGCCCTGCTGCTTTTTTTAAAAAAAGGCCCTCACAATGTCCCTGCTTCCTCCCAGGACGTCACACTCCTCATATGCATGCTGGGGGAAGCTCTCACGATCAGGATATTGTGAGAGATCCCCCCCTCCTGTCGTGTTAAGTAATTGACAAAGCTTTAATTAAGCAACAAACACCTCTTCTGAAGAGAGTCTAATCTCTTGGAAACTTCCCCCTAGGCAAAACTATGCAAACTAAGCAAGACAATTGTCCATTCAAGAAGAATAGGAAGCCACTTCCCAAACACCCGTAACTTCAGAGAACCTGCTGTGGAGGCAGATTCTGGGGCAATCCTAGTTGGACCGACTTTCTCACACCTTCCTTCCGCTCTGTGCGTTTGAGCTTCCGGCGGACCCTAGCATCAGCTAGCTTGTTGGGACGCTCTCCTCCAGAAGAAAGCTCACTTCCCATTGAGTGTGTAGGATTTGGCCTTGAGGAGATAAGCTCTGGCAAGGGCTGACTCCCAGCTTGGGTATCGCCCATGAGAGCTTCCTCCCCCACTTGTAGAGGCTGGCTGGTGTCTGGCGCCACCTCCTCTATTTCCGAATCTGATTCTGATTGACTACCTGGAACACCTTCTCCCAAAAGAGGGGCAGTAGGGTTAGACATGACACCTTCCTCCCGGAATGCTGGGAGGTGTAGAAAAAGCCCAAGTGTCTTGAACATCCCTCATTTGCCCAAACCTATTTTCTACCACCTCTCTCTCTCTCTCTCTCTCTCTCTCTCTCTTGTGCTTTTGGTATCTCTTTCTACTTTTTTCCTGCTTGATCACGCTTAACAGATTGCTTGCAGATGGTTTCTGAAATGAGGTTGAGGGCCGCAGTTTGCTCACCCCTGCTGCAGGTGATTACAATTTTTCCCCACCATTTAAGAAGCATAAACTGCTGAGGATTTGAACCCAAAGCAAATGAAAGAGACAACTGAGAAGCAAAACTAATGCAGTGTGACTTGGGAAGGGAATGCTGGTGGATATCATTCTGAATCTCGGTTCTGCACATATAATCTGCACTCTCTTCCCAATTAAAGAATGTTTCTCTCACATAAAGCAGGTTCTAAATTTTTAAATAGTTTTATTGGAATTCTAAAAACAGAAGGAGGGAAGATTAATCGTGTTAATAATTAGAAAGCTGAATGCTAACATTCCACCCCCTGCACCCCTCCCTCCCACAGGAGGGTAACCCTCAGTGTTATTTCTCTCAGAGTTAATAGGGATTTCATTCTCTGCAAGAAAAACAGCTTGCATGTGCTTTGATCAAAATGTAGTTAGAAGTAATTGGAAAGTTAATTTTAAGTTCTGTCAGAATTGCATCTGCTACTATCATTGGGTTAGAAAAGGAAGTTATTTGCAATTCTAGCAAGTTGAGTACACACATGTTTTACTAATGTAATGGACAAAGTTTAATATAGGGATGCATGAATATGTCTTGTGTATTTCCTTCTTTGTTGCATCATTATAAAATATATGGACTATATACTATAACCTTGTAATGTCTCGTCTATTTCCATTCTGTGCCATTTTTGCACATTTTTACCAGTAATCTGGTTCAGTTTCCACATGAATCTGTAATTTTAAAGAAGTCCTCTCCAAATATGTGTTAAGATTAGGGATCAACCCCAGCGTGCCAAAATGGGCTGTGTTAGGAATGTGGCAAAAGGAAGAAGTACGCTATATGATCCCTGAAACTGGGAAGTGTGGTGTCTGTTTGAGACAGGACTGGGAGGCACTGTTATATGGTGGCTCCAGTCCTTTGGGAAGGGGTAATGTCAGAAGATGGTGCTGGGGGATTCCTGTTCGACTCTGTGGCTACTGGTGTGTGGTGTCCCTCAGGCTTCCATTTCATTCCCCATGCTATTAAGATGAAATCACTGCAAGAGATGGTTCAGAGTTTTGGGGTTTGGTGCCACCAGTATGCTGACGACACTGAACTCTACGGCCGTTGCTAGACGATGGGTTAGCCCAGTGCGAGCCTTGGGCTTTTCCCTGTGGCACAGGAGATCCAGGACTCAGGCAGGAGTAACCCTCCCTTGGCCTGGGATAACGGGCACCACTTTTGGCCTGGTATTTCCCATGGTCTCGAGCTGAGCTCAAGACTGTGGGCATGTAGACCTGTCTGTCACTTTTCCCAGCTATCACAATTACTCACGAGTAGCCGGGAAAAGTGGCGGATGGGGCCCAGCATTCCCAGGAGCGCTGGGCCCATCGGGGCAGGGGGAGAGATCGGGGGGGAGATCGCGGGGGGGGGGGAACCAGATATGGGGGAAATCAGAGGCCGGGGGGGTGGGAGGGGGAAGGAGAATAGGGCCGGGGGGGAGATCGCAGATGGGGGGAAGGATAATTAAAAACAAAACAAAACAACCCTATTTACCTTTCCTGGCTCCTGTGCTGCTGCTGCCGCTTTAAAAAGTTTAAAAAATGGTGGCCGCGACGGCTCTCCTCCAGAGCTCGTCGCGGCTTGTGTGTGAATAAGGGAGAGATCTATCTTTCCTCTCTCATCTCACACTATTGCCCCGCTCGTGCTCTTCGCTCCTCTGATGCCATGTTTCTCGCCTGCCCAAGGGTCTCTACTTCCCTTGCTCGGCTTTGTCCATTTTCTTCTGCTGCCCCTTACGCCTGGAACGCTCTTCCAGAACATTTGAGAACTACAAGTTCAACCACAGCTTTTAAAGCTCAGCTAAAAACTTTTCTTTTTCCTAAAGCTTTTAAAACTTGATTTTGTTCTGACTTTATACTGCTAGTTTTACCCTACCCTGTGCCTGTTTGGTGCATTCTCTTCCTCTCCTTATTGTTTTATTATGATTTTATTAGAATGTAAGCCTATGTGGCAGGGTCTTGCTATTTACTGTTTTACTCTGTACAGCACCATGTACATTGATGGTGCTATATAAATAAATAATAATAATCTTGCGTTATTCATAATGTGAGGTCTTCCCTCCTCTCCTCTGGATTTTTCAACCGGTCTAGCAAGGCCCTCCATATTCAGTTTTCAAACCATTTTCAAAGTGTTATATCCTGCTTGGTGTAGATCTGGCCCAGGACACTGTTTTTATTGCGTTGTTAAGGACATATGAAGAGCCATGCTGGATCAGACCAAAGGTCCATCTAGTCCAGCATTCTGTTCTCACAGTGGCCAATCAGCTGTTGACCAGGAACCCACAAACAGGACACTGGTGCAACAGTACCCTCCCACCCATGTTCCCCAGCAACATATATATATATATATATATATATATATATATATATATATATATGGTTACCGCCTCTGATACTGGAGTTAGGATACAGCCGTTAGGACTATTACCCATTGATAACTTTCTCCTCCAGGAATTTATCCAACCCCCTTTTAAAGCCATCCAATTTGGTGGTTATCACTACATCTTGCAGTAGCAAATTCCTTAGTTTAAGTATGCTCTGGTTATTTCTTAATTGCTTTTAATTGTTTTCATTGTCAAAATGAAACAACAGCTATGTAATCGGGACATTAATCTTACACTATGGACTCAGATGCTACGATGCTACATGTTTTCAATATTATTTTATGGAGTGGCGGCTTGGACCCTCAAGAAAAATGATTTTAGCAAAATCGAATCTTTTGAAATGTGAATATACCGACATATGTTGAAGATACCATGGACTGACTGAAAAACAAATGAGGACATACTAAGTAGGGTAAATAAACTAATGGAATTAATGAATATAATCAAAAGAAGAAAATTACAATAAATTGGTCATAACATTTGAGGAAAAACACACACTATACTAACTTAGCATATAAGGGGAAATTGAAGGGAAAAGATCAGTGGGAAAAAGATTAACATTACAGCTAAAGAACTTGAGGGAATGGTGAAGCTGTATGTCTATACAATTACTTAGAGCAGTGGCATCAAAAACAAAAAGCAAGGATAGCTAACCTCTGATAGGAGAAGGCACTAGAAGGAGAAGACGTTTTTAATACATTGGCTTACTGTTGTGATTCCTAGCCAACGTGAAGGCCATTCTGGTAGAAAGGTGGGGTACAAATCAAACAACAACAACAACAACAACAACAACAACAACAACAATAATAATAATAATAAGTTCCAAACACAACAACAACAACAACAACAACAACAACAACAACAACAACAACAACATGACAGAAATTGGAGTGATACATTGCCTGGAATTTTTGGCTCCAAACTCTCAGCCCAGCCTACCTCACAGGGTTGCTGTTGTGAGGATAAAATGGAGAGGTGAAGGATTATGGATGCTTCCTAGGTTCCATGGAGGAAAAAAAGGTGGGATAAAAATGCAATAAATGTAATAAATAAATAAATAAATAAATAAAATCTGTGTGTATTTTTTATTTGTATTTTCCCAAAAGTACACATCAATTGAGCACATTCTTGAAATCTACTCGTTCTTCCCCATTTGATTAAAGTGTATTTGTTCATAGTTTTCAAAAAAACACATTTTCCCATGCACATTGTTTCAAACGTATGCATGCTGTCGAACACATTTTTGGGGGGGGTCCGCAAGTCATATTGAATCACACTCAAATTTATTATTTATTTATTTATTTATTTATTTATTTATTTATTTATTGCATTTCTATACCGTCCAATAGCTGGAGCTCTCTGGGCAGTTCACAAAAATTAAAACCATTCAAAGTATAAACAACACTATAAAACCATAATATAAAATACAATATAAAAGCTCAACCAGATAAAAACAGCAGCAATGCAAAATTACAAATTTAAAACACCAAGTTAAAATTTATTTATAGACTGTTAAAATGCTGGGAGAATAAAAAGGTCTTCACCTGGCGTCTAAAGGCATATAATATTGGTGCCAAGCAAACCTCCTTAGGGAGCTCATTCCACAGCCGGGGTGCCACAGCAGAGAAGGCCCTCCTCCTGGTAGCCACCTGGCTCACTTCCTTTGGCAGGGGCTCACAGAGAAGTACCCCTGAGGGTGACCTTAGGGTCTAGGCAGGTACATGTGGGAGGAGGCTAAATTTGTGAATTTAGTTAAGTTCTTATTTAATTAATATGAAGTGAACAAAACTCTCACCCATCCCTAGATCCAATGTAAGGTAGTGAATAGATTGCCTTCTAGAATTGCTTGATTCTGCTCAAGCACTCAGAATATTTGTGAATAAACCAAACCTTACACAACCCACATCCATCTATAGTTCTCTCTTTAGCATCAAAAGAAAATTAGGGTGACCATCTGGAAAGGAGGACAGTGCTCTTGTATCTTTAACAGTTGTATAGAAAAGGGAAATTCAGCAGGTGTCATTTGTATCCATGCTAGGGCTGTGCTCTGCTCCATTTTGGATTGGAGTGACCCAATCCGGACCTGCTAAATTCGGATCCGGATCGGGTCTAGGGAGCTCCAGATTGAAGCAAAGTGGTTTGCCTCGATCCAGAGCTCCAGACACAAGTAAGTGGGGAAGAGGGGGCAAAATGGGGGCCAAATCTCAATCCGGCCCTCCGGATTTCACTCCAGATCCTGTTCTGGAGCGGCTCTGGGGAGGGTCAGGCCCTGAAGCAGTTCGGGATGGTGGTGCACAGCCCTAATCCATGCAGCACCTGGTGACATTCCCTCTTCCTCACAATAGTTATAGCTCCAAGAGCCCTGCCCTATTTTGTATCTGATCAAGAGGGCAGGGCTCCTGCAGCTTTAACTGTTGTAAGGAAGAGGGAATTTCAGTAGCTGCTGCATACATAGAAATGTCACCTGCTGAAATCCCCTTTTCAATACAACTGCTAAAGATACAGGAGTTCTGTCCTCCTTTCCAGATGGTCACCCTACCAAAACTAGAACAGGGGTGCAGAATCTTTGGCCAGCAGGCCAAATCCGGCTCTCCTGGGAGTCCCAATCTGGCCTTCTGAGATTCTCCAGCTGCCCCCAACCTGCTCCTCCCTAACCATCAATTGTTTGTTGATTTCCTAGCCCTTGTGCAGTTTTTCACCTTTGTCATGTTAAAACACGTAGGTATTTTTGACATTTTGCCTCTGGCCCCACCCACTGGTGGAACACACCCCTCCCAAGAAATCCCGCAAAATGGAATTTGGCCCTTAGACTGAAAGAGGTTCAACTACCCTTAGCTTAGAACTTCGCACTACTGTATTTGAGGGGTAGCCACGGCTGAAAAGATGATTTGAATGATGCAGCTTCCCAGCATCCCCGTCCTCAGTCACTCGCGAGCCATGAACAGTGCCTTGGAAAACATCCGTGACTTTTCTGAGCAGACAAATCTGGCTTTCAAACTGTTTAAAAAACAAACCAACAGCTCAGCACCTCTCCGCTTTAGTAGTTTATACGAGCCTTTTTAAAAAATGCAGAGTTTCGGGGAAAGAGCAGGAGAAGGAATAATTACTGTTCATTTTTTCCTTTCCAGCTCAGGGAGTGAAAATATGCTCCACATTTATGCCTCCCTGGAGCATGAGAAAGCAAAATGGTTTCTAGGGTGAATGAATAGAGAGTGCGCTCACGGTTGGGCTTCTGAAGGGAAACAAGGGAAGCCAATGTGGAAGAGCAGGCGGTCCAAGCTGGTTTTGATGTGAAGGTTTGCTACAAGGCTCCTACGGACTGGCAGTGTGGTGTAGTGGAGAGAGTACTGGATATAGAACAGGATGTGCCAAATTCAAATCCCTACTCAGGATAAACATGTAATGATAATAGCGTAGATACTCATTTATCCTGTGTGAGGCAAACCGCTGGGGTTGGATTGCAGGGTCCAGGTCTAAGGCCTCACAGTCTGGGAGGGACCCCCTCCCCCCAAATCACCCTCTGAAGGATACAGTGGCTACATGATGGTTCTTCGGTCCCGGGCCACACCATTCTATATATATATATATAAAAAAATTCCCATAACTTTTGAGTAATAGCAATATGTATGAACTAAAATTGCCTTTGTGGGGGTCACATGGCTGATGAGGATGCAAGAGCAAAGTAAAGACTGCCTCTTTCTACGAAATTCAGTGTCTGATTGGTTCAGATTAGGAATATCCATCACTTGGATATCCAGAGCATTTTGGACTCAACAGACTTCTGCCGTCTGTCTGCCTCAGCTTGCATTTGTGCATTTCCCCCAAATTCTGGGAACTTTTCGCACTGATTTATTCACTTATTCATCGGTTGGGCAAGTTTGGGCAAATAGAGATTGTTTGTGTAAATTTTTATAAAATCTGTGAATTTATGCAGATTGTGGCTTGACTTGGTGCAATTTGAATGATTTAGGCAAAATTGTGCAACTTGCAGCCACAATTTGCACAAATTAAAAACAAAAGCAAATGTGGAGAATCTGCTGATTTGCCCAGCTCACTGCTGACTGAAGGCTCATCTACACCAAGCAGGATATTCCGCTATGAAAGTGGTTTGAAAGCAGTATATAAATATGAGAAATATGTTGAGAAATATGTCAGTAAGAATAAAGGAGAATTATTATAAACTTGTATGGAGGTGGTACTTAACTCCGGTTAGATTAAATAAGATTAATAAACAGCTTTCAGCAGATTGTTGGAGGGGTTGTGGAGAAAAGGGAACGTATTTACATATGTGGTGGGATTGTATACATGTGCAAAAGTTATGGAAGATGGTGTTTTATGAGATTGAACAGATTGTGGGATTTAAAGTAGAAGTTACACCAAGGATTGCATTACTCTCACTGCATGATGATCCTAAATGTAATAAAGAAATGAAAGAATTGATAACGAACCTACTGACAGCTGCGAGGTTGATAGTAACTAGGAATTGGAAAATTACAGGAGATTATAGTATTGAAGAATGGTATAAAGAAGTGTGGGACATTGCTATAAATGATAAATTGACATGTAATATAAAAATGCAAAGAGGCATAGTAAAAACGAATGATTTTGAGAGTATATGGAAAAAGTTCCTGGAGTTTGTATTTTCTAAAGGAAGGGGGGTTCCACCAACAGATGAAACTATGAGTTTTTGGAAACAAGAATGAGATCCCGAGGTGGGGGGAGCACTGTTATGTTTATTATATTATGTTTAATAGGTTAATATTGAATATATGATAGTAAGGTATGATAATATCTTGTATTAAGTGATTTTGATTTGTGTTTGTTGTTTTAATAATAAAAAAAATAATAATAAAAAAAAAAAATAAAAAAAAAGAAAAAAAAGAAAGCAGTATATAAAACGCAGGAGCCACACGACTGCTTTATAGCAGTATTGAAGTGCACTGACAACTGTTGGGGCCCATTGACACATACCCTATACCGCTTTCATACCACTTTCATAGTGTTATATCCTGCTTGGTGCAGATGTGTCATGGGCCCCAACAGTTTCAGTGCACTTCAGTACCATTAGAAAGCAGTAGTGTAGATCCTGCAGTGCACTTGAATACCACTATAAAGCCGTAGTGTGGCTCCTGGCTTTTATATACCGCTTTCATACCGCTTTTATAGTGCAATATCCTGCTTGGTGTAGATGAGCCCTGAGTTGGGCCAATTAGAGGAGAATAGACCACAGTCCGGTGGAGGGAGGCAGCTAATACAAGCTTGTCAAGTTCCACTCCCCCAAATAGATTCTTCTGATATCCGTAGTTCAGATTTCTGCTACACAAAATATAATATAAATATGGTGGAGAATTTTGGGGTGCCACTTCCGCATAGCTCTAGTATTTATTTATTTATTTATTTATTTATTACATTTTTATACCGCCCAATAGCCGAAGCTCTCTGGCTACATTTTTATACCGCCCAATAGCCGAAGCTTTCTGAAGTGTACATTTGTGTAAATTCATGTTTGCCCAAGTGTGCATAAATGCAAGTTCGGGAAATTGAGACAAACCAGATTCCCTCAATGAGTGGATGACAGGAAAAAAAGGGACTTGGCATTCTGTGAAATGCAGAGGAAATGGATTTAACAAAATTTGTACACCTCTAGGAGCCATCCCATGCCACCGTGTGCCTAGAAGGGTTCACATGATGCATTCTCAGGGTTGGGCAAGGTAGCCCTTTACACTTCCTGAACCACACCCTGGTCATGAGAATGAGTATCCACATGTACAAATGTATGTGTGGAAAGCTCCTACACTCAAGGAGGAAGCCTGCAATTCCAGCATTGGGCATGGCAAGTCCCTGTGCCCGTCACCCCCCTCCACACATTCTTTGAATACATGAAGGGAATCCTATGTACACACCCATATCTTTTACTATGTTTTCTGATGAGTTGTTTTGACCCCTCCGGCAATTTTCCTGCCTAGTGGGAGGGAATCCTAGAGTATGGGTGTGATGAGAAAGTATGAGAGGAATCTGCCAGAGGGCACATGGGTCTCCCTAGAATGAGGCATGTACTCAGAAAGAATGATTACATACACAATCTCCTGAGTTGAGCCTGTTGCTCAGTATGCCTCACCCAGCATCCTGAGAAAGCCACCTTGCCCGTATTCTACCTCCCTGTATGGTAGAATGTTGGGTTTTATGGAATGAAAACATGAATCATCATATGGGTGTGAGTTCCTCTCTGAGTATAGGAAATGACAGGGGTTCGGAAGTTGGAAAACCAAAGCAATATATTTGCAGGTTTCGGATTTAAATCCAAAATTTGTGTATATGTGGGGTGTGTGTGTGTGTGTGTGTGTGTGTGTGATAGAGTACAGTCATTTTTCCAGCTATTGAAATCAATAGGCATGAATGAATGGACATTAAACTGCGAAGGGATATTGGATTGTTTGTTTGTTTGTTTGCAGGAGTTCCTATGCATCTGCTACACTGCAAGGACTACAAATGCTTTTAGATTACAGCTGAAATGAAAGTTTGCTCTTTAAAAAAATCCAAGAGGCTTGCAATATTATTATTATTTTTAATAATAATGATGATGATGACGACAACAGCAACAACAAATGTTCAAAAGCCATCCCATGCTACTTTGTGTTGCTATGTATTTACCTCCATGTAAGAATATTTTCAGGCTTTGCAAAGTTGAACACTTCAAATTTCCAAGTGGAAATTCAAATTTTGAATGCCAAATCAGAGAATGTCAGATATTTGGCATCCCTTGATAGTTTTGAATCTCAGAATTGCTTGGCATAAAATTAGGACCTCATACACTGTTACTTGCCTCATAGTGATTAATGCCATTGCATGTTAGCTGTTCATTACTGCACAAGCCAAATGCTATTGCATGTCAATTTTCATTAAACACCATTGCATGCCAAGTATCAAAATGCTAACTATGCATTCTTTTTCATACCATCTATCAAATACTAAGTGCCAAAGTGTTTTCACTATCAAGTAGTGACAGGCACAAGCGATACAAGTACGAGGGATTGAAGTCAAATATTGTTGGAGATGAAATACTAATTGGCAATTATTGAATATTAAGGGAATATTTGAACCTCAAAATTGATAGAAGAGAATTTAGAGGAGAAACATTGGGAGCAAATGTGCTTCAGCTTTGTAGATGCTTTGGGGATTAGGAGCTCATTTGCTACGTTCACTGTCAAAGAACCTTTGACTAACAGACTTGACTCTATGGCTATAATTTATTGTCCTGTTGACTGTGCTGTAATTAGACAGCACATGGGATAAACTCATAAGCTATAAACTGCCACAGTAGGCACTGGTGAGGTGCTGCACCTGTTTTTATTAAACCCAGTCTTTTAAAATAGATGAGTTATTGACCATAACATCACAAGCCCCATTTCCACTGCAATTATAGCTAAATAAAGAAGCTTAAAGAAGAATGTAAAAAACAAACAAAACAAAAAAACCCCAAATCATTAAATTGGATGGTACTGTTAACTGTTTCCTTAAATTAGTGTATGATTGAATGGGGACTTCTTCAGGCAAACCAATTTCAGCTCATTTCTGGCACCTCAAAGATCTGCCTAAGAATTGCAAACTGAAGAGGCAAAGATCCATTAACTAGAAAGTTCATTTGGTGCCGAAATGCTGTGTTATGATATACATATTAGGGCATATCAGTGGTTATTCAGAACTGTAATACCTCTCATGCATGCAGCAGCTGGTGAAATTCCATCTTCAATACGACAGTTGAAGCTGCCGGAGCCCTACCCTCTTTTGTATCTGGTCGCTCTACAAAAGATGGCAAGGCTCCTGCAGGTTTAACTGTTGTGATGAAGAGGGAATTACACCAAGTGCTGCATTCATAAAAATGACACCTGTTGAAATTCCCTTTTCTATGCAATTGTTAAAGGTATAGGAACTGAAGTACTTTGGCCAGATAATGAGAAGACAGGATACCCTGGAGAAGAGGCTGATGCTAGGGAAAGTGGAAGGCAAAAGGAAGAGGGGCAGACCAAGGGCAAGATGGATGGATGATATTCTGGAGGTGACAGACTTGACCTTGGGGGAGCTGGGGGTGGCGACAGCCGACAGAAAGCTCTGGCGTGGGCTGGTCCATGAAGTCACGAAGAGTCGGAAGCGACTGAATGAATAAACAACAAAATAGGAACCCTGCCCTCCTTTCCATAGGGTCACCCTAAAATAGACAGATCAGTCCATCCATATGTGTGCTATAGAATAGAAGCACTTCTTTAAGGCACATTGAGATCAAGACAGAAATTAGGATTGGATCTCTAGAGCAGAGTGCAGAACCACAGGGCCGGTGTGTGTGTGGAATTTGACCTTCCTGGGGATACTGTATGGCCCTCCAGGATTCCCCAGATTGCCCTGTCTCCTTCCCCTGGTCCTGACCTCCTTTTCAACCACCATCTGTTTGGCAGTTCCCTGGCTTTTGTTCAGCATCACATAAGGATTTAGTTACTTGCAGTAAGTGCTTTAAGCAAAAAAGACGCTAGTATTTTTATTATTTTTGGACCCATCTCTTTTGCCTTCTGCCTGACTTACAACTGGGATGTGCCCCCCTAGAGATTTTCTGACATGGTCATCTGGCTAAATAAGCTTGAGCATCCCTACCATCACAAATATTAGAGAGACCATAAGGAAAGGAGGACAGGGCTCCTGTATCTTTAACAGTTGTACAGAAACGGGAATTTCAGCAGGTGCCATTTGTATGCATGCAGCACCTGGTGAAATTCCCTCTTTGTCACCACAGTTAAAGCTGCAGGAGCTATACTAGAGTGACCAGATACAAAAGAGGGCAGGGCTCCTGCAGCTTTAACTGTTATGATGAAGAGGGGATTTCAACAGGTGCTGCATGCAGACAACTGACACCTGCTGAAATTCCCTTTTCTAAACAATTGTTAAAGATACAGGAGCCCTGTCCTCCTTTCCATATGGTCACCCTATTCCAAATATGCATGAAATAGGATTGCAATATCATTCATGGGAAAACACACAAAATCTCATGGCGTCTCTTCCATGCAAGTGATGCTGTGTTCAAAATTGCACCTTGATTACACTCTGGTAGAATAATGGGGTGTGGGGGGAGGTTAAACTTGTTTTGGAGGTTTGCTACAGTCCTCATGCTAGCAGTTAGCCACTCCTGGTCAAAGGGTTTAAAATTAGGAATGAGCAAATAAGCGATGTTTGATGTCACTAGGATTCTCCAGATGTTGTCCAGATGTTTGTCTTGTGCCTGATTCCTGTTCAGCTTTGCGATCGCTGCTCATTCTGCTTAAACAGGAAAAAGGCACAAGTCAAGTGGTGATCGAATATGACATTTGCAGCTTTCCTCTATAGACTAAAGCAGGGCTTTCAGCCTGCAGAGGAAATTTTTTATTTATTTATTTATTTATTACATTTTTATACCGCCCAATAGCTGAAGCTCTCTGGGAAGTTCACAAAAATCAGAACCATGAAAAGCATAATAAAACGACCAACAAAACACAAATTTGAGCAGATTAGAAATGGTGTTCAAATTCAATCTGGTAAAGTCGTGCAAATCAAATGGAAGCACACCGCCGGCAATTTGTGAACATTTTTGGTGAACTCCCGCTCGCATTTGGGTCTTCGAACAGGGCATGCTCACATGTTTTGCAAGCAAAAACGAAATCCTCCTACATCCGTATTTAAAATACATGTTACTCTTTTCCCCATCTTAGTCATGGTTGGGTTTATGATGATGATCCTCACCCACAGCTGATTTACATCTTCTTTTGATGCTTACAAAGAGCAAGGCTTGATCTAATTGTATACTGCCAAATGCCAAAAAGAACTAAAGGTTGTAATTCATCATAACTTCACAGGCTGGGTTGTTTCAAGGCTAATAGACAAACCCAGCTTGTTCTACAATGTGTGTATTTGTTGTTGGGTTTTAAAAGAAAAAAGAAAAGAGAGAAGAGAAAATGGCTTTTCCAGAATTGGTTAAGGGAAAAGATGACTAAGCTGGGTTTCTACTAATGCAAATACAGCGGTTAGCTATCATTTGGGTGTGCAGTTATTATATTTATTATATTTATATTCCACCTTTTCTCCCTCGAAGGAACTCAAGGCCATATACATAATCCTCCTTTTCTCCATTTTATCTTCACAGCAACAACCCTGTAAGGTAGGTTAGACTGAAAGTCTGTGACTGGCCCAGAACTACTCAGTGAGCTTCCATAGCTGAGTGGGGACAAGAACCTGGGTCTCCCAACTCCTCCCAACACACTAACCACTCCTGACACTCAATTTCCTGGTCCTTCTGGTCCTAGCACTCTCCTGGGTGGTGAGGTTGGTTAGTCAAGTTCTCTGACACCATGGGTGAGGCACATGTCTCAGGGGGCCCTGCCTTTGGGTTCCTTAGGGTCCACCACTGTTGAAGAGCCCGTCGTAGCTTCCCTACAGATGCTGGACGGGCCTGGGTTAACACTAGCATCAGGGGGTTCCACATGCCAGGCTCTTCATTTAAAGGGTGATCCTGGTCTTGATCTGGATCAGGCATGACACCAATTCACATTAGAATATAATGGAACAACCTCTTGCCCTGATCAATGAATTCAGGGTTCAGCCTTCCAATCAAAGGTGGGACAAAGCATGTGATTTATGAATTATAAAGACAGAATCTAAAATGGTCAATAATACATCAGGATTTTCAGGGAAGGGAAGGGAAGTTCAGTACTGTTGCTGTTTAGGGATGACAGAACTGCATGTAGATCCTCAACTGGCTTAGCATTAGCATCCTCTGAAGCTGAAGGCAAAAGGACATGGCGTCAGGTGTTAACAACAGGCATTTATTCATTGCTGGAGCCCAAGGGTCTTGGATGGGACATGGCTTCTTGGAGTAACATGAAAAGGAAGGAGAAACTGAAAGTAAAGGAAAATGCAATAATAACCAGAGTCTGCTGAAGTGCCAGTCCATATTAGGTCACTTCCTTTATTTCTTTAGATAAGCTGAATGTGTGTATGATTTTACTTATGTTTCGGATTGTTATGTTTGAAAAGGGAGATGCTCCCTCAAACATCAAAAGATAGATAGATATAAGAGATCAAGGTCACAGAAGGTCATTCAGCTAGGGATGCCATGCAGCTGCCCATGCTCTTAGTGAGCTGCCATTTTGTGTAAAAATGGTGGCTTCTTGTTCTGCATATAAAGACTTTTACGTAAATAGCAGCTGTAGAGCTGCCATTTACACAAGATTAGAGGTAGGATGGAGGTGAGCCTATCCATCCCTACATACAGCCACCCAACATAGCTGGGAAGGATTCATGGGTAAGGGTCCTGCCAATAAAGGAAAAGGTAATTGGACACTGACTTGTATGCTACACCACTCATTTTCACTGGAATTTTGTTCTTTACCCAAATGTCATTGTCAGCCCAGTGCATTCTGTTTTCTGTGTTGTCCTCCCATGTTTATCCTTTCAGTCTTGATTTGTGATAGGAGTTGTGGTCCTGGGGAGGTTCATTCAGATCACATTTTGTTGTGTACTTACCTGATTTTGCACATCCAAACAACCGTGCGAAGAAAACTGAAATAACCTTCAAAATTTGCACTTCTCCAAATTTGGCAACTGAGTTGTCCAATAATTTTTTTAAAAGCATACTAAAATATGTGTATTAGGAGAAATAACATCCAAAATGTATTATATTAGGAAAATTGCTTGCCAAAGATGTGTGTATTAGGCAAAAGATTATTGTTTTTGTCCTTTAAATAGCAAAACGGAAAAAAGAAAGAGAAAACCCCTGTTGCTCATTCTTCCATTCAAAACAGCCTCTAAACTGCTTTTCTCCTCCCACAGGATGTTCCCGAGGAATGAGGATGGAGGCAAATTATCCTTCAAAATTTTCCAGCAGGGAAAATGTTAAGCACTTACTGACTTGCCAGTCTTCTGCTCCAGTGGCTGTTTTTCATTTTTTTAAAAAAAGTGGGAGAATAAGAGAAAAATGCATCTCTTGTTACACACGAGATAAAACAACTGCAAAACTATGAATGGCTTAATCACAAGTGGGAAGCCAGACTCTTACAGAAGCCTGATGCACAGTAAAAGTCAGTCCAAGAAAAGTCAGGAAAACAAACACATGCCATTGCTATGTAGCTTAGAATGCATTGAATGACAGAACCCCCGAAAGACTTGGCTGACATTAGGGACTTTTTTCTTTTTTGGCTGGAAGCACAGAGGTAGAAGCCATCCTCACCCTGAAGATCTTATTTAAATTGGCACATGATAAAATGTAGGGCTGTGCACAGACCCCTCCCCAATTCACTTTGGAGGCTGATCCTGAGGTTCCAAATTGGCGATGATTTGACTCAGGGTGCTTCGTGCCCGGGCTGACCCACTTCAGATCTGGATCTGAAGGGAGATCCGGACAAGTGGGTTCCTGGGTTGTGGGTTCCTGGTGTTAGATCAGATAAGTCCTGTGGATGGGTGAGGGCAGTGGCCCACCACCACCCCAAGTCAGGCTGAGGCAGCCCAAAGTGCTTTGCACAATCTCAGACAAATCCAGTCCCGGATTCGGACTGTGGCAGGCCAAATCACCCCACCTCAACTTGGATTCGGGGTTTGTGCCCCAAGCAGTGTACAGTCCAAATAAAATGTTATTGTTGTACAAAAACTGCATTTATTTAAACTTTACTGAAAGCATCGCTATTATGAACCAAAAAGAAATTGAGAGAAAATATCTTATCCCATCTATTAGAATTTCCCTACCCCCACCAAAATACGATTTTCAAATCATCTTGAATTTGAGATGCATTGTCTCCAATAGTCACTGGTTCACATTTTTCTTTTTACAGATCAATGGCTGCCCTGTCATTATTTCGTGACTCGCATCCATGTGAGCAGGCAGCTGCAGTAGGAACACGCCCAGCCATTTCTGTCCTATAAAAGCAGGTTGCAGGTGTGACAAATAAATAACTAATTATTTGCACAGCATTTTTGAATTTGCAAGTCATTCTTGTTTGTTCTTGCTACAAGCCTGTGTTTATCAAACTCAACATGAGCGGTGGTGACATGCTGAAAGTCAATCAGTGAAACGGCAGCAGAGGCAGAATTTGAACGCAGGTGTCCTTCCCAGGTCTAACTACACCTTAACCAGGGATTCTTAGATTTTTGGGATCACCTTTTATTTAGGAACAACTTGCGTGTGTTTATAGAAAGCCAGGAAATACACGGCCTTCGCAATACGCAGTAGCAAGAACAGATGAAGAGTCCTTGAAACTTCGTTTTGCTGTTCAAAGCGCTCTGCCTCCTGATCCCTCTGGTCTGAGTCATACATCAGCTGTATGGAACATAGGTGGCAACTTGATTGGCGACCACATGGAGATCACTTCATGTGGCAGCTGTGTGCGTAGCAGATCCCCGCGTGCTTCAGGCAATTTCCACCACGCTGTTGCAAGCCAGTGTGTCTTCTTGCCGACTCATTTCCCCTTACTCCATCCCATTTGGAAAAGTTGACATTTCCCTTTGCTCAGTGGATACACATTTCTTAAATAACCTTCCCAAACTGGAACCAGATGAGGTCTTGCAAAATGTGTCAGGGATTATTCCATTCTCAGGGGTTCTCCCACCCCATCAGACTTGATGTCCCACTGTGCTAATGCTTTGCTATTTCTGACCTTTTTACTTGGGTCTCACACAAACTGCAATAGAGATCAGTAAAAGCACTGATTTTTGTATTATTACCATTGCAATTGATCCCCACACTTGGAAACTCTTTCCTTAGATGTTCCTGTTTCTTTCATGCTTTTCTCATTTTGGTGTAATTAATGCCACATGGGAGATCCCCCCATTCCAAGATTCCAAGGTTCTCGTATCTCCTTTCGGGTCTTCTCTAGCATTGATATATAGCTTTTATCCTCAGGGATGGCTACCTGCTGCCGTGAATACATTGCTCCCATTTGTCCAAATGCATTGTGAAACAGTTTGAATTACAGCTGGGGATGAAAATAGTTCAGTTTGCATTTAAATACAAAGTTTTGTAATGCTGCACTTCCAGGAAAAATAATAATACATAAAGTGAAACTCGGTTATCCTTGAAAATGCGTACTTCTCCAAATTTTGCAATGGAGCTCTCCAATAATAACGTAAAAATACACCAGAAATGTGCATGATAGCAAACATAATGTTGAAAACTGCATTGTATAAGGAAAATCGATTGCGAACAATGTGCAGAGTATGCAAAATTGTATACAAAAGTACATCTATTAGAGGAAACCTACACAACAAATCAGACACATTTTCATGCAAACCTTTTTTAAAAAAATAAAATAAAATAAAATAAAATAAAACAGTGAACTGAATTTAAGACTGGGGGAAAAATTCTCAGGGTGGAAAAATGAGAAACTGAGGGAAACTGGAATGGACAGATTCGACTATCCCTAATTTGAATGACTGGGTTATTTTACTTTATTTTTCAAATTCTGAGTTATGTGCCCTCCCCCACAAAACGTTGAATATAATTCTTCTCTTCCTCACCCCCACACAAATTCCTGTAGATGTGTCAGAAGAGCACATCTACACCCATTTCTGGATAGGGATAACCTAGCCACAGTGATCCATGCACTAATAACCTCACAATTAGACTACTGCAATGAGGTCTAAGTGGGGTGACCCTCATGCATGGTTCAGAAGCTGCAGCTAGTTCAGAATGCAGCAGCTAAGAGGCTCACCGGGACACCCTAGCAATGCTCAGATCACGCCTGTGTTAAAAGAACTGCAGTGGCTGCCTATTACCTACTGAGTGACGTACAAGGTTATCTTATCATCCTATAAAGCCTAAACAACTCGTGACCAGGACACCTAGCAGATCCCCTTCCCTTAGACATACCAAGGTGACATATAGGATCTTCAGAGGATGTCTTGCTGGTCATTCCAAAATGAACAGAACGTCACCATGAAGATGGCAGGCCTTCTCTGTAGCTAGGGATGGGCAAAATCACCCGTGCCAGGCTCTGAGGGCATTGCCCCATCACCACTGCTGTTCACCCCTGCTCAGCGGGCCACATGAGCCTCTTCTGAGTCTTGGCTTGGCCTGACAAACACTCAGGAGCTGCCTGCACATGCCAAAATTGAGCACTTCCCCCTTCCTGTGTCAATGGCGGACACCATTGATGCAACAGGGTAAATGCACATTTTCGTAAGCCTCCATAAATTGTCCATTCCACACACACACACACACACACAGAGTGCCAGATCCAGTAAATGCCAACAGGAGGAAATGGAATGAAATCCATCAGGATCAATCCAGTAAAATCCATTGAGATTTCACCCCCCAAACAGAATCCTCATACATCCCTCGGTGGCATTAATAGCAATGAGTCCTGTAATAGCAGGTTTAATGGCTGAACATGCTTGGAGCCAACATTTATTTTTTATGGAAGTGACCCTTGGGGCTTTAAGGGCAGAAGGAAAGCCCAGGATAATCTAAATTCATCTTAAATTTAATTTTAATCAATTTTTTGGGATTATTATAATTATTATTATTATTATTATTATTAGTAGTAGTAGTAGTAGTAGTACATTTATATCCCACCTTTTCCCCCCTCTAATGAAGCCAAGGTGGTGTACATCCTCCTCTATGTTATCCTTACAACAACAACCCTGTGAGATAGGTTGGGCTGAGGGTTTGTGACCAGCCCAAAGTCACCCAGTCGGTTTCCATGGCCAAGTGGGGACTAGAACCCGGATCTCCCAATTTCCAGTTCAACACCTTAGCCACTACACCACACTGGCTCTCTTTAGTTAAATAGCTAATTTCTGTGGGGCAGGGGGAGACTCACAATAATGAGATCTAGAGCAATAGTATAACTCTGAGAGAATTTTCTACCCCAGGTAGAACTACGCCAGGTAGTTTTCTTAGGTCAGTATTATACTTTCCTACCTGCTCAGGGACATCTGTGGAATGTGTTGAAAAGTATAATATACTACACTATGACTTCATTTATATGAATGATGATCAAGGGTACAATCAGAATGATATGAATAATGTTGGTGTTGACATTTTTTATTTCTATATACAACGGCTTTTATTTAGTTCCCAAGACAAGGAAAATGTCATGGATATCAAATACAGGCATGCCATGATGGCTCCTTAAGGATGCTCTGTGCTTTTCTCATCTTTAACAAACAGGCTCGATGAAAACTATGTTAAGATAAATAACAGTTCTACTTCGCCCCAAGTGCATGGCTCTACTTCTCATACCGTTTGGCTGATCGCAGTTCTCATCACGAAATCCTTGTCGTTGTCATCAATTTTATTATTATTTCTATATGGCCATCCATATCTCAAACTTAAAACAGGTAAGAATTCAGCTTCCTGGTGTCCTGCAGCTTTATCCACGAAAGTGAAAGATTAGAGGTCTTGGGGTTGAAATGGACATAAACACATATATATGTCACTTTGCAAATAAAGAAAGAAAGAAAGAAATGTGACAGGAAAGATTTCTGCCCTCTGGAGAATACAACTGAGAAACAAAGCAAGTCATGCTGGTCTCTGTAGTTTTATGTGTAACTTGGAAAAGTCGTAGGCCTCAGCTAGACCTACTGGTCTAGCATGATGGAGGGGTGAAGATCTCACAATATTTTCATCGCGAGATCTCCCTCTCTGTTTACACATGGTGCGTGACAACCTCAGGGGGAGAGGATGTTGCGCCCGCCATTTTTTTGTTTTTTTAAAAGAGGAAGGAGCGCATGAGCGCTCAAGCACAAAAGGTAAGATGATGATGATGATGATGATGATGATGATGATGATGATTTTTCCTGCTCCCCCCCAAATGGGCACAGAGCTCCTGAGGAGCTCTGCGCCCCACGGACAGGTCCCAGCTCCACGCCAGTAACCACAAGGAGCTGGGACAAACCACGACGCCCACCCACTCGTTCCGCAGTCTCAGGATCAACCTGAGACCGCAGAAAAAGCGGGCCTAAAGTATAGGGCCGTATCCCGGGGCAAGCGAGGGATCATCCCTCCCTGATCCCAGGATCCCCTGTGCGTCATGTGAATGCACAGGGACGATCCTGGGGATCACCCTGGGATAAAGCCCTGTCTAGTTATGGCCCTAGTTTAACCATTTAGGAGTGGCATTTTACAACCCGAAGAACATCCATATCACCCACCTGAAGAGGTTACTTTCCCTCCAACCACTAGGTAACACTATCTCACTTGACTTCTGTTGATTTTTATTTTTATTTACCTAATTATTTTCAAAATTAATCTCCACTTTTGCTAGTATACAAACTATCCCCCCTCGTTCTGGAGGCCTCTGCTCCTAATATGACCAGGCCCACCTCCAATTGCTCTTCCTTCTGGTGGAGTGATGCTAGCAGGGCAGATGTGAGTGTGAAAAGCTGCCCCACTGATGAAAGAGCACTTCTGTGGGTGGACTTTGGCTAGAACTACACTACTGCTTTATTGAAGTGTACTGATAACTGTTGCAGCACAGTTGACATTTCATATAGTGCTTTCGTAGTGTTATATCCGGCTTTTTATTCCACATTCGTAATGATTTGACACAAGGTGTAGATCTGGCCTTTGTCTGCAGTATCCTCTAGCCCATGGGATCTGTCCCAAGGGCCACCGGATTTCAGTATTAATAATGTTGACTGGGGGAAAATTGAAACTATCAGAAGCTAAATATGCCATCTCAGACTGATGGTTTCCTTGCCCCTGAGAATGAAATCAAGAGAAAATCCCTCAATATCTCCAGACGATCGAGGGATTTTGGTTTATGTCTTTTCTTTAATGTCGATTCAAGGCATGTCTTCAACAAAATAAACAAATGTGTCATTTTGCACAATGCAATAGCTGTCTTTTCCCCACAGCAATCTATTGATATTAAAGTGATGGGTTCAGAAACGGTCATAGATGTTTTAAAAAATAAAAAGAAGCTAAAAACCAACCAACCAACAATTCTAAAAAGTGTTTTATGAAGTGCAATCTTCATAATAACCTGTATTCATGCTAAAAAAAAAATCTATATATGTATCCATGCATTATTAACATCTCTGTGGTTTGGGGTATTTGTGTAAACCTCTGGGAAAGGTCATGGAAGTTGAAGACTTCCCCCATTAAATTTGATAACCGCATGGGTTCACATGTTTTCCCACTTGGCCATAATCATATGATCTGCAGATGAGAAATCCAGGTCTGTGAGATTTTCCTTCCCGTGTCATTGGCTGCCAAGTCTTTTCTTTTTAGCATAGGTTTGGAATCAATCTAGTCTGTTATACTACAGTTATGATCCATTTCCTATGGGACTACTTGCAGTTTTCATACAGGAAACTCAATAGAGTTAAACAGAATTTCAGTACCAATTATTATGATGCTCTTGTGGAGAAACCTAAAAGAATGGGAAGCCTGAGTGGTATCAATGACATATAGAACCCATTTATATCTTGCATCTTAAAACTTTTCTCATATTGAAAAAAAATACCATAAAAGCTGGATGTAACACATATACTGGCAGCCCCTACAGAAACACTTAAATGGCTATTTTACTAGTTACATCCCATTGCATCATGATTTGGAGGAATTATTGCATGGAGGTCTCTGCCCCTAGGGGAGTGCATATACATCTATAACCAGATGGTCCCCAGGAAGAAATGTTTTTGTTTGCTCCTCCTCCTCCTGACTCACCTTTTTAACCACATCCTTGTTATCATACCCCATCCCACCTAGACACTTTTATAAATAAGTGTGGGCACAACCTTTGAGTGAGTTTGCTAGGGTTTGACACAAAGGCAAGATGAGGAATTAGATTCATGGCTCTTTGAGTTTAGAGGTGTAGCTCATCATCCAGACCCTGCATGGAACTAAATATGACCTCATTTAATGCTGATCCAATTGCAAGTAACAAACATATTAAGATTAGCTAGGCTCAACTGGCTCACACTATGTGCCTAACTAGTGTGGAAAATGTTTGCCTTGGTTTAGATGTTGGGTTGCCCAATTTTTGATGCCCACTTGGAGTCTGCCGTCTTCCTCTGGTTGCATAATTAGGATCAGCACAACCCCATCAGCCCACGAAGCCTGTATTTATTTATTTATTGCATTTCTATACCGCCCAATAGCCGAAGCTCTCTGGGCAGTTCACAAGGCACTGGATTGATCTCTTTGCTTTTCTTGATGCACCAACAGTCCTACTAGCACTGAGGTTTACCTGCCCGCCTCTTTGTGACTGGCCATGTGTCCTGTTTCTGCCATCCCTGCTATGAAAGTCAGCGCTCAACCTGATCAGGAACAGTTGTGTACCTTGAAGACGACAAAGGACGAGCTGAGGAACTGTTCTGCAGAAAGCACAGTGAGAAAAGTGTTGCTTCAGCAAAAGCTAGACTTCAACTAAGCAGCTTTATGGAGAATGCAGATGCTGCACTCCTTCCTAGCTTGTCAGTAAGGCCCTGAGCCAGATCATGCTTCCTTCTCATGAGGAGGCCTTAAAGTTAGTCAACATACTGCCAGACAGTGCATCACTGGCCTTAGCTAGACCTAGACCTGCCGACTCTGTTCCTGGGGTCCTGAGGGTGATTCTGTTGGGCCTGAAGTAGGGGAATAGAACTCATTCAGGTGCTGAGGTCCCTTCAATGGCACAACCTCTTCAAGTGGGGCATTGCTCCCAGTGGTGGTCTTGGAAAGACCATTAGCATCCTCCAACTTCTCTTGACTCCTGTGACCACTAGGACTGGTGATAGGATCCTCCTCCTCTTCTAAAATCTCTCAGATTCCAGGGCTATTTTGGCAGGAAGGTGGGGGGATATGACATCATGCCCCCAGGGCAGCCATTTTGTGACTGACCACACCCATCATGCCAGTCATTTTGTGACTGACCAGGCTTACCACAGGAGCCAGACCTATAGCATTTACTCAAAATTCATAATGTTTCTACAGGCCCCAAAAGATCAGGTATCCACTATTTTACATTGTCTGATCAGTATCTGCTATCTGGATTAAATAAAATAAAATAAAATAAAATTGCAGCCACCTTGACACCCAGGGATGGGATGGGTAGCTGATCCAAATAAACAAATGCAGGAGCCAGTCAATCACTTACTATATTAATCACTGAAGAATATAACATTCTAAATGCCTTCCAGCATTCAGCTTTTTGTGTTAGCTCTATCTGAGGCCTAAACGTCTCTCGCAGGAAAGCAGTCTGTTCCTCTTACAGACTCTCTTGCCAGCCAGCATTCTGAGGTGGAGAGAATCCTTCATATATTAACTTGGCTGAAATCCGGAGCTGTTGGAATTTGGTTCTTGTTGAAGGCTGGATTTGGTTTCTTGTTAGGTTTTCTTTGTCAAAACCTGGAATTACTTCAAGTCTCAGGTTCCCCTTAAAAAACCAAAACCAAAACCCATCCACAAGCACACACATCCACATACTTTTTATGACCTGCTTATTCTTTACAGATTCTTCCCCCCCCCCCTCCTTTCATTCTACCATTACTAAGAATGACTCATCACATGACCAACAGCTCCATCTTAGCTCATCTTTAGCCTCCTTCGCAGGCTGTGTTTGTTCTTGTTTTTCACTTGATAAAAGGAATTTGCACTTCATTGCTGTATGAGAACACATTGTTATGTTTTGCTCTTTCATGGGGATTCCGCAGGCTTGCCTGGCTCTTCTGTGCTGCAAAAATAAACGAAGTGAGGGCTTTTCCCTTTGTGCAGAGGAGACCACATGCCGCCGCTTGCACAATTTCCTCCAGGAATGCCTTGTCATTCAGCGGCCATGTACAGCATGCTGCCAGTGGTGAACGGAAGAAGAAAATCACATTGGATGAAGAAATGCGGTATGGGCAACATGCAAGCGCCATAACCCAAAGGGAGCGTGGCACTGCAGCCATCTTAGCTAGCTGATAGGGATTTAAAGGGCTGTCTTCACCCTTATTATTAAGATAAATTTTATTAAGATAAATGATAGAGGGGCTCACGGACTTCTGCCGCTGCCATCGCCATTGCTGGCCGTATGGTATTGATTTACCATCTTAATCACCCACATATTTAGTTTTTTAACAGTTTTTAATGCTTTATGTGTATAGATGCTTTATGTATAATGTATAATGCTTTATGTGTATAATGCTTTATGTGTATATTAGAATGTAAGCCTATGCGGCAGGGTCTTGCTATTTACTGTTTTACTCTGTACAGCACCATGTACATTGATGGTGCTATATAAATAATAATAATAATAATAATAATAATAATAATAATAATAATAATATATGTTCTGTGTTTTAGAATTTTAAATTTTGTATACTCGTTTTTATCTTAATTTTAGAATTTCTGTAAACCGCCCAGAAAGCGCTGGCTATGGGGGTGGTATATAAGTGTAATAAATAAATAAATAAATTATTATTATTATTATTATTTATTTATTTATATAGCACCATCAATGTACATGGTGCTGTACAGAGTAAAACAGTAAATAGCAAGACCCTGCCGCATAGGCTTACATTCTAATAAAACCATAATGAAACAATAAGGAGGGGAAGAGAATGCAAACAGGCACAGGGTAGGGTAAACAGGCACTGGGTAGGGTAAAACTAACAGTATAAAGCCAGAACAAAATCAAGATTTAAAAGCTTTAGGAAAAAGAAAAGTTTTTAGTTGAGCTTTAAAAGCTGCAGTTGAACTTGTAGTTCTCAAATGTTCTGGAAGAGCGTTCCAGGCATAAGGGGCAGCAGAAGAAAATGGACGAAGCCGAGCAAGGGAAGTAGAGACCCTTGGGCAGGCGAGAAACATGGCATCAGAGGAGTGAAGAGCACGAGCGGGGCAATAGTGTGAGATGAGAGAGGAGAGATAGGAAGGAGCTAGACCATGGAAAGCTTTGAAGGTCAACAGGAGAAGTTTATATTGGATTCTGAAGTGGATTGGAAGCCAATGAAGAGATTTCAGAAGTGGAGTGACAAGTGGAGTGACATGGCGAGCCAAGAAGATGATCTTAGCGGCAGAGTGGTGAACAGAAACCAACGGACTGATGTGAGAAGAAATATTCATTACATTTATATCCTGTCTTTTTTCCTCCAAGGAACCCAAAGCGGCATACATAATCTTCCTCCCCTCCATTTTATCCTCTCAACAAGAACCCTGTGAGGTAGGTTGGGCTCAGACCAACCTACCTCACAGATTTGTTGTTGTGAGGATAAAATGGAGAGGAGGAGGATTATGTATGTGACTGGCCCAAAGTCACCCAGTGGGTTTCCATGGCTGAGTGGAGACTAGAACCTGGATCTCCGGACTCCCAGTCCCACACTTTAGCCACTACACCACATTGGCTTTCCTTCTCCACCCTATGCAAGTCTCTCCTTCACCACCCTGGGTCCTGGAAGTGAGAAGGGATGTCTTGCACATAGCAATCTGCCATGGTTGGGACTCTGTGAGTTCCAGTGGAGAGCCTGCAGCTCAGCTCACAAGGGCTGGATTTCCCCATGCCGGATATCCCTACTGCTTTGGTTTTAAGATTTTGGGACAAAGCAGGGTACAAATGGAATTAATACAAATGGGACCTTAGGATGGCTTAGATTTCCTACTCCATGGTCAACAGCAGCAATGCAGCATTCCAATGTTGGAAAGGGTGGATTGGGGAACTGATCCCCTGCTGCCTGCTGCCTCACAGCCAGCATGGAGAGAACTGCACTAGCTGCCTTCTGAGGTCCAGAAATTGACCATGGGATACAATTTATCCTGAGCCCCCTCCAGCCTCTTTCCTTCCCCTTAAAATGTGCCCTCACTAGAAGGGCTGAAAAGCCCGTCCGATTAAAATATAGGAGACTGGAGGATGGGACGCAGCACTTGCCCCCTCTGCTACTTCTGCACTGCTGGCTTCAGCCCAGCGGAGGACAGGAATCTCAGAACCCTCCCAGTTTGGGAGCAACCAAGCCGCAATGGTGTAGTCCATGGGACTTGCACCCTTCACAACTTTTTGCCCCCATTGCAACCAAGATAAATTACTTACTACAGCTGTTGCCTTTAGTTGAATCTATTTACAGTGTATTGTGTCTTCATTCCGGGTTGTGGCAACAATAGGCTGACCGCTAGTTATGGAATGGGAATTAAGGACAGGAAATAAGACTATCACTTCATTGCCCTTTCCTTTTGTGTGCTGATGATGCACTCCAAAGAAAGCGAATACCTGCCTACCATTGAAATGTGTGGGTGTAACTGTTTACTTAGAGATTTATGTTTTGTCACCTTGATAGCATAATGGGAATTTTAGTGGCAAAAGGATTTAGAAAGAGGGAATGCTGAATTAGGCCCTTAACAGTAGCCTTTGCCCCCGGGATCATCACTAGATTATCCCTGTGCATCCAAATGATGCACAGGGGATCCCGGGAGCAGGGAGGGATGATCCCTCCATTTCTCCAGGTTAACTGAGACCTCAGTTATCCTGGTTTTTCCCATGATCCTGGGTTGTTCCAAGGACCGCTGGAGGTGTGGGCGCCTGTCCATTCCCTCCTCCTCATGAGTAGCAGGGGTCAGCAGTGGGAAGGAGCCAGGCTGGGGTGTGTGTCCAAGGACATTGGGGGTGGGGTGGGGAGGGGTTTTTTACGTACTAAAATGCTGGAGCACAAGTGTGCTCCACCACTGTCTTTTTTTTAAAAAAAATGGCAGGTGCGATGGGCGTGACAACCCTCTTCCCTTCGGGGATGTCGCACTTCCATATAGAGACCCAGGGATAACCCTGGGTGCAGGTAAGTCTGGGATCGCCCCCCTCCCTCCATCTACACCCATGGGTGTAGAAAGGTCCTTATACAGATATACAACTGACTTCAATTGATTAACATGCTGCAAAGCTATTGGCTGTCATGAAATTAAATTTGGTCTTTTTCCCCTTGAAAAAGTTATATATCAGTTCAGTTCAGTGGTGGGAGGTGGCCATAAGGAAGCATTGTTGGCATGCTGCTATTTCTTTAAGCAAAAAGAGGGCATAAGACTAATAAATGCATGCCTACACTGGGAACATAAGAAACGTGGTGGTTAAATTCTAAAGCTAAAATGAGGCACCACAAGCTAGATTGTCAGTCACGTGACAGTATTTATTTATTTATTTATTTATTACATTTTTATACCGCCCAATAGCCGAAGCTCTCTGGGCGGTTCACAAAACAGTAGGGTTGTTGGAGAAATCTGCAACCATTTCAAATGAGTTTGTATTTCTAGGAATCTAACTTGAGGATTCTGCAAAAGACCAGATTTGCACAATTTGATCCCTAGGCAAATGCACACTTGAATTAATGCACATTAGCACTGATGCCCTTAGTGCAAGTATGCATTTGCAAACAGACAAAATTCTAGTGAAAGCAAGCCCGTTCCACAAATTCAGGATGTGTGAATCATCAAAATGGGAGTTTGCTGCAGTTCTCTGAACTTCATCCTGAAATTCGTTCTGAATGGAGTCCGTACCAGATTGCTTTTTTGGCTTTGTTTCTGTATGAAAATCCCTATGTATTTCCATGCATATTTTCTCAAACGTATACATCCATTGTATGCATCTTTGAAATGTATGCATTCTTCTGCCATTGAGTAAAGTATATTTCTGTGCACTTTTCTAAAGGATGCATTTTTCATATGCATTTTTCAAATGTACGCAAGTTGTCAAATGCAATTTTGGGGGGGGTCCATGAATGTATGCAAGCTCTGAAATGTATGGATTTCAAACACAGGTTGCATCCCATTCTGCTTTTGGTCTGGAAGGTGTGAACTGGATAAATCCTGATGAAAAATGAACTGAACTGAATTTCTCATGCATCCCTACTATCAATGAGCAGATAATGGAATGAAAAATGCCTGACAACCTGCAAAACACAGACAGAATGAATTTAACAGAATCCAGATGTCCCTACATGACAACTACCTCTTCCTGGAAAAGAAGTCTTGATTATTTCTTTGTAATATTGGCTGTATCCTGTTTTTGGATTGCTTTCGTCTTCTGTGGATGTATTAAAATATTTTGTGAAATGCCTTCCTGTCCTGAAGTGTCCTCACCTCAAGGTAAATAAGGAGGTTAAAGCACCATCTGGGTATCCCTCAATGTCTCTTTTGTTCTGGGTTTGCCCCATGGAAATTTAGCTCTTGTACCTGGCCAGCCCAAATTCATCCAAGAACCCAGGAGTCTCTGTAAGGCTCCTGTTCATTCTCCAGATAGGGACTAAAAAACTCAAGGGGCATTTGCCCCATGAGTTAACTGATCCCTGCTCCTCTGGCCCTGTTCTGGGCAGCCAGCCATTAGCATGGTGGGGAAATTGCTCACTTTCCAGAGGCCCTGGAAAGTGTGCTTTGCCTCCCCTCCACACTAATCATGTCCTTAAAGGCCCTCTTAAGATCTTGCATTTAAGGTCCCGATTGGCATGAGGGAGGAGGCAAAGTGCGCTTAATGTAGGGTGACCATATGGAAAGGAGGACAGGGCTCCTGTATCTTTAACAGTTGTATAGGAAAGGGGAATTTCAGCAGGTGTCATTTGTATATATGGAGAACCTGGTGAAATTCCCTCTTCATCACAACAATTGAAGCTGCAAGAGCCCTGTCCTCTTTTCAATCTGGTCACTCTAGTATAGCTCTTGCACCTGGGGAGGGAGCACAACTTGCTGGGTTCGAAAAGCATGTGGAGGAGATGACAATTGAACATGAGGTTTTAACATCAACCCACTGGATAAAGTCCATGAGGCTGAACCCATCTGTGTGCCAACAGATGACCAAGTTGCCCTGTTGCTGGCCAGAACACCATGCTGTGGCCACAGATGAGGATCCTCTTGGGCTCCAGTCTCCTCCAGCAACCTGCCAAAAGTACAACTGTAAACAACAATGAAACTAACATGACTCTTCTTCATTCTTTCCCCAGTGAATGTAAGATTTGAATGCCTCCAAATACCATCTCCCTTTGGCCCAGATGCTTGTGTTGTCCAGTCTGCCCTCTTGCTATCACGGATGCTGCCCCAATGCAGTAGGAGTGTGTGTTGAACCAAACTGCCTTGAGGCCCAAAGCCTGAAGGGCCTCTTTTGCTATGGGCCAAAACTGATCATGAGTGAGGGAGGATGAATGATAAAAATGGCATGATGATAATAATAACGAAAAAAGAACACCTGCCCCCCCACACACACACACCACAGAGGTGAAGAGAAGCATCTGAGGCTCTAACCAGGCAAATCTCACTCTTAGGCCTTTGCTAGACCTAAGTGAAAATCCAGGGGAGAGGAGGGGAGACCCCACATTATGAATAACGTGAGACCTCACCCTCGTTTACATGTGAGGCGTGACGAGCTCAAGAAGACAGCTGTCATGCCCACCATTTTTTTATTCTTAAAGAGGCAGGAGCCGTCCATCGATCCTGTGCAAAGGGAAGTGGGGTTTTTTTTAAAAAAATTACCTACTTTCCCTGCTCCCCCCACCCTAGCCCCAATGGCAGCAGTGCTCCTGAAGAGTGCTGCGCCCCATGCGCAGCTCCTGGCTCTGCACAAGTAAACGCGTGGAGCTGGGAAAAGTTGCAGAAATGGGCTACATGCTTGCAGTCTCGGGCTCAGCCCAAGACAGTGGGAAAAAGCGGGCCGAAAGTGTTGGGCTTTATCCCGGGGCCAGGGGGGGATGATCCCTCCCTGATCCCAGGATCCCCTGTGCGTCATCTGGATGCATAGGGGCGATCCCGGGTATCAGCCCGGGATGACCCCTGGTCTAGCAAAGAGTGGCTGATAAGGATACAGAGGATCCTGATCTGTCTTGCACCACCCAAGTCTGAAATCTAGCTAAGGCCTGGCTTTCTATGAATCTGACCTGAGTATTCCAGAGCACAGCAGCTTTTTCCATGTCACACAGATTCCAGAGACTTATTTATTTATTTATTTATTATTTATTTATTACATTTTTATACCGCCCAATAGCCGAAGATCTCTGGGCAGTTCACAAAAATTAAAACCATCATAAAACAACCAACAAGTTAAAAATACAAATACAAAACACAATATAAAAAGCACAACCAGGATAAAACCTTGAGGACTGGGTTGTTATTTTTATTTTTATTTAAAAAAAAACTTTTGGAAATTTGCACAAATTTGCACTTTTGCTAATGCACATTAGGGCGAGTATGTGTTCGTGCTAATGTGCACAAACTACACAAGTGGAACGAAATGCACAGTCCGAAACAAAATCTGATTTTGTCAATGAGCAGGGAATGGGACAAGATACCCCTGAAGTTCCACAAAACCCAAATGGAATGGATTGAGAACTGTACAATCCTAGCTGTGGTCCCAATGAAAATACCCCCTCCTTGAACCTACCATTGCCTTTGGAGGGAAACTCCTATTGGCATCATTGAATGTTTCCATTCCAGAACCAGTAGCAGCTACGGGAGTGGGAAAGGATTTTCACTGTGACCACAGCAAGGGAGAGAAGATTAAGCCTCTTCCGAACAGAACTGCAGTCAAGATCCTGATTTTCCATTATCCTGCAGTTACTTAGAAGGTCTAGACACGTTGAATGCAGCCATGCATTCCACATCACATCTAGATTGGTCTTCCTTAGCTTAGGGTGACCATATGAGAAGGAGGACAGGGCTCCTGTATCTTTAACAGTTGCATAGAAAAGGGAATTTCAGCAGGGGTCATTTTTATATAAGGAGAACCTGGTGAAATTCCCTCTTCATCACAATAATTAAATCTGCAGGAGCTATACTAGAGTGACCAAATTTAAAAGAGGGCAAGGCACCTGCAGCTTTAACTGTTGTGATGAAGAGGGAATTTCACCAGGTTCTCCATATATACAAATGACACCTGCTGAAATTCCCTTCTCAATACAACTGTTAAAGATACAGGAGCCCTGTCCTCCTTTTCATATGGTCACCCTACCTTAGCTTATGCAAGGCACAAGGACAGATGCTCTGGTTCTCTACACTAGGAGTAACTTATCCAACTGACAAGGTGAAAAATCCGTTCAGTGGAGTCCCATTGAAACTATCAAATCTGGTATTAGATAGTTTATTTATGGCAGTTGAAGGCAGCCATGTATTTTCTTGCTAGTCATCCATTACACAAACCTATTATTCATGAGATCTCAAACGTCACAGTACAAAAGGCATGTTTGTCTGTAATCTGATGTAACTGGTTTCGGTATGATTTAAAGTCCATTAGTCTCTGTACTAGGGCATTCTAAAGTCAGGCCTGTGATTACTGGCTGAGTTTCCTTTCTATGTTCCATTTCATTTGTAGCTGTTTTAAAAGACATATTCTTGCAAGGAAAACACTAAACAGATGAGCGTACACATGGGCGCATGGCACACAGATGTACACATGCACACATGAGATGCTGCTGCAAGCACTGCATATTCATTGTGGATAAATGTCACAAACAAGTAATGTATTTGCAAATAATATTCATAGATCCATAAAAAACTTTTTAAAAAAAGGGGGGGGGAAAGAACCAGTGACTGCTTCACAATAGAAATTTGTTGTGTCTATTCTCCCCACTCCTCGCTCATTAATTTCTCCAATCTGCATCACCTAGAAATGGGCACAGGCTACTCACACTTTGCATTTCAAAATCTGTACTAACCAGACTTGTGATACATTCCAATCAAGAGGAAAACACCCACACTCACACACATCAGATGAAATGCACGTGCACACAATGGGTAGAAGTGTAAAAAAAAAATTCATACAATTTGGAAAATGTGCACAAAAAATCATATTATATTATTAATAATTATTCATGCAAAAATATCCATTTAGATTTATTTCCATTTTTTTAAAAAAAAAGTCCACGTGGGACCAGCTTGGAATGAACTTGCGTTTGGGAAATAGAAGAGTCAGCAGAAGATTATATATTTCACTCACAAGAACCTTTTGAATCTACTTAAGTTCCTTCTAGGGTGAGAAAGCTACTTTCTCAACTGTTTGATTTTTCTGAGTTTTCTTAGATCCAGGAAAGGATAGAATAATTTAACAAAATTTATATAGAACTTCTCATTTGAAACACATCCTGAAGTGGTTATACTGGGAAACCATTGTAAAGACCAAACACATATATTTCTCCTGATGATGCAAAGCTAACTTACTCAAGTACTTTTTATTCTATTTTTGTGTGTGCTGATCGTGAAAACCACTTGCTGATTTGAGTTAGTTTTAAGCATCCTCCCTCAAATTGTCGTCGTCGTCCTCCTCCTTCTTTTTCTTCTTCTTCACATCCAGGTATTTAATTGCATAGCATTGGATTTGGTGATGTCATGTTCGCTATGTGATATTTCATCATGTTTGCTCTGGGATATTTGATTAGCTATGTTGACTTGCCTCTTTCAACACTTTTGTTGATCAGCAGTTGGCAATGTCACCACACCGTGAGTTGTAGTGCAACAGTGTCCTGGTTATGTAGACCTGCAAGATCTAATTTACAGAAGCTATTTTTAAAAGATAGAGGCAAAAGTGACAGCAGCACCAGCTCTAGCACCTGCTCCATGCTTCAAATTCAGCTACTTCACACACAGGCTGTGGAAGGTGATATCATGGACGTTCTTGCTATCATTTGGAAGGTCTTTGAGAGCGGACAAGTATGATCAGAACCCATCAGTCCTATCTAGAGATGGGAGTACCAGAGATACACAAGCTCACTAATATTCTCTGAACTCCAGTTGGTTTGCCTCACATTCATTTTCTTTTTCAACTAGGGATGTATGGGCCCATGGGCCATCCTGTGCTTGCCCTGTGCACAGCTTAGCAAACCCCTGATCATTCACATTTTTTATTCCATTTCCCTCAACATACATTTTGTAGGCAGTTTTTCTTAATCTATGCACGTTCCCTACTATAATTGCAAAATAATAATAATAATAATAATAATAATAATAATAATAATAATAATAATAATAATAATGCATTTGTGTACACAACTTGTGAGCCAAAAGCTGCATTGCAAAGTTTGGAGAAATGCACAATCCAGAGAATAGCTGTATTCTCATCACCATATCAATCTGAGAAGTGTGAGTTTAAAATGCAGACCATATGTAATTCTTCCTCATCTCAACTTATAAATATATTTGCTTTTGTACAGGTTTTAAAACCATGTCCCACAAATATTTGGCATAGCCTTACCTATAGAACAGTCCCTCCCTGTGCATCTGGTAGAAGCAGATTAGCCATTTCTTAACAACCACATTTCTATGTCTATTTAACTAAGCTGATTCAACGCCTGGCAGGCATTTAGGCCAAGTTCAGCTCCCAGAGAGACAAGTTGCCTCTTCCTTTGAAAACAGAACACTATAATGATACACCCTGGTTTTTAAGACCTCTTTTACTTGAATAACAACTGGAGGGAGGTGGTGAAAGATGTCAGTGATGATGACTCATTATCTCATTTATATGGCGACCATATGGAAAGGAGGACAGGGTTCCGGTATCTTTAACAGTTTTGTAGAAAAGGGAATTTCAGCAGGTGTCATTTGTATGCATGTAGCAGGTGGTGAAATCCCCTGTTCCTCACAAGTTAAAGCTGCAGGAGCCCTGCCCTCTTGACCAGATACAAAAGAGGGCAGGGCTCCTGCAGCTTTAACTGTTGTGATGAAGAGGGAATTTCACCAGGTGCTGCATGCATACAAATATCACCTGCAGAAATCCCCTTCTCTATGCAACTGTTAAAGGTACAGGGGCCCTGTCTTCCTTTCCATATGGTCACCCTACTCATTTATGGATAGGGAAGCTGGTGAAATCCACTGCAGACTCAAATGAGAAATGGGTTCCCAAGAATCCCACTTGTGCCGTGCACAGCCTTCCTTACCTGCACCTTCACCCAATTATGCTTAGGGTGTCTTTACAAAAGGCAAGATGCACTAATGGTGGCTGCCATTAGCCTATCGTGGGAAAACTGTGGCCGTAAGTTGAGCATTTTACAGCATTTGCAGCCATAAAATACTTACCTCTACATAAATTGTGCTTTATGGCCTCAGTTTGCATAGAAATAAGTGCTCTATAGCTACAATTTACATAGAAATAAATGGCTTAAAAAGCCGTTAACAGAGCTAGAAAGAAATCCCACAAAATTTAGCAGACATAACAGGGCTCCAGGGAAATCCAGTGAGTTCCAAGTGGCCCAATTTCCCTGCAGTGCTCCCCCACCCCCAGAATGGATGTCAGGGGTTTCTCCCATCCCTATTTATGGATTTTATCAATGGCACAAAATAATAGTCTTCTTCAAGTCCTCCCCTTCCTCTTACTGGTAGAGACAGGAACAGGACTGAAAAGTGTGACTCAAAGGGAGTCAGTCCTCAAACTTGGGGAGAACGGGAATGAGTCATTTTTGACTTGGAGAAGTCAGAGGGATCAAACTGATCCACTAGACAATGCTTTAAGACAACTATTCTTCCGTGACTGGAGATCAGAGTTTGATTTCCTCGCCCAATGCTAGAGAAAAGCTGCCTGTCACTACTGCTGGGAGACGGGGAGGTTCTTGGAAAAAGTTCAAGAAGGGAACATAGTGGGTCAGATTTAGCCCATGGCCTAGAGGCTACCCAGCCCTGACTAAACAGCATTCTCCTTCTTATAAAACTGGGAACTGCTGAATTACTTAGCTGCAACTGTAGTACCCAGCGAGCCATAGACTGTCTTGATTAGTAGAGGTAATGTTGGAGTTATGGCACCAAATGGATATTGACTGTTCACCAGTCCAAGGTGGTCCCAACCGGGTTGAGGAGTCTGATGGACTCCCTGCATCCACTCCCCCAGACCTAATCGGGCACCCGCAGTGCACTTATGGGCGCACAAGTTGAGCGCCTTCATGGTCTGATGAGTGCAGCCCTGTCTGGAGCTTCTATTGTGCATGACAATGGAAGCTCCGGAAATTACATAATTTCCCTGTTTTGTAAATGGCGGCTGTAAAGGCCCCATTAACACAAGAGTAAAGGCACAAATGCTTCCTTATGTCTGTCATTTACACAATGGGGAAAATGTGCAATTTGTACACAATGGAGGCTCTGGATGAGGACAGACAGGCTTGCAACACCATTGGACGCTTGGCGACCCCCCAAAAATCTCACGTGCTGCTGCAAGCAGGGGCAGACAGTAGCAGTGGGGTGAGTGTCCGATGAATCAAAACTGGGTGAGTTCACACATCTACGCCTGCTAAATCTTGGTAAGGCTTAGGGATGAATGAAGTCACCTGTTTAGGATTAGACTATTTACACTCGCAATTTTGCATGAATGGCACTGTTTATGGGCACCATGTTGCGCAAAATGGCAATTGACATAAAAAAGCCTACCTATGGTGTGGGTTTTTTGCAAAATGGCTGCCCACAGGTAAGCGGCCCTGATTCAGGCAGGCATGGGGGTCTGTGGACTGGTGTCAGTGGGTGGGTGGGTAATTAATTTGCTGAGCTCGAGAAAAACTGACCCCTGCTTAATATCCTGATTAGTAAGCCAACATTAAATCAGAGTTCTCCATTTTGGATGAAGTGGAGAACTCTGGTTTAAACAACCCAGAAGTTGGTATGCAATGGGAGGAGAAGGGAGAGGAAGGAGCGTATGGGTTGAACACTCCATGAATTATGAAAGTGGGAACTTTACACCAAAACTAGCACTACGTTTTGTAGATGTATGCTAAAAATATTTTAAGCATACCCTTAAAGTTCTGAAAGGTGTGTCAGAACTCAGAAGAGATCCAAGCTGGTTGCAGCTCCCCTTTGGGAAGCCAGTTTTTGGATTGGCCCTGATTCATACACATCTGTTGGAATATCATCTTGGCAATTTTGATGCAAGAATGGAGAATCCAATTTTCGGTAAATGCCTCTCGGATGTTCGTCCATCTCCTGTGCCTGAACAACAGTACTCTCATTTCTCTGTTAAAACCTCCCTTTGTTCACCTCACCCAAATTTTAACTCCCTGATGAACTTCTGCTGTCCCACCTATTCGTCTTCCTCTTGGCTGACATATCAAACAAACATCTTCTTTGGAAAATGATACAAATGCATGAGTAACTCAGAACCGAATACCACACAGTGGTGGAGCAAACGCCTCTCCTCTTTATTCCTCCACCCACCCCCCATCCCCACCCTTGCAGATCCCAGCCATTATTGCATTCCTAGAAAGGGCTGGAGGATTGCTGGCCTGGTAACTCGAAGTCCTGCCTCCCTACCTTGGCAGGGCAGGATGTTCCGAGCCCGATACTCCGTCATCAGAACTATTTCAAGTGAAGTTGCTCATTTATTTTTCAGGCAGTTGATCAGCTGTGTTTAAAACTTGTGACTCAAAATTTCCCTCTCCTTTTTCAATCACCCCGTCCTCCCATGATTTGAGGTTATTTAAAAGTAAATGTTGGCATGAGGCTGAGCTGTACGTTATATTTTTTAAGGAAGTGTTCATGGGTCAGTTTTATACTTATCTGTATTTTTATAACAAGTGTTCAAAGCCATGATCTCAGCTAAGCAAGGGTGGTTGGATTACAGCAAAGGTGGCTGCTATTAGAGTGGAAGGGGGGGAAACCCTTCTCCCCCCCCCACACCCACGAGGGCCTGAAAGGGCCTCCATTAAAAGGCCCTTTCAAGCCCCAATGGACCTGGGAGGGTGCTTTCCAGGCCTCCGAAAAGTGTGCAAATTCCACTGGCCACATTATTAATGTGGCTCATGGAATTTGCACACTTTTCAGAGGCCCAGAAAGTGCACTTTCCCATGCAAGTGTTAAGAGGCCCTTTCATAAGGTGACCATATGAAAAGGAGGACAGGGCTCCTGTATCTTTAACAGTTGCATTAAAAAGGGAAATTCAGCAGGTGTCATTTGCATATATGGGGAATCTGGGGAAATTTCCTTTTCATCACACCAGTTAAAGCTGCAGGTGCCCTGCCCCCTTTTAAAATGGTCACTCCAGTATAGCTCCTGCAGCTTTAACTGTTGTGATGAAGAGGGAATTTCACCAGATTCTCCTTATATGCAAATGACACCTGCTGAAATTCCCTTTTCTATGCAACTGTTAAAGATACAGGAGCTGTGTCCTCCTTTTCATATGGTCACCCTACCTTTCAGGCCCGGATGGGAGGGAAAGCACACATCTGAGGGGCCTCCAGGAAGTGCACAATTCCCCCTACAAACTAACGGCGTGCCGTAGGAATTGTGCACTTTATGTAGGCTTCAAACAAGCGCAATGCCAAGCATTCGCTGGGCCAGCTCAGTCAGAAGAGGTCCAGCCAGGCAGCATTCTGCAAGCACATGAGGCAAGCAAGCTCCTGGGGAGCTTGGCATTCACACCTGATGGTCCCCTTTACCCCCTGGTTATCCAGAATGATGGTGCCAGCAGACCCAATGGGAAACCCCAGGTCACTGGAGAAGCACCTGTTGGGCTGCCAGAAGATTCTGATCATCAGAGGGTCCATTTGGGAGGAGAGAGACGATCCAGCTGCAAGCAATGACCCAGCTGAGGCCTAGCAGGAACAGGAGGGCTGTCTCCTCTGGGCCTTGCTGGATTAACAGCCTTTTTGAGCTCATTAATGCCCCGCTCTGAAATTGCCTGGCTCGACTGCTTCATCTATAGCCAGGCGTCCAGCTCTGCCACCCAGTGTGAGTCATGGTGTAGATCTCTGAGGGCTCCATGTTTGAGCTCAGCACTTTAGAACTTGCGAGAAGGCTGTAATTCGTACTTCTGCATTTTAACCACCTCCGCCCCGCCCCGCCAAAGCAGGTTTCAGTTCTACACCTCTTCCCTGATCTCATGGCTAATCCTCCCCTCAGTAGTCACCATCACTTTTAAGTGCTCCCCCTCATAGACTCAAAGCAGCCCGCATGTCTCTTACTGCATAGTCTGATCTTTAATATGCTAGAAGCAACACTGTTATATAAATGGAGCACTAACTCCCCTAGCAGCCGAGATGAGTGTGATTTCTATTAGCTTTTAATTGGCATGAATACTTCACAGAAAGCAAGGCAGTGCAAATACTAATACAGAATGAGAAGGAAATGCTAAAATGCCCTTCTGGGCACTCTAATCCTAATTTCATATGCAAATTTTTGGATCACCTGCAGGATTAAGGATATAACTGCTTGAATAGGCATAACCAGAAAAGCCCAATACAACCATTTGTTTAAAGTGGAAATTTCACACAAGTATACCCTAAACATGGTTGCTTACTTCTGAAGGCCATACCGTGTGTATATGTGTGTGTTTGCTAAACATACACCTGCCAATTTGGATATAAAGTGGAGGTAGGGGTCTGCTTTAGACTATGTATATGTGGAACTGCCATGGATCAAACCTAAGACCTTAGAAATGAAATGCATGTGCCCTGTCATTGAGCTGTGGACCTTCTCCTAGATGCTCCCCCATCCATTTTACAGAGAGGGAATTGAAAATAACAGCTGATCCAGGCTAGAGAGCAGGATTAGATTGGATGGAGGTTGTAGGATTATCTAAGTTGATTTTTCTTCACACAGCACATCGTTAAATTACGGAACTCACTACCACAGGATGTAGTGATGGCCACCAATTTGGATGGCTTCAAAAGGGGGTTTGATAAATTCCTGGAGGTGAAGGCTATCAATGGCTACTAGCCCTGGTGGTTGTGTGATATCTCTAGTATTTGAGGCACTAAGCCTGTGTGCACCAGTTGGTGGGCAACATGGGTTGGAGGGTGCTGTTGCACCATGTCCTGCTTGTTCATTCCTGGCCGATGGCTGGTTGGCCACTGTGTGAACAGAGTGCTGGACTAGATGGACCCTTGGTCTGATCCAGCCTGGCACTTCTAATGTACTTGGGTCAAAGTGAGCTGAAAAACTGTAGTGCAAACTATGATCACCATGCAAATGACCTTTGGCAGCTTGTAAGACTGTTATTTTATATGGTTTTTTTAATCAGTTTTAAGTATTTTATAGTATTTTTGTATTCAGTGTTGTTCCCTGCCTCAATCCAGAGGGAGAGGCAGGTAAGAAATCATCATCATCATCATCATCAGATTACTGTTTAAGGCAACATCTTTCCCCATACGTATGTCTTTACCAACATATCTTCTGTGGAGAAAAGGTTGTACTATAAAACGTAGAAAGGTTTTATAGCACAACCAGTATCCTGAGCTTTAGCACTCCTGAAACCTGCAGAGGAAGAGGATCAAGGCTAATAGAAAAGGGGGAAATGGAGGCTCACATTGTCAGTGAACGGTAAATGAGCCTGCAGCGTGTGTTTGCTCCTTACCTGGCTTGACTGTTAAGGCTGGTGACTTAACTTACAATTCCTATGATCCTGGTGCATCTGTGAATTTGTAAACTGTTGCTTTTAAATGGATACTGTTGTTTTTATACTGTTGTTTTTATGCTCTTGATGGGTTTTTTATTATTATTAAACTCTATTTATCAAAGCGGTTAAAATAAATAAATATATATTTAAAAAAACATACAAGTCAGACAGCTTTCTTAATAAAGACACAAACAGAGACCTCATGATTTCTGTAGATGCCAAACCGAGCTTGTTTCCTTCAATTTACTGTGGTCAAAGGAAGTTAAGTTAAACCAAAGTTGGATGCCGCATCTGTACCATTGATGTAATCGAGAAAAGGAGACCATATTTCATCAAAAGGATCATAGCTAAGTTGGCCCAATGAAACTCTGTGGTGGTAGGTTAATTTTTCAGAGCAGGCTATATCCCACACTTTCCCTTTCCATCTGGTGAGTGTAGGGCCCTTTGGATCCTTCCAAGGTTTGGCAATTTCTAAACAAATTGCTGTAAGGAGGATAAATACCAATTCTTTATGGGTAAGGGAGGGGTTTAGAGCATTGGGCAGGGACAGCAGGGACAGACTTGGTTCTGGCAAGGTTATCTGATCAGGAAAAAGGAAAGGAACCTCTCGTGCAAGCACTGAGTCATTACTGACTCTTGGAGGGACACCAGCTTTCGCTGACGTTTTCTTGGCAGGCCTCATAGAGGGGTGGTTTGCCGTTGCCTTCCCCGGCCATTATTACCTTTCCCCCAGCTAACTGGGTACTCATTTTACCAACCTCGGGAGGATGGAAGGCTGAGTCGACCCGAGCCGGCTGCCTGAAACCAGCTTCCGTTGGGATCGAACTCAGGCCATGGGGAGAGTTTCAGCTGCAGAAACTGCTGCTTTACCGCTCTGCGCCACACGAGGCTCTTCTATCTGATCAGAGGCCTTAGAAATTATATTGAAGATAGTTCACTGTTTTTAACTTTTGTAAACCGCCCAGAGAGCTTCAGCTATGAGGCGGTATATAAATGTAATAAAATAAATAAATAAATAAAAGCCTTTTGCTCTAGAGTCTATGTGCTGCATCCTTCAGGAATTAGGTAGACAGCTATAAGAAACAGGGCCTTGCGAGTGGAGAAGGAAGCATGGAATAAAGACACAGACACCAGAGCTTGGGATCAACTAGAGCCTCTTTATTTAAATAAGGGGACTTTACCCCTCCCTGGATCTGTATGTAAAAGTGCATGAATCTATTAGACCCTTTCTTCAGGCACCTAGCCTGCCAATAAGGGTGAGCCCCTCCATTGAACCCAGGGGTCGGGTAAACCTGGCCCCTTATTCAAGCTACACTTCAGTGTATGGGGGGAACAGCCTGTGTAAACCCCACTCAGTGCTGCAGAGCTCTGAGTAGATGAGACAGGAGGGTCCCCAAAGGCAAACCATATCCTGATACGAGAGCTGCACAGCCCCAAGGAGCAAGACCTTCAGATATGCCAATCCCCAAAAGGTGCCAGAGGGCTCACCGTTCCTATTGTAATATCATGCAAATTTCCGCACACCCCTGCCGATCCAATCGAATTCACCTGTTTAGTCACCCTCTGGTAATTGTAATTCCAGTATGGAGTAGGCAAAAAACGTGGCAGGTAAAAAAAATCCTACTCAGCCTCCCCTCCAAAGGGGGCAACTGGCTAATCCCATACTAGTTGGAGGGAGGGAAGGTGGGAGCCGAGAAGCGAAAGAGGCTGAGCTTCGGCAGGGCTGGCCTTTACAGTTTCTGCCCTGCCCACACCTTATGCTGCCCACGTGCCATTGCATGTGCAGCGTCTTTCTTACTCCCCCTTCCCAACCGCAAAAGCTGGGAAGCAGGCTTCTCCATGGTGGCATCACAGTTTTGGAACATCCAACCTTGGGAAGCATATTTGACTCAAAAAGTGTTTTGTCAGCTTACAGAGGATAGTGAAGATGTCCCGTTTCAAACAATAACAAAACAACAAGAACATCTGATCATGTATCTTATGTAGGGACTATCACTTGATTAAATAACTCTTTGTCAGTTAAACATGATCTCTTGGACCACAGAGACTTTCTACTGTATGTTACACACAAAATATAATTAATGTTTGATTGTGCTGGTAATTTCAGTAGCTATTACACTGGCAGCTTAACAAAAGAAAACTAAAAAAAAAAAAGGCAAAGGTCCTACATGCCGGAGGCTCAATGAGCAGAATCTCTGATGAGGCAAGACACATTGGGTGAGATTCACACTATTTTCCAGTCACCTATTTCTGTTACATTCCCCATTTAGCCTTTTTAAAACAGTGATTTATACTCAACTCAAAATATGCATGGTGAAATATCTAGTGCAATGGCCCCTTCTGACATATCTTCACCTCGCTAAAGCTGTTCCATTCACATTTTTCAAAGTTGATTTGACAACAATTCTGGGGCCAAGAAATGGGAGGGGGGAAGTGCTGGTTCTCCCCAAAAGTCTTACAACTCCCAGAATGCCCAGCATGCTCTAGCCAGTATGGCTGGCTGGAGCATGCTGGGAGTTGTAGGACTTTTTCCTGTCTAAACATGCATCAGGTTTTGCCCTTCATTCATTTTAAACAGAATTGATTGTTAATTGTTAAGTTCTTGTTTGGTTTACTGGTTGGTTCAAATTTGGATGTGTGATTACGTTTCTCTCTCTCTTGACAAACTGTCTATCTATCTAGGGTTAGTTTGTCCATTTTAAAGTTATGTGCACTACCCTGGGATCCCTTAGACAGTTTATAAATGTTAGAGATATAGATAGATAGATAGATAGATAGATAGATAGATAGATAGATAGATAGACAGACAGAATGATTCTGTTGTGGTACCATGATGCCCTCACCTTATAACTCCCAGCCTGACCCAGGGCATGGCTAGATGGGGCAATATCCTAGGGATCACCCCTGTGCATCCACATGACACACAGGGGACAACGGGGGCAGGGAGGGATGATCCTTCCCTTTCCCCGAGATAAAGATCCCAACTTTTCCCACAGTCTTGGGATGATTCTGAGCCTGTGGGAGGTGTGGGCCACCATCCTGGTTTCATCCCAGCTCCTCATGAGTAACCACAAAGAGCTGGGAAATGGGCATGGGGCACGGAGCTCCTCTGGAATGGGATTTTTTTTTTTAAAAAAATGCACCTTTTGCATTGGAGCACTCCTGCGCTTATTTTCGATTAAAAAAAAAACCTGGCAGCCACAATGTCCTCTTCCTCCTGGGACATCACACGCCACGTGTAGATGGAGGGGGAAGATCTCACAATCATCATATCATGAGATCCTCCCCCTCTACCCGCCCTGGTCTAGACATGCCCCTTGTCAGCGTGGCTGGCTGGAGCATACTGGGAGTTATTTTTCTGTCTAAATATGCATTGAGTTGAGCCTTTAATTCATTTTTAAATTGAATTGATTATTAAGTTCTTATTTGATTTGCTGGTTGAGGACTGATTGTTTTACATCATCTTTGATGGTGTGGTTGCTCTTGCTCTCTCTCTCTCTCTCTCTCTCTCTCTCTCTCTCTCTCTCTCTCTCTCTCTCTCTCTCTCTCTGGTTAGTTTTCTCATTTTAATGTTTTGTATACCACTCTGGGATCCCTTCTGTTGTGGCCTCATGACACCCCCCCCATCCCTGGAAGCTGTTCTTTCTTACTGGAAGGAAGCTAATCGTGGCACCTTTCCATCCACATTCTGCGTCTGTCAATCATGTGGAAATATGCATACCTAGCCATGGAATGGAAAGGCAGTATGTTCCTCTGTCCCTTGTCCCATTCATCACTGGGAAAGCAGAAGGCTTCATTTACCTTCCATGATAGTATAACATAAATCTGATTGGTCTGCAAAGTTGTGGGGCGGGGACTGTTTCAATTTGGCCCTACTTAAAATATGTTTGGGTGATGCACATTAAGAGCTATACCATGGTTCTCAGTTGCATGGTAAAATGGAAGAGAGAGAGAGAGAGAGAGAGAGAGAGAGAGAGAGAGAGAGAGAGAGAGAGAGAGAGAGAGAGAATATAGATCTCCCACTAGCTTACAGTTCTCCTGCTTTCCTAATACCTTGAGAAAAAGCATGTTAAATGTTAAGAGCTGACTCCTCAAAAATCGCAGCCTTGCCTCGGAAGACATCTCCCACCCCCCGCTCCCGACCCAAATGAGATTAACTGCACACCATTTCAGCGACACCTTTTGACATTTACATGGCAAACAAATTGAAATCCTCAGCTTATCTATGTAATTCCCAAGTAAGATGCACAGGGGCTCTGGTTAAGCCATGCAGGTGTCAGATTAATGGAAACAATGGCTCAAAGTTGATGATTCAACAATGTTTGGTTTTGCTACGAAATGGAGCTCATGATTGTCGTGATTATGCACCTGGTTGCTATTAATTGTCATTATAGATACCAAGAGGTTCTTTCTTCTACCTTTTGAGGGCCCTGGAGAATTCACACTCAGTGGACCTTTGTTTAGCATGACTAGGGTGACCATATGAAAAGGAGGACAGGGCTCCTGTATCTTTAACAGTTGTATTGGAAAGGATATTTCAGCCCGTGTCATGGGGAACCTGGTGAAATTTCCTCTTCATCACAACAGTTAAAGCTGCAGGTGCCCTGCCCTCTTTTAAATCTGGTCACTCTAGTATAGCTCCTGCACCTTTAACTGTTGTGATGAAGAGGGAATTTCACCAGGTTCCCCCATATATACAAATGACACCTGCTGAAATGCCCTTTTCTATGCAACTGTTAAAGATACAGGAGCTCTGTCCTCCTTTTCATATGGTCACCCTAAGCATGACTTAAGATTCTTGCAGAAGTGACTACATGGCTGTCCTTGTGCATGGAGCTGTGGCCTAATCTACACCAAGCAGGATATTGCACTAGGAAAGTGGTATATAAAAGGCAGGAGCCACACGACTGCTTTATAGCAATGGGAATCTACACTATTGGTTTTCTAACGTTATGAATGGGTTACTGTGACTACACCATCACATGACGCTGTGTATCTAACGCTGTATATGAGTTGTACTCATGGGTTTTATTTCATTGTCCCCTTTCATTGTTGCTCAGAAGTAGCGGTTATATTGCTGTTATGTGCCCCGTTCTATCGTCATTTGTTCTTTTCCAGAAATTTCAAAGTGAGTTGATCCGCCAATAGCTTCCCTGGGGGCATTTCCACTTCCGTTACCCGCCTTTAGCAACTGCTTTAGCAGTGTTTTGCCTCGTGTCTTTCTGCACTATTCTTGGTGAGGCGAAGGAAGGAGATCAGGAAGTGGGCGGAGCAAGCAGAGCAGCTCAGCTAATCACAGAGAAAAGGCAGAAAAAGCTACAACGATAGAACAAACAGTGTGCCCTGCTATAATGAATAAATACAGGCAAAGTTAAAGGTAAGTAACACTACATTCCCTGAGTGTGCCCCATGACGTTAAAAACCGAAATAGATAACAATGCTAAAAATGGACAGAAATAATGTTATAAGAGTAGTGTAGATCCGCCCACAGTATTGAAGTGCACTGACAACTGTCGGTGTGCATTGACACAGACCATATCCTGCTTTCATATCCTGCTTGGTGTGGCTCCTGACTTTTATATAACATTTTCATACCGCTTTTATAGTGCAATATCCAGCTTAGTGTAGATTAGGCTTCTGATTATGTTCCATTCCCATCTGCTGTGTCCCATTCCATCCAGTTAGGCACCCCAGTTTCAGTTCTTCCTTCTGCCCAGTGGTGTACTGGTAAATTTGAAGTGCAGGCACTCTTCATGACAGTCTTCATACTCATGTCCCTAAAGACAGTCCAAAATTGCAGCTATGTTGATATTTAATCATCAAAAGAAAACCTGTTGGATTAAAAGACCCGAAGACAAGGCTTTCTCACCTTGGTCCAAACTCCGCAAAGCCAGGAAATTGAAAGCTAAGGCTGATGCCTCATCTGATGTGCCCCATGAACAGTCATGATGATGTGCCATTTCACAGATTGTGCTTGCTTACAACTTACCCTCCATGCACTCACACTTTTCCTGGGTTTTTCAGTCCCAAATACAGGCCTTTGCTAGACCAGGCTATATCCCGGGGTGATACCCGGGATCGCCCCTGTGCGTCCAAATGATGCACAGGGGATCCTGGGCTCATGCAGGGATCAACCTTCCCTGGCCCCAGGATATAACCTACCCCTTTGGCCCTGCTTTTTCCCACAGTCTCGGGCTGACCCCAAGACTGCGAGCGTGTGGCCCATTTCTGCAGCTTTTCCCGGCTCCGCTTGATTACTTGCGCAGAGCTGGGAGCCGCATACGGGGCACAGCGCTCCCCAGGAGTGCTGCACCCATTGGGGGCAGGGTGGGGGGAGCGGGGGAATCTTTCTTTTTTAAAAAACCTTACCTTTTGTCGCTTGTGCGCAGCCAGCCCTTTAAAAGTTAAAAAAAATGGGTGCGACGGCTCTCCTCCGGAGGTCGCCATGCCTGATGTGTAAATGAGGGCAACATCCCATGATACTCACATTGTGGGATCTCCCCTCCTCCATCGCAGACTTACCGGTAGGTCTAGCAAAGGCCACAGATTGGAAGGACCAAAATCAAGACTACAGCACATGGGTAGGGTTGTCGCGGCTGCCCAGTTGGGTCCATGAGGGCAGTGGAACACCCCTCCACATCTAGCCCTCACAGACCTAACCAGGTGAGTGTGGCAAGATGGTGGACCGGAGTCCGAGTGCTCCTGAGTGCCTGCAAGTGCTCAGACATGGGCCCACCCTGGGCAAGCACACTTTCCTCTCCTCTGCTCTGATTAGGGCCTTAGGCCCTCCTAACGCAAGGCTACCTTGCATTAAGGGGGACTTTAAGGTCCCAATTGAAAACATGATTTCCACAGCCTTCCAGATAGTGCACATTCCCCCCATGCTAACGGTGCCATTAGTCTGAAGGGGGGGGGAATGCACACTTTCTGGAGACTCTGGAAAGGACATGTTTCCCACCCCTGTGTTAATAGGGACCTTAAAGGCCATTGGCATGGAGGGAGGGGGAATGCACAATTTTCAGACCACCTGGAAATCATGCATTTTCCCTTTTCACACCAATGGCAGCTGCCATTGGTGCAGGGGGAGGAGGGCAGGCACTTGCAGAGGGCTTGTGAGCCTTGTGAGAACTCGGCAGAGGCTCATTCTGCCTGGTTCATTGGGGCAGACCACATTACCGGTGGGGAGAGAGCAGTCTTGGGGAGATCCATAAAACCCTACACATCATTGAAAGGAATTGACCCTTGATCCCTTCTCTGCAGCCCTGGAGAAAATTCCCTTTGTTAGGTTAATTTATACCACAGGAGAATAATCTGGTTCCCACATGGCTACTTTTTAAAGTCAAAACAAGACGTGTTAGATGTAGGAATAAAAAAACTGACATTTAATTTTCAATAATGTTTGCCATTTCTGCAACACAAGCTTGTTCCATCCCAGTTCCTCATTTATTTGTTATTTTTGTTTAAAGTCCAAATGAATATTCATATGCACAATATTCACATGAAAATTTGTATATAATGTTGCACTCAGTTTTCGTCGAAATATGCATGTTCGCAAGCCCTGTCCCCTCATATATGCCTTTCTCTACAGAATTTTCTGTAATGCATACACTTTTGTATGCAACATTAAATGTACACATTTTTGTATACATTTTTGATTGGAGAACTGCATCTCAAAATTCAGAGAAAGGTGAAATTGGAAGGATGACAGCATTCTGGTTTGCAGATTAGGTTGGGATATGCAAAGAAGATCACTTTATATTAAAATGTCAACCTAACCAGCTTTGTCTCCCAGGGCTCATCTACACCAAAAGGTGTAGCAGGAGGGAGGGGGAGGATCACCGACTTGCCTGCTTCCATAATCCTCCCCCAGCGTCTATACAGCTGTATGAAGTTCCGGAAGGGAAGAGGGGTGTTGTGGGTGCCATCTTTTTTTGAAGAGGAGCTGCATGCGGCAAAAAGTAATGAACCTCCCCACCAAACTCCATGCTCAAACCCACCCCAGCCATCCCAGAGATGGCAATATTGCTGCCCCCACCCCCATAGGCATGGAGCCACCCTGTGCAGCTCTGTGCCCCATTTGGATGCACAGGGATGACCTAGGGGCGACCCCAGGATAACTGCCTGGTGTAGACATGCCCTATATCTTGCTAAAATTATACATGAGTTCAATGTATCATCTATATGGTCTGCTGTGATGAGCCATCCATCACTGATCAGGTGGATGTCAGCCCCAGCTCGGTCCTCAGTAGAGCTGAGATAGAAATTAGTTCAGTTCATATTTCAATGAAAATGTTATCTAAATCAACATGTTCAAACCAAAACACAGGTTTCCCTAGAAATTCAGCTATCTCCAAATTTTGGAATGGAGTTCTCCAATCAAAACATGTGTACAAAAGGGGAAAAAAGTATGTCTGTGAAACATGTGCATAAAATCCATACATAAGTGAAAATAACATAGCATTCTTTATAGTAGGAAAAGTACGTGCAAAACAGTGTACATCAGGCAAACTTGAGTACAAAAATGCACGCATTTGGTGAAATGAATACACATTTTCATCTGAACATAAAAGAAAACAAGATCACAAAATTTGAATGAACCAAACTATATATTGGGGGGAAAGAAAGAAAGGAAAAGGAACAGAGACCAGATCTACACCAAGCAGCATATAACACTTCGGAAGCAGTTTGAAAACTGTATATGGAATGTGTCGTGGGCCCCAACAGTTGTCAAAGCAGTAGGGTGGCTCCTGCCAGAGAGAAACTTCTTCATTCAATTCCAAAATAACGTCTTAACTGAGATAGATATGTGGTCTTCATTCTGCATCTAGTGATTTAAGTTACCGACTATACGTATTTCCTTTTTAAGGTGCAATCCTAAGAATATAAGAACATTAGAAGTCCCAGGCTGGATCAGACCAAGGGTCCATATAGTCCAGCACTCTGTTCACACTGTGGACAACCAGCCGTCGGCCACGGATGAACAAGCAGGACATGGTGCAACAGCACCCTCCCACCCATGTTCCCCAGAAACTGGTGCACACAAGCTTACTGCCTCGAATACTGGAGCTAGCACACAACCATAATGGCTAGTAGCCACTGATAGCCTTCACCTCCAGGAATTTATCGAACTCCCTTTTAAAGCCATCCAAATTGGTGGCCATCACTACATCTTGTGGTAGTGAATTCCATAATTTAACTATGCAGTGTGTGAAGAAGTACTTCCTTTTATTTGTCCTGGATCTCCCACCAATCCTATGCGTGTTGAGACAGAAAAAAGTCCTACAACTTCCACCATTCAGCATTGCACAAGTCTTTTTCTGTCCAAACATGTATCAAATTACACCCTAAAAAAGGAAAGCACACACACTGCACTGGGTAGTGAAGGACAGATCTGTCTCTGAGGTTCCCTTCAACTAAGTAAACACCTTGTGAAATTTTGTAGAGTGTTGCAATTATTTGCAAATTGTGGCCCAGGGGTTTCCACAATATAAATACTCCCACTTGATGCAACTCTTTTACAAAAATCTTATTTCTTTTCTTTTTATTACTGTATGTAAATTCATACACAACTTTAAAAATTGCACTCTACTTATTATTTTAGGTCACAATCACTCAGCCATGCAAAGGAGTAGGAAAATAGCTGGCACGACCCTCTGTGGTGAGTGTAAAATACGGGTAGTAAAACCATTTGCATTCATTCTTCAGCAGTATTATTTGCTGTCAGAACAATCAGATTTTCATTCAGCTGCATTAGCATAGCTCATTTGTCCTGCAGTGACACAGCAATATTACTGGATAGATTTTTTTCTTTGGCATATTAACTCTCAGCGTTTTGTGGCATGTGCCCAGGAACTGTCTTGTGATGGATCTCCTGCCATATTGCTTAGCATTATCATTGGAAGTATGAAAATTGCATTTAGGTTACAGGTTGATGTTGCTCCCGGGGGGGGGGGGGGAACCAATAACAGAACCAATCTTAATTTAATTCAATTATTTAGTTGTCGTCGCCATTACTGAAGTAGTAGTAGAAGCAGTAAGAAACAAAAGCAACTTGTATTCATCTTCCATAAGTTATAATCTTTGGCATGATTCATTTCCACAGTCCAAAATAGACCTGTAGTCAAGAAACTCTATCTGACCAGGCTGTCAGATCTAGGGTGACCATATGGAAAGGAGGACAGGGTTCCTGTGTCTTTAACAGTTGTGTAGAAAAGCGAATTTCAGCAGGTGTCATTTGTAGGCCTGCAGCATCTGGTGAAATTCCCTCTTCATCACAACAGATAAAGTTGCAGGAGCCTTACCCTCTTTTGTATTTGCTCACTGTAGTATAGCTCCTGCAGCTTTAACTGTTGTGATGAAGAGCGAATTTCACCAGGTGTAGCAAACCTACAAATGACACCTGCTGAAATTTTCTTTTCTGTACAACTGTTAAAGATACAGGAGCCCTGTCCTCCTTTTCATATGGTCATCCTAATCAGATCTGACTTCAAAACCAGAGTACAGTGGTTAGGAACAATGTAGGTGCTGACTGGGTCCACTAAACTGCTTGACTTCCCTGAGCCCGGGCATTGTTTCCTGAGCCATGAGGTGCTCACACTTGCAGTTGATGAGGTCCACATGGTCTGGGAGTTCTCTGCAATCTTCCATTCCTCCATGCAAGATGGCATTTTTACAGAAGATTGGGCCTTTGACCTTTCCATACATTTGTACAAAACAGCGGCCTTAAAAGTGCAATTTCTGCAATGTTAGAGGTGTAACGGGGTCCACTATGCCTCTAATGTGGAGGAAATTGCCCCTTTCAAGCCGCCATTTTGGACAACATAAAATATGAAAAATTCAGAACCCCAATCTTTACATCTAGGAGCACATGGTGGTGGGGCACCTCTGGGGCTCGCGTGGCCTGGCAGAAAGGGACAAGTGGCAGTGGTGAGCCCCTAGATGCAAAGATTGGGGATCTGAATTTTTCATATTTTATGTTGTCCAAAATGGCGGCAATAACTGTTGTGATGAAGAGGAAATTTCACCAGGATCCCAATATATACAAATGACCCCTGCTGAAATTCCCTTTTCTATGTAAGTGTTAAAGATACAGGACCCCTGTCCAACTTTTCATATGGTCACCCTATTAATTTAAATAAAACTGGCCCTAGTTCATACAAAGCAGTTCTGTCTTGAATCCTGCCCCCTATTGTACAGAACATTTTCTCTTCCTGCAAAAGAGGCATTGTTTTTTCTGCCTCTTTCAAAGGGAGGGAAAGAATTTTGCAAACATTTATCCTTGGGGATGAGGACTGTATTTCCACATACCTTTTTAAAGTGTAGCCATTTGTTGAGGAGCTTTCTTTCTGTTTTGTTTTTTTGTTTTTTGTTTTAAAAAAGGAACACCCCTCGCATTTGAAGGAGGCTGGCCTGAATGTCTATTGGACACCATGGGACCTGGTCTTCTTCAATGGGCATTCAGGAAGAACCCCTGGGCTCCTGCAAGGGTCAGGCATGTTTTTGTTTTTTAAAAAAGTAAAAATAAAAAAATAGAAAGAAGACCCCTCAAAACAGCCTAGACGTAAGAATGTATGTGGTAGGGGTGTGCACGGACCCCCCGCTCCACCCTGCGGGCCGATCCGAAAATTTCGGATCAGCCCGCTCCGCTCCGCTCCGCCCATACTCCGCTCCTCTTCGCTGCGGAGCTCCGGCTCCGAATCGGAGCTCCGCAGTGGAGGGGAGTGGTGCCAGGTAAGGCCGGGAGAGGAGGGCGGGAGGTTTACCGTACCCTGCCACCATCACCGCCCGTGCAGTGACGGCGGCAGAGCCCGGTAAGGGACCAAGGGGGAGGGGGGCCTTACCTGCCTCCGTCCACGGTCCGTCGGCGTCTTCAATTGAGCCCGCGGTTCAACCAGGAAGTCTGGGCCGCAAAGCGAAGCCCCCCGCTCCGCTTCTAATTCGCCGGTCTGATTAGAAGCGGAGCACATCTCTAGTATGTGGAAACCCTATTCACATCCCCAAGGAGAAAATTCTCCAGAATTCTCACTCTCCCAGTCTTTTTTTGCTAGAATTTTTGTTCCCCACCCCCAAATGCCAAAAATGGAATCATCAGGATTTTCAGCACAGCATTAATACCAACCTCTCCTGCCTGCCTCTTTCTGCCTTCTTCTCCAGTTACAATTATTACTATTATTTTCTCATATAGCAAAAACAATGCTCTACATCTATCTGGTAGAGACGGGTAAAATAGAAATAAATATAATGAATTCAAAGATGGGATGCAATCACAATAAAAAAGCAATACGATGACTCAGACATTTGAGCAAAATATATTAATATAGGTCCATTGACATTTGATGGGAGCTTTTTACTTCTACCGGCTGGTCTTCTGGCTTTATAGTGCATGTTCATTTTAGTGATGCTATATCCACCTGTTCTAGTTAAGTTTTATTTTATCAAGGCATTGGATTAATCTTTTCATCATGCATAGCACATATATCCCTTAACTTAGGCAGGGAAATGGTGTTCCATAAAAATTTAATCACCACTGTAAAATAATAAATAAAAACTTCATTTTTTTTTTAAAAAAAAACAGGTTTAAAGGGTTCATGAATAGTAAGTAGTTTGGAAAAGTCACATGGAAAGGTCTGCAAAATTTGGACTTGCACAGATTTTTAAAAGCCTTTCCCTGTTTTAAATATAATTGGTACAGTCAAGGAAAGGGCAGGGTCAAAGACATAAAACCGGGTGTGAGAAAAAGGCTGGCTGGTCCCAATCAAGATTTTTCTCCTGAAAGGTAAGTGAAACTGAATTATCCTGCAACATCTGAAGGACACACATTCCCTGCCCTGATGTAGAATTTCTGGCAGTCTGATTTCAAGCTATGAATTTTGAAGGCATACATACACTCGTATTTGTTGGACTCCCTTCAAGGGTCATCGCCATCTTGTGACCCTAGACTTTGGTCACTATCTAACCTTCAGCAAATGTGGCTCCATGCCTGCTTCCTGCCCCACCAGTACAGCTTGGACGGGGTACCGCATTTGTGGAAGGGAAGGACAAGCAAGATTCCCGCACTTTCACATGCAGATCTAGGGAGGGGTGAATGTCCTGCTTTAAATAAAGAGGACCTAGCTTATCCCAAGCTCTGGTGTCTGTGGCCTTAGCTAGACTGGGTGAAATTTCGGGGCGAACCCCGGGATCATCCCTGTGCGTCCACATGATGAACAGGGGATCCCGAGATCAGGGAGGGATGATCCCTCCCTTGCCCCAGGATCTCGCCCTCCATTTTGGGCCCGCTTTTTCCGTGGTCCCGGGTTGAGCCCGAGACCACAGAATGTGCGGCCCATTGCCATGGCTTGACCCAGCTCCATGCGATTACTCGCACGGAGCCAGGAGCGCTGCACCCATCGGGGGGAGGGGAGCAGAGAAATTAAGTTATTTTTTTTAAAAAAAAACACTTACCTTTGCACGTGACCATTCGTGCACTCCGTCTTCTTTAAAAAAATTAAAAATGGCGGGCACAACACTTCTCCTCCTGAGGTCATTGTGCCCTACATGTAAACGGAGGAGGGATCTCGCGTTAATCACAACACGAGATCTTCCCTCCTCTGTCATGGGATAGAAGGTAGGTCTAGCTAAGGCCTGTGTCGTTATTTTCTCAGTTCCTTCTCCACTCATAAGGAAGAAACAGTCTCTTGTCAAATGTCTTCATAGTTCTCCCTAACATCTCCTTCTTCTGAAACTCTGCTACTCCTTCCCAAAGCTCTTCTTTGCTTTCCCTCTCTTCTCATCCCACTTTACCCTTAGTAGATAAACTAGTTTGTGTTGCAGCTTGCTCATAAGGAAAATAACAGTCATTCAGGGCTCCCTTGCAAGATCGTTGTTGAGGTTAAATGGTCCCCACCAGATCACTCTCCCTCTTAATATTAATGTGAAGTATCCTTGTGAAAGGACGTTGATGCCAGTTCACACATTTTGCATTCTCTGCCATAGGCATGTGCAGCACATTTCTTTGGGGTGTGCACCCAGGGAGATATATCTATATCTATATCTATATCTATATCTATATCTATATCTATATCTATATCTATATATCCATGTGAATATTTATTGAATACTCAGTCATACAGGACATTATTTTTATTCATTTATTCATTAAACACTGTAGACACTGATGCCCTGCTTTGTGTTTGGCTTGCCTGACTGCGGGAGGGCTGTTGCAGGTGTGTGCGGGCAGAATGAAGAGATGCTCCTCAAGCCCCAGCATGGGGGCTTTGTAGTGACACTGGCTAGAGGAGGGGCTTATGAGGTGATATTAGCCTTCAGGGTCCCTCCTCCTCCTGCCCTGGCCTCTTTGAAGTATGGCTCTTGGCAGAGAGGCTCCCAACATAATGATTCCTTTTCACTTCTGCTGCCAGAAACAATGATGCACTTTTATGTGTGGGGGGCAGCAGTGGAACAGCCAGAGGTCTGTTATCGCTGTGTCTGGATCCCCCTCTGGATCCCTACTCAATGCCCTCTACTCAATCCCCCCTCAATTATTGCCTGAGACATTAGGGTGTGCCTGGGCACACCTGGAACATCCCTTGAGCACCCCTATGTTCTCCACATGATCCCAATGCAATGATCACATGGTGGTAGGAAAGGAAAGGAACCTCTCATGCAAGCACTTGGGTCATTGCTGACTCCTAGAGGGACGCCTGCTTTCGCTGACATTTTCTTGGCCGACTTTATAGTGGGGTGGTTTGCCATTGCCTTCCCCAGTCGTGTATACCTTTCCCCCAGCTAGCTGGGTACTCATTTTACCAATCTTGGAAGGATGGAAGGCTGAGTCAACCTGAGCCGGCTGCCTGAGAACTAGCTTCTGCTGGGATCGAACTCAGGCCGTGGGGAGAGTTTTGGTTGCAGTGACTGCCGGTTACCACTCTACGCCACACAAGGCTCTTATGCTGGTACCACTTGTTAAATTCCTTTTAAAATTCTCCTTAAAGCTCCTTTTCTATAGAAGATGAGGCAATGCAAGTATAACAATGAATTCAAAATGGAGCCTTGTGTTACTCTATCTATTTTTCATATATATATATATATATATATATATATATATACGATAGAAATATAATCAGACAAATATCTTTTCTCAGCTTGACAGAGTGAAAAGAAACAGAAACTACAGCATGATAATTAGCAGATCTAGAGACAACTCAAGAAACGTATGTAGGCCAACCTTCCAATTCAAATGTCAAGAATAAAACAAAAAGCACAGTTCCCTCCTCTCAGAACTGACACGACCCCTCGATTTCCCCCCCAAAGCTTTATGAATGTTTAATGCCATATGGAAATAATTAATATTTAATATACTTTCTTGGAGCATTGTGACACACGCGCTTGACACATTCCTTTCAGGGGAACATTTATTAATATTGCCAGTTGAGAAATATGTAGACTTGTAAAAATCATGGTGACAGAAATTCAGTGTTTGGGTTGTAGCACATAGGAAAATGATGTCAAAGATTTCTACAGTGGGAAACTTGCATCTAGCCCATACTCAGCCCAATCCTTTGCACGTTTACTCAGAAGTAAGCCCCGTTGATAAAATTAGGAACAGGATTGCAACCTTAATCACCTAATGTTTCTGGGTCAGGACTAGTAACTGAAGGCACATGATTTATTTATTTATTGCATTTATATCCTGCCTTTTTTCCTCCAAGGAACTCAAGGCGGTGTACGTAATCCTCCTCTCCATTTTTATCCTCTCAACAACAACCCTGTGAGGTAGGTTGGGCTGAGAGTCTGTCACTGGCCCAAAGTCACCCAGTGAGCTTCCATGGCTGAGTGAGGACTAGAACCCGGATCTCCCGACTCCCAGTCCAACACTTTAGCCACTACACCTCACTGGTGTAGCGTGACGAAACAACATGATGTAACAACGGGCCTTGCTAGACCTACCTGAGAATTCGGGCGTGTGGAGGGGCCAGCCTGCGCTAGAAGTAGCGTGGGCTGTCTCTCCTTTCCACACGTCAGATGCGAAGGGCTGCACAAAAGCCCCGTTGCGTCCGCCATTTTTTTTACTTAAAAGGGACAGATGCGCATGAACGCTTGTGTGCTGAGGTGAGTCTTTTTTTAAAAAAAAAATATCATTCTCTCCACTCCCCCTGCCCCGAGCTCCCCCCCCCGCCCCCGAGCGCCGATCCTCCCTGGCTCCGCTCTTCCTTGATCCAATCTCTCCTTGTCTCTACTCTTCCCGCCCCTGACTCCGATCTCTACCCTACGGCTCCGATGCCCCCCTGCCCCCAGCTCTGATCTCCACCCCCAGCTCTGATGGGCCCAGCTCTCCTATGGAGCGCTGGGCCCCATGCGTGGCTTCTCCCAGCTACTTGTAAGTAAGCCGTGTAGCCAGGAAATGCCGCAGAACGGGCTAGACCTTCTGCGGTCCCGGGAGCCCGAAACAGTGGAAATACCGGGCCCAAAGTGGCCTCACATTGGGATAACCTCTGGTCTAGCAAAGGCCAACATGAAGCTAAGCATGATGTAACAACATGAAGCTAAGCATGCTTTGGTCTGTGAGATTTCAAAAGGGGATGGGACCCTAAGCATGTAGTCTGGTATAGGGATGCATGAGAATTTCATTTCTGCTCAAAACATGCCCTGTTCACAATGCCAAACACAAGCACAAACAGGAGATGTGTCTGCCTGAAATGTTCGCAAATGCGCTCATGTTTGATGCGCACAAGTTTCACCTTTTGATTTTGCGCAAATTTCAAACATGTGTGAATGTTTTACTCATTTGTCTGTGGTGGGAATTTGTGCAAATCTGGGGATTTTTTGGCACGACTTCCACATTTAATATAGCTGTTGGGTTTGCGCAACTTTCCTGTTCAGGCAAAACAAAAAGCAAGCACAAACCTGGGCACAAATTGAGGCAAGACGAGCAGCATGGTGACATTCAGAGAATCTTGGCGAATGTAAGCACTGCTCGTTCACCATCCCTTCTCCAATTTGGGGCTAGGTCCCTAGACATTGTCTGCAGGGTCACCAGATACTGGAGATTCCCCCCTCCCCTGCCCCCTTGCAGCTGGTGTGGAAAGAATCATACTAGTTGCCATATAAGGTCAGAAAAATGACCTCAGAGAGTGGTGGGGAAGGGAGCATTTTGGTGGGCAGGGAGGGGAGGAGTCTGGAGAGGCCGGGATATGACCTATCCTGAACCTCTGCCAGCCTCCTCCCCTCCCCGCTGTGAAGTGCTGATGCTAGACGGCTAAGGAGCCTGCCTCATGAAATATGCAGCAAAGGAGTATGGGGAGGCAATGATCATCTCTGCTGCTGCTGCTATGAGTTGCTATGAGCTGCTATGAATCCTATGAGTTAGGGGCCTTTTTAAATTTATTTTTATTTATTCATTCATGTATTCATTTCATATCTATACCGCCCAATAGCCAAAGCTATTGGTTCACAGAAATCAACATTATTATTTATTATTTATTTATTATATTTATATACCACCCCATAGCTGAAGCTCTCTGGACAGTTTACAAAACCATAAGTACAGCATAAAATATAATCTAAAAGCTTAAACCCATAATGCAAATACAACCAGATTAAAACCAAGCAGCAATGCAGAGATTTAAAATACAGATTTAAAATGTTGGTTTAGAACAGCAGAGTTAAACGACTAGGTTAATAAATTGCTAACATACTGGGGAAATTTAAAAGGTCTTCACATGGTGCAGAAAAGAGTACAAGAAAGGTGTCAGGCGAACCTCTCTAAGGAGCTCATTCCACAGTCGGGGTGCCACAGCAGAGAAGGCCCTCTTTCCGGTAGCCACCTGCTTCTCTTCCTTTGGCAGGGTCACACAGAGAAGGAGCTGTGAGGTGGGCAGGTACATATAAGAGGAAGCAATCCTTCAGGTAATTTGAAGTTAGAGGACTTCTGATCATTGAGGGCATAATTGATAAGACTGTATCCTTAAAGTTGGAAAAATGAGAAACAGAATGAAACCAACATTGAGCGATTCATCCATCTCCATGCTATCCAACTGGCTCAATTAAACACACACACACACACACTTTGGAGTAGATTGTTCCAGTAAGATTTTCATGATATATGCAGTTCAACAAGTTTTAAAGCGCTAATTAAAACTTCTAGTATTTTTCTCACATACACTATCACATTACAACACTCGTTGGTTTATTCTTCAATGCACAGCTCTGAGTTTGATTAGCATTAATGAGAGTTTGCATGTGCATAATAAAAGAAGTATAGATCCCTCAGCTAATCCCGTTCCTTCTTTGAACAGAATACTGACAATATCCAGTTGATCTTTCTGCTCTTAAGAGTAACTTTGGAGTTTGTAAATAGGAGTGGAATGGAAGATATTATTATTATTATTATTATTATTATTATTATTATTATTATTGATGTGGGAACATGGCTTCTGAATCCAAATGCAAATCAAACAAAAGGTTTATTTTCCAAGAAATTGAATATATTGCATGGCCTGTGAAAAGTTATTATTATTATTATTATTATTATTATTATTATTTAGCTCTGGAAAAAAATGAGCAATATATCAATTCAAACAATTAATTTTATTCCACAACTTCATGAATGAACAGGTTGGCTAACACTCTTCATGAATTCTGCGTGGAGCTGAGCCAAAAATTTCACCAGAAGAGGGGTTCCTGGGGAATTTGACCTTTGTGAATTCTGACATGAACTGACCCAATTCACGCTTCCCAGACTAATGTTAAAATCTGCATTTAGTTATCCACTGGCTTTCCCACTTCTCAAAAGTTCTGATGCAATTCTTCATTCAAAAAGTGTATAAATATTTGAGCTGTGTACAAAGGGCCTCTCCAAATTGTTCACCCTATTTGTGGGCAGAGAAATGTGTGTTGAGGGGACACCAACTTTCTCCTAGAGGAAGAGAAATTATCTCACAGGTAGGGCTCAGGATTGGCAAGGGTTGTAATGCAGTTTCTTTCTTTTCCCCAAAGCCGCCTTCTTCTTCTTCTTCTTCTTCTTCTTCTTCTTCTTCTTCTTCTTCTTCTTCTTCTTCTTCTTCTTCTTCTTCTTCTTCTTCTTCTTCTTCTTCTTCTTCTTCCTCCTCCTCCTCCTCCTCCCCCTCCTCCCCTCCTCCTCCTCCTCTCCTCCTCCTCCTCCTATTTTTTGCAAGTGGCAACAGTAGTATGGATGAATAGCTATTACCCTCAAGTCCTGTAACAAGTATCAACATCATAAGCAAAAGAATGAGTATGGTAATGGAAGGAAATCAGAACCCAACCCATGAGAATGTCTCTGAAATTTTCATCTCCCTTGAATTTCTTTATGAAAACAACTTTGTTTCTATCAAATTGAATGAGAATGGTCAAATGTGGAAGAAATTTTTAGCACAACACTAATAAATATGCATTTCAAATGCACAGTTTGTAAGTAAGAAATTTGTATTTTGTATTTTGTATTTTCTTTCAAAACTTGTATTTTGAAAGAAAATATATTTAAAATGCATATCTTTAGAAAAATACATTTAAAACGTATAGTTAATAGTACTTAAATGTGACTTTTAAAAAAATCAATCAGCAACAAATTTACAGATCATAACATGGAAGGGATGGAATGGATTGATGAGCGAAATTGACATGGACCAGAAACAGAAACAGATTTGTCCCTCCTTCATTCAAATTTGAAATTTGGATCAAAGTACAGATATTTTATTTTATTTTATTTGAATATTTTGTATTTTGTGTGTGTGAACTGCTCTCTGAGTGGTTCACAAAAATTAAAACCACAAGGTACTGCACAAAATAAAATACAAATATGGAAGCTTAAAACCACAACATATAAGTACAACGAGAATAAAACTGAGCGGCAATGAAGAGATTTAAAATACAGATTTAAAACAGTGGATCTAAAAGACCAGGATGCTAAAATACTGGGAAATTAAAAGGCCTTTAGCTGGCACAATGCAGGAGTACAATGTAGGTGCCAGGAAAACCTCTCTAGGGTGCTCGTTCCACAGCCAGGGGGCCAGAGCAGAAAAGGCCCTCCTCCTGGTAGGCACCTGCCTCACTTCCTTTGGCGGGGGACAATGGAGAAGGACCCCTGAAGATGAACGTAGGGTCGAGGCAGGTACATATGGGCGGAAGCATTCCTTCAGATAACCTGGGCTCAGCCAAGCCATCTGGGGATTTGATATGTTGCAACATATTATTCTCTAATTATTCTTTAATTTAAGCATTTCTACACTGTTTCTCAGCCAAAAAGTTTCCCCAGAGTGGCTTCTGTACAATCAACAAAAACAAGATAGTCCCTGCCTGAAGGTTTACAATCTAAAAAAAGTATGGCAAAAAGAAAGAAAATAAAAGAAAAGAAAAATAAAAAATAGTGGGGATGGGGAGAGGAAAAAGCAGGAAAACATTTACATGGAATTAGAGCATTGGTCTATGTCGCTTTATAATTCTTACTCCAAATAGCAAGAATTCTCCAGAGTTAGGAGTATTTCCCAGCCCAGCACTGTCTGGGGGTCTTATGCAAGCAAGGCATTCCCTCTCTCACTGAGGTACAGTCCCTTCCACTTCTATATTTTGAGGGAGGGAGACTTAGAATCATAGAATCATAGAATCATAGAATAGCAGAGTTGGAAGGGGCCTACAAGGCCATCAAGTCCAACCCCCTGCTCAATGCAGGAATCCACCCTAAAGCATCCCTGAAAGATGGTTGTCCAGCTGCCTCTTGAAGGCCTCTAGTGTGGGAGAGCCCACAACCTCCCTAGGTAACTGATTCCATTGTCGTACTGCTCTAACAGTCATGAAGTTTTTCCTGATGTCCAGCTGGAATCTGGCTTCCTTTAACTTGAGCCCGTTATTCCGTGTCCTGCACTCTGGGAGGATTGAGAAGAGATCCTGGCCCTCCTCTGTGTGACAACCTTTGAAGTATTTGAAGAGTGCTTAAATTCAGTGAGCTTTTAAAATCTATGTTGTTGTTTTGAACAACTTGTGTGAGATGTTAAAAATTCAGTTGTGTGGTGTAGAGTGTCAGACTGGGAATCGGGAGATCTGGGTTCTAGTCCCCACTCAGCCATGGAAGCCCACTGGGTGACTTTGGGCCAGTCACAGACTCTCAACCCAACCTACCTCACAGGATAAAAATGGAGAGGAGAGGAGGATTACGTACACCACCTTGGAGGAAAAAAGGCAGGATATAAATGAAACAAATCAATAACAAATAAATTGTTAACTCCACAGCTATTAATCTGCTGTACAGTGTTAATATTACAATAAGCCAACGTACTGGCCACTCAATAATACATAATAGTGGGGATTCCTTCTCCATGATGCCTGGGTGATAACTGTACAGGGGAATCCCAGCTGTTATCTCTGATCACAGATTAGAGATAACATTGGGGATTTAGGCAGCGGGAAGTTTGGGTGGCACTGGAAGAATTAAGAAACCATGCAATATAAACAAAAATAGATCATCATTTATCATTGATGTTACCGTTCACTGGTGCCCAAGTTTTCAGACATTCTCAAAAATCATCTGAAGGTTCATCTACACCAAGCAGAATATTCCACTATGAAAGCAGTATGAAAGCGATATATGAAAGGCAGGAGCCACACTACTGCTTTATAGTGGTATTGAAGTGCACTGACAACTGTTGGAGCCCATGGACACATACCATATACTGCTTTCATACCACTTTCATAGTGTTATATCCTGCTTGGTGTAGTTGAGTCAATGGGCCCCACCAGTTGTCTGTGCACTTCAGTACCATTATAAAGTAGTAGTGTAGATCCTTCAGTGCCCTTCAATACCGCTATAAAGCAGCAGTGTGGCTCCTGCCTTTTGTATACCGCTTTCATACCACTTTCATAGTGGAACATCCTGCTTGGTGTAGATGAGCCCTGAGAGTGACAGCATGCTCATGAGAATGTTGCAATTCATCCAATGTTGCGTATGGCTTGTAACCACTCTAAAACATGTTCCAATGTATTCCATGCAACCATTAAAAATAAAAAAGCAGGGGAAATGTTTAATCAATACATTATGCAAAGAGTTTTCATGGATATTAGGAATGCCAATATTTTTCAGATAGTTTTTATGAATATCAGAAAAGGAATGCCAAGTCACAATTGGAAGTAATTACAGTTTAGACCAATTCCTGACTGCATTTTTAATGTTGGCCAACATTTAAAACAGAAGAAGGCATCAAATAGGGAGGGTGTTGGCCAGCAGTCATATATTGCTCTAATGTCAGCTGCCTTGTCCATTTCTGCCAGATTGCACAGTACATTTCTACCAGGGCTTCATACAAACTTTGATCATTTTAATGATGCTGTACATTCCTTAACTCATGTCCCAAATGAGCACCTCTGCTTTCCCATCTTTTTCTCTTATCTGATTAGAAACAATTAAAGTATTTTTGGTGGACAAATCCTGCCCACAAATTGCCTTACTGATTGTCCTGATCAGGCACAGCTCTGCAATAATGAGGTTTTTTTTTTTAAAAAAAAAATGCAAAACTTATTTATGATGCAGAGAAATGAACTAATTCAATTTCAATTACTAATCTAATTAGCATGACATAAAATTGGATTTTATCATTTGTGGAGGTCGAAGAAATAATGGCTAATAGTTGGTGCTTGCTGAATTTCCATTCTGTATTTATTTATTTTTGCTAATGAGGTATTTGACACAGTCTCCAAAGACTATTATTACATTTTATAGAGACAGTCATCAATATATATCAATAGTATGTGGAGATGACATTAGCTGGGATCCTGAATTTACTTCTGCCAGTGGAAGGGTTCCCTGAGTGGAATTGTGCTCATGGGATGCTCCAGACAGAGGAAGGGTGGAGTTGACCATCACTGATTCCCATTTACCCCTGCAGCCCCTTAACACCCCTTCCCAAATCTGCCCCATGGGGAGGCCTTTGTGACATCATTTGCCATTATATCAATCTCCACCTCTATCTCAGACCTATCTCCATGGCTAACAACCTACAGAGGGTTGGGTGATCCTCTGGAACAGTGTAGGAACTAATTTTGAAGACACAGAAAGGAGAGAGAGAGAGAGAGAGAGAGAGAGAGAGAGAGAGAGAGAGAGAGAGAGAGTTGGGGAAATTGCATCTACTCTTCCACCACTAGGATCCTCTACTAGATATCACTCCCATTCATTTACAAAAGCCTAAGTGGGACCCCAGCCATAATACTTTGTAGAGTAACGTTAAAAAATAGCATCTGCTTTAAGGAGTTTACAACCTGCTTTTTGAGAATGCAGAGAGAAAAAACAGAGGAAGGGAAAATAGAATAAGTGTGAGTCAAGTGTAATGATCAACAGAAAGAGGGAACAAATGTGAAATACAAGGGTAACAAGGGCTGAAAGTCTGAATGTGTTATAATAATGATAATAATAAATGTGACTTTTTCTTCAAGAGGGTAGAATGACGGTTTTGGATGGTGATTATGACCTAACAGTGCAAAATATGGATCAACCATGCATCTGAAAATCAGAGTGGAATTGCTACAGTTTCACAGTAAATAATTAGCAAGAATGGTCAACAGGAGCCAGGCTATGGGTAATTTGGCAGTTAATTAAGGACTTCTCTGCAGGAAAAAAATCTCTGGCACAGCATACTGGAACCTATTAATTTGTCATCAACTTTCAAACATCATTCAGCCCACGGTCAGTTAGAGAAGATTTCATTTTAACTCTGGTACATCATCATTAGTAGTTTGATGGGATCATTATTTTCCAATCTCTGAATCAACTGATCCTCTATAACAACTTAAATTGGTGTTCAGAGTTCTGCTGCATGCATCAGGAGAGGAGTTTTTCCCCTTCACATTCTCTTTTGGGCATGAAATCATTTTTATCTTGTTAACCTTTTGCTTCTTTTAGAATTATATTAACTTCCTTTATTGGAAGTTCCAGGACATGATAGCGTCTACAAATCGCATGTCGGAAGACATTATCAGAGCATATTTATGCATTGGTCACACAAGAGAATTGACTGATAATGCCATTCACTTCATTGATGGGGGAAATTGTCAGAATATTTCATATAATGATGACACATATGTCTGTAAGTATGTCTTTATGTCCACCCTCTTCTCTGGAATCATTTTCCCAGTGTAAGCAAGTATGGTTCAAAATGGCCCAGTTCAGACGACACTTTGGGCTTTGTGGTTAACGTAATCATGGCCAGCTGTTGTTTTGCTAACCATATGCATAACAACTGCAGATGACACCGTTAACCCTTTTGTGGTTAAGTTTTCCTTAACCACATAGTGCAGCACCTGAGTCCTTCAATTGTTTTGCTCTGTATCCCAGAAGCCCATGCAGAAGGAGCACCGTGCAGTAGCAGCTGCCATTTGATGAGCTCTGTACCCATCAGGGGTTGGGGTGGGGTGAGCACAACAGTGTTTTTTCTAATGTCCATCGTGGTGGGGTGAGCGGCACACGAGGGGTTTTTCTTCTAGTGCCCATCGGGAGTGTGGTGGGGGGAGCATAAGGTGTTTTTTTTTTAAGTACTTACACTTGCACTTGAGTGCTCCTGTGCTCCTTTTCGTTTAAAAAATAAATCAAAATGGTGGCCGCGATGTGCTCTGTCTTCCACACATTCTGTGTGTAGAATGAGGGGTCCACTCCCTCACAGTTTGTGCATGTCTTCTTTAAAGAAGCAGAGAAGTTCCCAAGTTTCAGGAACTGAATTGCTGCTTGGCATGCAAACTTGTGCCTAGTCAGGTGAATCGTGGGAATGCATTGAGCCAAAAACAAACTGGATTTCCCTGCAAGGGAAGCTTCAGGCTCCTTAATTGAATTTCAAACTGTTTTATTTGTAGAAATATAAGGAAAAGTATGTGGGTAATATTTTATCAGTAAGAGGTAAACCTTGATTTTCTGGCCAAGGAGTGCAAATTATTGGGATAACTGAAAAGCATTTAGCACTACATTTTTTATTGGAACCACAGTTGGATGGTTGGAACCTTGGAGAGCTCCTGGCTGGTACTGACTGAAACCCAGAATGGAATTACAGCCCCACCGAAATCGGAGCCACCAGCCTTCACTGGCAGATGCCTCATTCACTGTGTGGGAGGAAAAGGGTCTATGAGGAGCCAACGTAAAGCTCTTTTTCAGCTGTCAGACTCCAGGCAGCTGATTCTGTTGCCCCTCTGCTGGTTTTGGCACTTGGGAAAAACCAGCCTGTGTTGAATTAAACTCTCCAGCTCAAACGTCATGTCTAGTTTCAGTGTGACTTCTTCCCCCTTCCTGTTGGACTTCTTCATAAATTGAACCTCCGAAATACAATATGCAACCCAGCAAAGCACAGCCATTAATAACATCCAGTCTATTTCACTATGCACATATTCACTGGCACAAAGGTTTTGGTATTGCATCAAGAATGTTAATGTTCATGTCCTTTTATGGAGCTCCAGTGGTTAGGACTTCTGTCATTTTTCTTAAGCTGTCTCACTTATGTACCGCTTCAGGCATAAAATATGATGCTGTCCAAGGTATTATCTAATCCTTTGTCCTTCTTCTATTTCAGTGATCAAAGACACCTTGATACCAATGATGAGAGTAATTTGATCTCTGCTCTACTTTGTGTAAGTCTCCAAAATGCATACGGAAAGTGGTTGGTTTCACAATTCTAGGAAGGTTGGAGTCAATAACTTTTAAACTATATTGATTTGAAAATAGGTTTCCATCTTTCGTTGAATAGAATTATCATCTGGACCATTCATCACCGAATGATTTGTTCATAAGACAAAAAAGAATGGAAGAGATGCAATTACTTTCCACCATCCCCTTCAAAGGTATCTCTAGGGATTTACTTTGAAGATTTAAATGTCGGCTGCATTTTTATGTGAATGATGAACAAAATGTATCAGTACATCCCTTGCATTGTGCAATGTGTTAGCTTCAGATCCTCATGAATTTACCGTCCCTTTATCATTTTTGTTATTTGTAGGCTGCCCTATATCAAGATGTTCCGTGGATGGCTCAAGAATAAGAATAGCAAGTTAAGAGTATCACAATACAAATACAATACAATAGAAAACAGCTTTAAAAATCTGAATAAAACCAAAACAGAAAGTGAATAGCAAAGAATAAAAAATTATCAGAGCTAAAGCAACAGGTACACAGTATTCTAAGTGTGGTCATACTATAGATTTGTATAAAGGCAGTATGATACTGGCAGTTTTATTCTCAATCCCTTCACCTAACATGGAATTTGACTTCTTTACAGCTGCCACACACTGGGTGGACATTTTCATCGAGCTGTCCACCACAATCCCAAGATCTCTTTCTTCTTTGGTCACCGCCAGCTCAGATTCCATCAGGTTATACTTGAAGTTGGGTTTTTTTTTTTGCCCGAACATGCATCACCTTACACTTGCTTACTATGAACAACATCTACTATTCGGATGGCCACTCACCCAGCTTGGAAAGATTCCTTTGGAGCTCCTCACAATCCCTTTGTGTTTTACCAACCTTAAATAATTTGGTGTCATCGGCAAACTTGGCCACTTCACTGCTCACTCCTAATTCCAGATCATTTATGAACAAGATGAAAAGAATTAGTCTCAGTACGATCCCTCTGGGACCCCACTATTTACTTCCCTCCAATGGAAGATTTTACCATTTATTTTTACTCTCTGCTTTCTGTTCTTTAACCAGTTACTGATCTATAAGAAGACCGCTCCACATATTCCATGACTGCTAAGTTTGTCCAGGAGTCTTTGGTGAGGGACTTTATCATAAGCCTTTTGGAAGTCCAAGTAAACAGTGTCCACCAGATCATCCCTGTCTACATGTTTGTTGACACTTTCAAAGAATTCTAGAAGATTATTGGGACAGGACTTGCCTTTGCGGAAACCATGTTGATTCTTCTTCAGCAGGACCTGCCCTTCTATGTGCTTACTAATTTTGTCTTTAATAATGCTTTCAACCAATTTACCTGGAATGGATGTCAAGCTAACTGCCCTGTAATTTCCCAGATTCCCCCCCCCCCAGATCCTTTCTTTGTTTCTTTGTTTCTTTTTTTAATGGCGTTACACTGGCCATCTTCCAGTTCTCTGGTACAGAGGCTGAGCATATTTTTGTTCAAAGGTCTGCAATTTCATATTTGATTTCTTTGAGAACTCTAGGATGGATATCATCCAGAGCTGGTGATTTATTTGCTTTCAATTTGTCAATAAGGTTGAGAACTTCATCTTTAGTCACCACTGTTTGCCTCAGTTCCTCAAACTCCCTGACTGAAAACATCTTCTGCAGTGAACACCGATGCAAAGAATTCATTCAGCTTTTCGGCTATATCCCTGTCCTCCTTTAGTACTCTGTTAATTCCATTGTCATCCCATGGTCCAACTGCTTCTCTAGCTGGCTTCCTGCTTCTGATATATTTAAAGAAATCTTTATTGTTGGCCTTGATATTATTAGTGATGTGTTCATCAGAATGCTTTTTTGCATGTCTTATTGTTTGTTTGCATCACCTTTGTGCAAGCTTGTGCTCCCTTTTATTTTCCTCGCTTGGGCAAGACTTCCATTTTTGGAAGGAAGCCTTGTTTTCTTCAGTAGCTTCTTTGACACTACTTGTTAACCATGTTGGTGACCTCTTGGACTTGGTGCTACCTTTCCTAACCTGTGCAATACATTTAAGTAGAGCTTCTAATATTTCACTTTTGAGTAAGCTCCATTCATTTTCCAAGGATTTACCCATCGAGATTCCACCTTTCAGCTCTCTTTTCACCAGTTCCCTCATTTTAGAGAAAATTTTCCTCTTTTGAAGTCACATGTGACTGTGGCCACAACTAGACCTAAGGTTTATCCTGGGATCATCCAGGGTTTGCCCCTGCCTGAGCACTGGATCCCCTATGTGTCACCTAGATGAACAGGTTTGACCCCTGGATGATCCAGGGATAAACCTTAGGTCTAGCTATGGCCCATGTTGGACTTCCTGGGCAGTTTCCCACTCAAGTATATATTGCATCTGATAGCACTGTGGTCACTGTTGGGTGTTATCCGATGAGGCTGCTGTACTCCACCTCATTCCATTGTGCCAGTAAATGACCCCCTGAAAACAAGCATAAGTGCTTGTTTCCAGATTGGTACAGATCTTTCAAGTAGGGCTGTGCTCCGCTTCACTTTGGTTCATAGAAGCAGTAGCGGATCAGGTCGGGGGAGCTGCGAATCGAGACAAAGCAGATCGAGATGAAATGGATCACTTCGCCTCGATCCGGAGCTCCAAATACAGGTAAGTGGGGGGGGAGGGGGCTTGCCTGGCGCCGCTGCAGCTCATGCGACGAGGGCAATGGAGCCAGGTAGGGGGAAGGGGGGCTTACCTGCTTCCATTGCAGTCCGGCAGTAGCTTCAACTGAGGCCCAGGCCTCAAAGTGGAAACAGGCCTGTTTCTGCTTTGAAGCCTGGGCTTCAGTTGAAGCCGCCGCTGGACCACGACGGAGGCAGGTAAGTGGGGGGGGGCTTACCTGGCTCTGCCACTGCCACAGTCCATGCAGCGATGGTGCCGGAGACAGGTAAGGGGGCAGGGAGGGGGGGTTATCTGCCTCTGTCGTCATCCAGTGCCAGCTTCAACTGAGGGGCAGGCCTCAAACCAGAAGAGTAGGCCATGATGATGATGATGATGATGATGATCATGATAAATTTATTTCTTACCCGCCTTTCCATTTTGATCGAGGTGGGGAACAGCAGTAAGTATATAATACATAAAACACTAATTAAAAACATAGTATACATTGTTAAAACATCCTAAAAAAACATCCTAAAAGCATCCTAAAAGCATCCTAAAATTCCACTGGGTAGGCCTGCTGGAAGAGATCAGTCTTTATAGCTTTCTTAAATACTAAAAGACTGTTAAGTTATTTATTTTATTTATTTATTTATTACATTTTTATACCGCCCAATAGCCGAAGCTCTCTGGGCGGTTCACAAAAATTAAAACTATCATAAAACAACCAACAGGTTAAAAACACAAATACAAAATACAGTATAAAAAGCACAACCAGGATAAAACCACGCAGCAAAATTGATATAAGGTTAAAATACAGAGTTAAAACAGTATAATTTAAATTTAAGTTAAAAATTAAGTGTTAAAATACTGAGTGAATAAAAAGGTCTAAATGCTAAAAGACTGTTAAGGCCATTCCACAGTCTGGGAGCAACATGATGATGATGATGATGATGACGATGACTTTTCACCCTTGCAAGTGCATATCCATACTGCCATCCTTTCAACAACCCTGCCAGCTTATGTGAGAATTGTCCCCATATTTTAGATGGGAGGACTGAGTTTGAAAGGGACTATGAAAATCCGAGGATTTGCACACCAACCTCTTTTGCACTTCCCTGGCTAATACACAGATCAGAACACAGTTATCTTTCCCTTTCATTTCCCTTTCATTTCAAACTGTGCATATAAGAATGTGTATTCTAGGTTAAAAGATGCATCAGAAAATGAGCACTTCAGTCAAACATGTGTACAAAAATGCTATTTCTTTTGAAGAACAAAACACATTAAGACAATACAATGTTTTGGGTACTTTATTTTATTTTTATTCTAAAAATAAAATAAAAATCAGATCGATACAGAAATGGGATGGACCAGGCTTAAAGATGTGCAAATCAACAAAACCAGAGCTCCCAATGTCCTCAGAATTCCATAGTTCATTCCAATTCGAGTACAGATTATATTGCGAGTGTTAGGTTGTTGTTGTTTTTCCTTTTTGCATGAAAACCCGTGCATATTTTTCTGCATTTTTCCCCATGTGTGCATCAATTGTATACATCTTTGAAATACATACATTCTTCTTCCATTGATTAAGATGTATTTGTGTGCATTTTTCAAAATCATGTGCTTTTCATGCACATTTTCCAAATGTACACATGTCATCGAATGCATTTTTTTGGGGGGTGGCACAAATCACAACACAAAGTCGGAAACATATGGACTTCGACTGCAGGTTGCATCTGACTCCGTGTTCGATCTGAAAAGTGTGATCTTGGTAAAAATCCTGATAAAAAAATGAACTGAAATTATGAACGGTTTCATGTCAAAGGGACACAGACCATGAGTAGACTGATCTCCCCATGGCTAAGAGAGACTGCAGTGCTTCAGGTCACCAAGCGGGTGCCTCCTAAAAGAAGGAAGATGTAGACTCCAGACTTCCTGATTGATAGCTTAGTCGTGGGCTTTGAGCTGAACTCTATATCAACACCTCTTCCTGGAGCCACACTGTGCCAGCTTCTACACTGTGCAATTAAAATCCATACAGAAATGCAATCTAATTAGGGATGCACTGGTGTATGTGTGGTAGTCTCTTCTGGTCCTTGGCAACCAGTGATGCAGATTCCAGGTTTTTGCCTCCAGTGGGAGGGGACAGAAGGAACTGCAGATGGTAAAACATCCCTTCTGTTTTTCTGCAGAAAATTGAATGTGTGCTTATGGATAATGTCCCCTACCTCTTTCTCTCTGGATTGACATCTAAATTTGGTTCTGATTCCTCTCTCTCTCTCTCTCTCTCTCTCTCTGTGTGTGTGTGTGAGAGAGAGAGAGAGAGAGGAGAGTTTTATTACCATTAAGAAGATCCTCAATCTGCATCTTATGTCTGCCCAATTATATGGGGGCAGGGGGAACTAACCAGATTCTGAAACTTTATGGATATTCATTTTAAGTAGTTTATTTTACTTTATATTATTTTACTGTAATTATTCATTGAATTTAAATTATTTTAGGCTGCCTTTAAAACTCTCTCAAGGTGGCATAAAGGACAAATAAATTAGTGAATGCACACACATAGAGAAGAGGCAATACATATACAATAAAGTACTACAAATCACAATAAAAATGAATTACACCAATACACTACTTACCTTATCAAAAGATATTTCTAAGTGATTTACAGAATCAGATTAAAACACATCATTACAAATTTTTGTTTAAAAATATCTCATCTGTTAAAAATGTTTAAAATACGCAAAGAAATGGCCATTGAATCCTAAAACACACCGCTGTTTTTAGCTTAGTTTTTATGATTAATAAGCCTCTCAATGGGCCTCTACAGACAACACACTAAGCCATGGTTAGGCTGCTAACCCTTTGACAGCAAATGGTTAGTGAGCATGTTTAAATCATGGTTATGTAGCCACCATGGTTAGGAATGGTTCACATGACACATTAAGTCATGGTTCACATGACATGCCAAAAGATAATGTTTAGCTGAAAATGCTTAATCATCATTTCTTAGAGTGCACTCTCTACAGGGTCAATAAGTCAAATTTAATTTGCCACTTAAAATGGCCACTTAAGATGTTGTTGGGAATTTTTTTTTTTTTAAGAGGGAGAGGGTGAGTTCTTAAAAGGGGTGACAACAGTCAAATCATGGCCACATAACCTTAGGCCAGCCAACAGCCATGCTGGCTGTGGATAATGGGAGTTGCAGTCCAACATATCGGGAGAACACTAGGTTGGGGAAGGCAGCCCTTAGAAAAGTCAGGTGACCTGAAAATAACCTCATTACCTCCAGTATGTTGAAGACATGGTCAGGGCTGTGTTCAGGTTATAGATTTTACAGTACTAGAATTTATGCACTTTGAGTCCATATAGGCAAGAAAGCAAGTTGGAAATCACATAGGCCTGGCAAAAAGGAGAAACAACTCTCTTTTTTTAAAAAAAAAAATCTTTTATTGTGAATTTTTTAAAAAACAGAACAAATTGTGGGGGGTGGGGAAGTGAACAAAAATGGCATACATAGGAATGTCATTTGTTTCTTCTATCACCATTCATAAAAAATGAAAGAGTTGTGTGTAGGGGGGAGAGTTATGCATAGGGTTCAAGAAAAGCAGACCATATATCCATGCATTTATCCACTTGCAACTTGTGTCTATATACCACCCATTCAAATGTTGATAGCATTGTCAAGTCCACTGCATCATGGGAGTTGAACATTTATCCTTCCAACGTAATAATATCAGTCTTTTAGCTGTCATAAGGGCTCGGAAAATCCATTTGCATTGACCATGCATTAACGTCCAAGAAGTCGGTAGGTAGTTTAGGAGAAATGACGCTTCAACCTTTCCCTCCAGTAATAATTCAAACATTGTTGTCTGAGAGCCTTATATGAGAGAAGAAAAATGATAATTGCCTCAGGAATTAACACCAATCGGAACACCATAGTTCCTGCCCAGCTGCCAGCTCACATCCAAGTTGGCTATTGGCTGTTGTCAACACTGCTGAATGTCAACACCATTGAAACAGCAATGGATAATTCTTTCTTTTTTGGATGATGAAGGATGTTATGAAGCTCACAAGCTTGCACTACCTCTAAACTGCTGATTCACCTCCACACAATAAATAAATAAATAAAGTCCACAATTCCCTACCTAGATTTCTTTTCCTAAATAATTTGAACTAGCAGAGCATCAGATAAATGCAAGTTTACACAGTGTGTTCTCAGTGGTTGAATCAGCAAATGCTTGTTCTTAAAACTTCGCTGGCGGTAAACAAGGCCTTACTGAAACATTAGGGGAGGTGGAAATGCTGCCAATATTACACTTAGCCATCCTATGCAATAAGGCATTTGTGGATTGTTGGTAGGAACCAACTCTTCCTGCTTTCCCTGAACATAACGGCAATTTATTGTGAAATGTGTAATTATCTCCTGGATCAGGGCCCATTTTTCATTGCCTTGCGATAAACAAAAGAATGAACAAAGGGTGAATGTAGAAAGAGTGTTCCTTCTTTTGCAGTTGCCTGTGGACACAGTTGGTTTCAGATTCTGATTATCTCTAGGCATCTAACACAGGGGGACTTTTGTGCATTGAAATTGCAGTCAAGACAAGCATTGGCTTGATGGGGTTGTTGATTCTCCAGTAAATATAACAAAGAGTTCTGTGCGGTTGGGAATAGGATGGCTGCCAAAAAGATATTTGGACAGTCAAGTCTCCATTTGAAGCATGATGGGTAATGCTTTGAATACCATGTGAAAGGTCTGTAACACAGACCTTTCATTCCAAACTGCTGGAATCAGAAGAGATAGTAACTGCATCATATGGCACAATGATCCACCATGGGTGATCACCTATGGAGGTTGTTGTGATGTCTGGCCCTGGCACAGTTTCTGCAGGGTGGCCTATTTTTCATGAACAAGTGACCTTCAGAATCATGGCTTGTTGTTAGGTTGTTCACAGTGGCTTGTTACGATGTCCAATTGCAGCACAGGAACTTCATCATGGATTGTTGGGAATGGCTAGAGAGCCACCAGGCAAGAGCTAGGGATGGACATACTCACCTGTGTCCATGCTGTCGGATGTTTTCCGAGTCAGTGCCAGCCATCTGCTCACTTTGGCTGTTTGGACAAGCTGCCGCATGGTCCGTGGACACCCAGTAGCCATATGATCCCTCAGTGAGGCACCATTTTGTGAAAATAAACAGCAGGTTGGGTCATTTCAGAAATGTTTAAACGGTAGCTGTAAAGAGGCTTATTCTCAGGATGGCATAGCCTGAAGCGCGAACATGCCAAATGAATATTTAGCTTGGCCAACTGGACTACTTAAAGTCTAAAACAAAACCTTTGCTAGGAATGCACGAATTATGTCAAATCCGTTTCATCTGTGTTTCTTGGATTATCAAGTGCCTTTTGTCCTGTCAGCCACCCACCTATAGAATTGGATTTTTTTTGGTAGTTTCCGAATTTGCAATGTGTGAATTTATGCAAATGTGGAAATGTGCAAATTACCCCCCAAATGTGCATTTTCATGCTTTAGCCAATGGGGGAAATGGACATTTTTGACCTGTTCGTTAGTTTTGCATATTTTTCGACAACATAATTTATGCAAAAATCCTGAAGATTAGAAAAACAATCCACAAGTCCGTGGAATCCACCTGATGGGGGAGAAAGCCAGTCCGCTCTGGAATCTGTGGGACGGATTCATAAAAATATAAACTCATTTCGTTCCATTGCAGGTTTCTCGACATCCTTACCTTTGACAGGTTCTGCACTTCAGACAACGGAAGTAATATATTTCTTAGGAGAATCAATAGAAGCTCTGTGAAATGACTTTTAATTACAACTCACTAAGTATAGCTAAGGCTCCCTTCATTGCTGTTGTTGCTGCCATCTTAAGGACATATGGTCATGCTGTGTAATGGCACATTGTAGTGTAAAATAGCTAAACGAGCTCCTAGCTAAGAATGGGGAAGAAATTCATTCATTCACATTTTACGGTGAACTTACCTAATTCCGCTCTTTCAAACCCCTATGCAAATTGAGTCCAGACTCTTCCTATGGCATCTAGATAACCACTCTGAATGATGAAGCTGCAGAAGCACTAGGCTAGCTAGGCATCCCAGGTCTATCTGGTCACTGGGATATTGGTAGGAGTACTGGGCTGCTGGTAGGTGCACAGTGGAGGCTCTGGATGAGGCTGTCCAGCTGCTGGGTGCTCTTTGGGCAACATGGGCGTTTGACTTATGGGCCTGTGAATGCACTGCGGGCAACGGACTGGGTCCAGGGGGCAGACAAGGGAGAGTCCGTTGGACTCCTGGACCAGTCAGGCACCCGCAACATCCCTAGGTTTCAGGCAAAATTCTTTTCTTGTCCTACCTGGAGGTGCCATGGATCGGACCTGGGACCCACTGCATGCAAAACAGATGCTCTACCACTGAGTTGCAGCCCCTCTTCCACTTGATAGGCTTTCAGGGAGGTGTCTTCTACCTTCAGGATCCAGCATACCTCTGAATTGGGGATGTTGGAGAAATCTGCAAGAGAAACAAAAGGCTTCACATTTCTATGAATCCAACCAGCAGGTTCCACAGTGGACTGGCTTTCCCCCAAGTCACATGGATTCTACAGACTTGCAGACTATTTTATTATTTTTTTAATTTCCAGAATTTTACACACATTTAGTAATAGAAAAATAGGCAAAAAATAAAACAAAATGCACATTTCCCCCCTCCCCCCATAGGCTAAAGTATGGGAATGCCCATTCTGGGGAAATGTGCACATTTACTCAAGTGTGAATTTATGCAAATGTGAATTTGCGCAAATTTGGGAAATTGGGGGGTGGAATCTGATTTTGCTCATGAGCACATGATGGAAAAAAAGGCACCTGACAATCCAGAAAATGCAGATCCAATGGATACCAGTTACTAGGGAACTAGTTGCTGAGGGCTATTGCCTTCAACACATACTTGTGGATTTCCAATCACATGGGCATCTATTTGACCCACAGTGGGGGAAAAGGATGCTAGACTACATAGGCTTCTGGTATGGTCAGGACTCATCTTATATTCATATAAGCTTCCATGGAAGCATAAGATTTCGTTGAATGTCCCGCCCCCCTGGACAAACCCTCTGTTCCACACCAAGCAGTTGCTCAGCTGCTGGATTCCAACTCCCATGGCCTTTTTTCCTTGTACTGGGGCAGCAACACAGCTGTGGATTCCACATCCAACTTTTCCAGTTTCATCTGTATAGGAAAAGAAACCTCTGTTAATTCAATCAGGAATCTCTTCACATGTGCTTCTAGTTTGGGCATGGTCATCTGTGTGCAATCTGTTTAAATCTATCCCAGGCTCCGATGCCTCTGGTTCGTCCATGTTATTTAAATTAAATGACTGATTTATTTGTATGTAGCCACATTCTCTTTGAAATGCATCTCCCTGCTTAATAATGCATTATGGGCTTAGGCTCTATTTGTGCAGAACGACGTGCGAAAATGACACCTCTGGAAACACGCATGAGTGCGAATGTATTTTGCTGCCACCCTTAAAATAAACATAAAGCTGGAGTTTATCTGGAAGAAACCTTTAATTATGCATCACTTTCTCTCTCATTATTTGCTTAAGTATTTGCCGTCTCTGCAAAACTGACATCGAACAAGCCGTTTGTGTTTCTGCTTCCTGGAGGCATTGGTAATTCCCCAACACGCTGGAGATTTATGAACTGCAGTCAACATATTGCCCACATCCTTTGCGACCCCACCAATTTATTAGCATGCCACGGGTGGCTCTTTAATAATTAAGAAGAAAATAATACATTTTTTTTCACCCATCTCATGCAAGAGGGGCTATGTTTCCCATCACAATTGATAAGTATTCTTTTGCATTGCATCCCTATTCTTGATTACAGTTTTTTTTATTATTTGGTTAGGATTTATGCAACAACAAAATGCAACAGTCAGACGTGGATTTAAAAGCTGCCGTTTTGGCTTCTTGGGAGCACTGGCACAACTGGGTTGATTAGTTTGGGCTCAGTTAGAAATTAACTCTTGTAAATTTTTAATTTTATTTTTCAATACATAAATAAATATTGGTTTACTCGATGTACACTTCCTGGAACTGAATGCAGAAACAGCCAGAATCTGGAAAGCAATTGGAAAGCATACGATTGTAGTTTTGCAATGTATTCCATGTAAGAAATACATTTATCAACATGCACACATTTGAAAAAAAACATGTGCAAAATCCCCAAACCAAAACTGTGCATTCATTTCTGAAATGCATACAAACATGCTTCAGTCAAGAGGGGGCATGGGGGCATTCAGATGTGCATTTGGAAAATGTGCACAAAAGTCTTTATGGAACTTTCACAGAACAGACTTGTTGGTGGGAAAATATCTATCAAGATGGGTATATCTATCAAGTCCCACAGAAAGGGACTTGATAGATATACCCATCTGGATTAGTTTTAGGCACTTCATGTACAGTTCATGCACTTATGTCCATATAAAAGTCTCAGTCCATGGCCCATATGAGTTGGATCCAAAAAATTAGACATACTTGGAGCACACCAATCGATTTCAATTTTTCTATGCTAAGTATGACTAAGCTTGTATCCAATCCTCTGTAGGCAACATGGAAAACAACAACTACAACATGCTATCTCATGTTATTTATTTGAAGGAGTTCATATGTCTTCCTTCTGGTGAAAACCTCTCAGGGTGGCTAACATAGCTAAAACATTAAAACAACAACAACAAATGCATAGAAAACAGCATCAAGCTATACACACAACAGAAGACGCCGAATATTCATCATGTAAGACCGTTAAAACAGTGCATAGAAAAACCCAGCCTCATGAAGGCTCATTTGACAAATAAAAAAGACTTCACCGGAACCTGAGTAGGCATCACATTTTGCACCAGGCAGAGCATGCCAAAGTCTGAGGAGCATAACTGAGCAGACCCTATCATGGGTCAACACCCACTGAAGGCAAGGGGATCCATTTGTGTGGGACCAGGCTCCCACTGCACTTACAATATGCTATGCAATAGGTCTGCACATGATTTTCCCTCCCCCAGTCCCATGATGTAGGCAGTACATCACATGCTATGCATGACTAGGGACATACAATTGGTTTCAGTTTGCAGATCAGCAGAATAATGCCCACTTGCAACCCCAAACATGAATTGAAGCACATGGGGGGGGGGGGCTTACATATTCCTGAATTTACGTTCCCATTAGAAAAATGCATTTTCAGATAATGTGCACCTTACAATGCACTTTTTTTAAAAAAAAAATCACACTTTGGTCAATGGGTGGAAAGTGTGCACTTTTGAAAAATGTACACACATAGGCCTACTTTCCCTGTTTGAAATGTTCACTTTCCCCATTCAGACAAAAAGAAAAACAGGTTGCAAACACAAATAAGAGAGAGGAGAAGTGAGGTTCAAAGTGGAGTTTGGAGGCTCTCTGTAAGCTTGAACATCGCCAGTTCTCTCATCCTTAGGCATGACAAGGACACAAAAGCACATGCATGCTTCCCTTCTGAAGGTCACATAGGACAGTGAATGAATCGGTACAAAATATCTTCAGAAATTGGTAGGAGGATGACAAGAGGGGAGGATGTGGGAAAGACAAGAGCCTTAGCTAGACCTACTTTTTGTTCCTGGGCAGAGGAGGGGAGACCTCACATTGCGATTAACATGAGATCTTGCCCCCATTTACACGTAAGGTGCGATGACCTCAGGTAGAGAGGCGTTGCGGCCGGCGGCCGGCATTTTTTAAATTTTTAAAGGGAGAGGAGCGCACAAACGCTCGTGCGCTAAAGGTAAAAAATTTAAATTTTAAAAATTTAAATTTTAAAAAAAATTCATTTCATTTCCCCGCTCCCTCCACCCTAACCCTGATGGGCGCAGCGCCGAGTGGGGTCAAGCCATGGAAACGGGCCAGACGTTCCATGGTCTCAGGCTCAGCCCGGGACCGCAGAAAAAGCGGGCCCAAAGGGGAGGGCTCTATCCCCGGGCAAGGGAGGGATGATCCCTCCCTGATCCAGGGATCCCCTGTGCATCATGTGGACACACAGGGATGATCCTGGGGTTCGCCCCATGATAAAGCCCGGTCTAGCTAAGGCCAAGGTGTTATGTATGCTTAGAATTCATTTCAGCTGCGTTTCAGTTAGATATTTCAGGGGGTGCAAAGTCTTCATGGAACAGCTTTGAGTAGGGCCGAGCAAATTTTTTCAAGCTCAGTTTTGTTCAAGTTCTTAGTTTTTCAATATTAAGTTCATTCCATTCTGATTCCACATTGGATTGCAAATGTTTTTCCCCTTCTTTTTTACTCTCCACATCTCTCTCTCTCTCTCTCTCTCTCTCTCTCTCTCTCTCTCTCTCTCTCTCTCTCTGTATTTTACATGAAAACCTTAGCATAGTACTTTATACCATTATTTGGTCCTTTATAGGGGTTATCTTCTCCCTGTATTTGTGAGCAGAGCTGGCTGCAAATCTTGCACACACACACACACACACACACACACACACACACACACACACACACACACACACCCCTGAAGTCCCCAGTGATCCTCTGTCTGTTACTATGTCACTTTTGGGACTGTTTAGTGACACCTGCAATAGAGATCCATGTGTCTGTTTGATTGCTTCTGACAGTCCTTCTTCAAAATTACTTCCATGGTCCTTTACCTCATATCCACAGTGTTTGCTTTCCAATCTTCTGACAACCTGCCATGTCAAAACACTTGTCGGCACCATTGCTAATCAGACATAAAAGCAGTCAACAATGCAAGTCAACAACTGCTCTTTCAGTGTCCCCTCCCCCCCCCACAATGTTTCCATAATTAGAGTGAGGCCTCTCCCCAGATGTAATTCTTAGATTTATTAAATAAAACTGAATTGTCAAAAGATAGAAGGATTTTCCGACACAGGTGCAACTTCAGCTCAGTCCAGGCCTGCATATTCTGTGTCCCCACCCAAGCTGAAAAGCACCTGCCAGACTTGTGTCATGCTTGATAGTCGCCTTGTTTTTACTGTCCCAGGTGGGCCAAAACCAGGAACCTCATTGAGTTACTCATGGTCTGCCATATTTAGCTGATGGGCCGTCTTGATGTTGGCTGGGTCTCCAGTTGTGCAGTCTGATCAGTCCAGTCCATTGGTTCTATCATCATGACCCTTTCAGGGACTTTGAAATGGAAAATACTAATTTGTAGAGTTGAGTCCAAAGTTTTCACATGAGAACTTTGAGATCATCTAAGCAAAAGAGGGGCTAAAATTCTCTATTCTTCTTAGGATGATGAGATTTGTAAGTGTAGGTGTCATAGATTATTGGGTGCTTTTATTTCCTCTCTTTTTTAATTTAAAAAAGATGGTGTTTCTGCTGGTGTAATTGGAAGCAGTTGAGTTCCTATAGATGGCTGACTGGTGGTACCCATAATTTGCCACCATTTTTTTATAGGATGAAACTGCATCATGAAGTAGCATTGCTTCAGGGACATTGCCAGAGGCACATGAATTATCCTTGCAAACCCTTACGGACAGAATCCAGCATGGATTCACAGCCCCATTGAAATACAAGTCACTGGCCTCTACCACTACTCCACTTTCAGTTCCTGAGCAGGCAGCAGCACTGGAAAACCCCAAGGGAGGAAGTCAAGAGAGGAAGTGAGGTAAGTGGCTACCAGGAGGAGGGCCTTTTCTGCTATGCCCCCCCGACTGTGGAATGAGCTCCCTAGGGAGGTTCTCCTGGCAAGTACATTGTACTCCTTGCAGCACCGGGTGAAAACCTTCCCCCCAGCATTTTTGCATGTTAGCATCCTAGGCTTTTAACTCTGCTGTTTTAAATTTGTATTCTAATCTGAATTTTAAAGCTCTACATTGCTTTTTGTTGTTTATTCGTTCAGTCGTTTCCGACTCTTCGTGACTTCATGGACCAGCCCACGCCAGAGCTTTCTGTCAGCCGTTGCCACCCCTAGCTCCCCCAAGGTCAAGTCTGTCACCTCCAGAATATCATCCATCCATCTTGCCCTTGGTCGGCCCCTCTTCCTTTTGCCTTCCACTTTCCCTAGCATCAGCCTCTTCTCCAGGGTATCCTGTCTTCTCATTATGTGGCCAAAGTACTTCAGTTTTGCCTTTAATACCATTCCCTCAAGTGAGCAGTCTGGCTTTATTTCTTGGAGTATGGACTGGTTTGATCTTCTTGCAGTCCAAGGCACTCTCAGAATTTTCCTCCAACACCACAGTTCAAAAGCATCTATCTTCCTTCGCTCAGCTTTCCTTATGGTCCAGCTCTCGCAGCCATAGGTTACTACGGGGAATACCATTGCTTTAACTATGCGGACCTTTGTTGTCAGTGTGGTGTCTCTGCTCTTAACTATTTTATCAAGATTGGTCATTGCTCTCCTCCCAAGAAGTAAACGTCTTCTGATTTCCTGGCTGCACTCAGCGTCTGCAGTAATCTTTGCACCCAGAAGTACAAAGTCTGTCACTGCCTCCACGTTTTCTTCCTCTATTTGCCAGTTACCAATCAAGCTGGTTGCCATAATCTTGGTGTTTTTTTTTAGGTTTAACTGCAACCCAGCTTTTGCACTTTCTTCTTTCACCTTTGTCATAAGGCTCCTCAGCTCCTCCTCGCTTTCAGCCATCAAAGTGGTGTCATCTGCATATCTGCTAGGTGTTCTTCTGGTTATACTTTAATATTGTGGTTTTAAGCTTCCATATTTCATATTTTATGCCATACCTCGTGGATTTATTTTTTGTGAACCATCCAAAGAGCTTTGGCTGTTGGGTGGCATAGAAATGAAACAGATAGATATAGATAGATAGATAGATAGATAGATAGATAGATAGATAGATAGAGATAGATAGATAATAGTGGGGCTTTCTGAAAAGTCTAGGCAGCCAGAGAGGCTACAAGGACAGAATGGGTAGCCAAATAAAGTGCTCAGACCATCCTGCTCAGCCACCTCCTTACTGTATGGCAAGCCCTGAAGTCCTGCACCTAGACAAATTTCTCCATAATTCTCAACATCCTTGCCAGTGAGGCAGAAAAATGGCAGCCTCTTTCCCAGGGAAAGGGGGGTGGGCTGTGAAAGGGCAGGCGAGGTTTCGGCACAGCACCACTTTGTGCCTCCATAGGTGCTTTCATTGAACAAAAGAACACTGATGCTGCAAGAAGGCCCTTTTCTCAGCAGTAGACTGCTGATACAAGGCTGCTCTACCCTTGCTCCCTTCATATTTTCTTCTCCCACTTTGGGAAACTCTCTCTCTCTCTCTCTCTCTCTCTCTCTCTCTCTCTCTGCTATCTAAATCCTTTCCTTTTAATTTCTCTAGGGTGGCAGGCAGGCTTGTACTTAAGAGACAGCATGCTAATTAGAATACACAGCCTTCCAGCAGATACTGCTCTAATGTATGCATGTATTCTACTAGGCGATACAAATAATTAGCCTTCTGTAGACCGACTGAGATAGCAGAATCTGAAATGCCGAGAACAAGGCAAGCAGCAGGCATTCAAATGTCACCGCTTTGCTCCGGCTCTTAAGCAACATTAAGAGAGGGGGGCAGAGGAATGTCACCCCATTGTGTACTCAATTGGTTCAAGAATGGAGTCATATTCATCTCAATTCCAAGAGTGATTCATCCAAAATGCACCCAATTTCAAAGGCAACTGCTTGAGTTGGAATAGGTACAGGGGGCGGGGGGATGAAGAGGATGTAGACACATGTGTTTTGGGATACGGCTCCCATCTTGCCTGAACACTGGCCATGCTGGATGGGGATTCATGGGATATAGGTCTAAGAGTGGCTGTTAGTCAAGGTGGTTAGATGGTAGGAACTGAAGGATAAGACTATTTTCAGTCCAATCCATGTCAATTTCACATGTGTTCATTCATAGGTCTGCAATACTCTGCATTATTTTTTAAAATAAAATAAAAATTGCATGAAACTTTATGCATTTTATATCCATTGTATGGGAAAATACATATTGTGTGCACATGTCTGATGGGTTTTTGTAGCTGGGAAATGCATCCCAAAATGTAAAGGATTGTGGAATCAGAAAGATAATTGTGTCCCAATTTACACATTAGTCCAGGACTAATCAGAGCAGTTCCCTTCCAAATGCAGACCAAAGAGAGTTGTAGAACTTCCCTGGATGGAATCTCAGTGATCAGACGTATTGTATCTGAAATTAATATCAAGTGTGTGTGTGTGTGGTGAGGAGAATGGAGTAGGACTTAGAATCATAGAATCATAGAATAGCAGAGTTGGAAGGGGCCTACAAGGCCATCGAGTCCAACCCCCTGCTCAGTGCAGGAATCCACCCTAAAGCATCCCTGACAGATGGTTGTCCAGCTGCCTCTTGAAGGCCTCTAGTGTGGGAAAGCCCACAACCTCCCTAGGTAACTGATTCCATTGTCGCACTGCTCTAACAGTCAGGAAGTTTTTCCTGATGTCCAGCTGGAATCTGGCTTCCTTTAACTTGAGTCCATTATTCCGTGTCCTGCACTCTGGGAGGATCGAGAAGAGATCCTGGCCCTCCTCTGTGTGTCAGGCTTATGATAATCGCAGAGATATCTAGCTGGTCGCTCTAAGAATCAAGCTGATGGGCTAGTCCAGGGGTATAAGACCTCAGCAGCAGAGGCGAAATCCAGTTCTCTAGGGTTCACTGGGTTGCCAGGCCCATCTCCCGTCCCCACACCTTTTCCCCCTGGCCACCAATGGTTTAGTGGTTTGGTTTACTTGTTTTTGTGCAGTCCCCCCCCCCAATCCCACCAGGGCTGAGCTTAAATTTTTGGTACGTTTATTTATGGGGGACCACAGCACACAACATCCAAAGTTAGCAAAGTTATTTTTCAGCCTGATGCTCTAATGCAAATGGACAGTGGAATCTCTCCCTTGAGAGACTAATGCAGTATACAGTACGAGAGCTAAAGACAGCATCCGTCCATGCCTGCAGACATAAATGTGGTTTTCATGAGTATCCATAGGAAATGGTCCCCCCTGACTCCCCAAAGACCTGACTTCAAGCAGAAATGAGCTAATATAAATTTGGTGTGCAATGCAAAATGTTTTTCCCCTGATTAAGCAGACAATGATAAGCTCATTGACTGCTCCGAAGACCTACATTCCATATCACTTTGCGTTAAAAGGGAGTGAGGCAACAGGAATACAAAACTCTGCTTTAAATTAATTATCTAAACATTTACCAAGGCATTCAATCTGCAAATTATAGCTGTTGACACATTCTCTCCTTTCACAGCGATGTCCCCTTTCAAGATTGCCAGTTGTTGGATTGCATGGGCTCTGCTTCTGAAAACTTGCCAACACTGCCTATGATCCGGCCTGCTCTGAATGCTTTGTTTTCTTTTTGAGCTCATTTTATGCAAAGAAAAATATGGGTGCTTTCCTAATTATGCCCTTTATAGGCAGGGGTGAATTAGTCCCATTCCCAGTCTTTTATCACTTTTCTTTGTGTCCACTAGAGATGAAAATTTTGCTTCAATACATTTAAAAATTAAATAAATCCGCATTGACCAACATTAACAAATTTCTGCATCAGAATATCCAAGATTTGCAAAAGCCAGTAGATAAGAGGGGTGTGTGCTCCACACCAAAAATCTGGGGGTCCGACGGACCTCTGACGGACCTCTGAAATCACGGTGTGGTTTCAAAACCATAGGAAACCTGTGGTGCAGTTAGAAGATCGTTCAGAGCCCTGGATGGATCTGTAGATATCTGAAGGTTTTTTAGGCAATGTGAGGGCTCATTTCAAGTTGATAGATGGCTAACGGAACACTTCCATATTAGGAAGACAGTTAGGGAGGGGTAGTTTTGAGATTGACATCTGTAGCTAACCAATAGCCATAGTCTCCTCCCTTTCCCCCTCTAATTACATTGCTTAAGGGGGGCATTTTGAAGACCCCTCTGCCCTTGCCCCACTGGTCCAGTGGGGCCAATAGCCTGCCTCTGGGCATGAGGGGTGGGAGCCTTGCCCACAGCACTGCCACTCCTGCTGCTGCCAGCCTGAGACTGACTGCTGGCTTGAGGGTGGTGCAGCCTCTTAAGATCTAGCATACCTGGGATCCTCTGACACTGAAGAAAAATGATCCCAGGCACTAGACTTGCATTTTGAAGAACAGGGTGTGGGTGGAACCTCAAGACCACCCACACCTGACTTCTTCTCCTGCATTTCAAAAGGATCTCCAGCAGCAGAGAAAAGGGTGCACCTAATTTTGGGTGGGAGTGAACTAGAAGAAACACCTCTCCATCTCCCACTCCCAACACAGCCAAAGCCAGCTTTCTTTGCTGGGTTTTCTTTTCTCTACACAAAACTGTAGGCATAACTAGAAACAGAGTTCTTTAGCTGTTTATTGCTCAATGCAGCTCTTCTGAATTCAGACATACACAGCAGAAGGAAAGGTTATGGAGGGGTTGGGGAAAAGGGCACTCCCTAAACCAGACACCAAAATGGTACAATCTTTCAGCACCTCCTTGTGAAGTGTAGTGCTTATTGGCAAGTGTACAAGCATGCTTTAGTCAGTGGGGGCAGGTGTGCAAAAATGTGTACAGTTGAAAAAAAATCACACAAAATGTGCACAGGTTTTTTTTTTAATGTACACAAATATATAAATTTCTATGTGGGGAACCATTTATTACATTTCTGTAGCACCAAATAGCTGAAGCCAAACCGTGACAGAAAAACTTTGGAGATGGAAAAATGGGAACCTCAATGAGATTGACCTTAACAAATTCATCCCTTCCTGCTTGCAACTTGGCTCAAAACTTTGCACCAACATGTGCAGCCCTATGCACCCAGGGACATTAGGGGCAGGGCTTGCATACCCACCCAACCACCCTTTTATTTATTTGTTACTTTTATAATACACCTTTCCTCCATGGAGCCCAAGATGGCATACATAAACCTTCTCCTCTCCATTATATTATCACAACAACAACAACAACAACAACAACAACAACCCTATGAAGTAGGGTAGGCTGAGAGTCAGTTACTGGCCCAAAATTACCCAGTGAGCTTCATGGCCCTATGGGGACTAGAACACGGGTTTCCTGATTCCCAGTCAAATACTCAAACCATTACACCACACTGGCTCTCTTTTAGCACTCCTCTGTGCAGAATGAATGCCTGCATAGTGCTAGTAGGGGTGGGTGGGGTGATAGTTCATTCTTCTGAGATCCATTGGATCCATGATCCAAAGGTTTCATTTTTATAAGCTGGTAAAGAAGGATACTAACCACACCAGAGGCCAATTACTCTTGAAATGACCTGAAATAACCACATGGCTGACATCACTGTTTTCATTGAAGGTGGGTGAAAACATCACATGCTACAGGACTCAATATTTATTGATTTTTTTCTAGACGCTTTACCCCTTTCATGCTCCAGGTCTACAAACTTGAATAATATCACATAATCACTTACATACATAAAAAGGACATATTCTTCAGGATGTTTGCATTAGCGTGAACAAGCCCAGGCAAACAGGTCGGCCACTGGCCAATGAATTTTATAGTACGGGCGTTCTTATTTGCTGTGCTCAAGGCCCAGATTAAAAAAACAAACAAAACATGTTTACCAGTGACTTCCTTCTTGCCAACTTTGAAATGGCCAAATTCCTCAGCATTTCGTAAGAGTTCTTTGCGATGACTAAGATGCTGCAGCATCTTAGACACGGTAATATCGAAGTGGACTAGAAACATAAAGGATGAAGACAGTTTAAAGCATGGTTGGGGACTGTTTGATATTGTTGGGTTGCAACTTCCATCATCCCTCACCATTCAGTATGCTGCCTTGGGTTAAAGTTGAAGCCCAACAACATCTGGACATAAGGTCTCCATCCCTGCTCTATAGGGTTCAGCAAAACCAAAATATTTTGGAGATCACATTTAACAGGGGGTACTTTTTGTTGCTATTGTTTTTTTCAGATCAAGTGCCATGCAGTAATAATGTACCTCATGCCTCATTTGGAACACAAGTCATTTTGTCTAACTATATCTACTGAAGGATGAGAAATCTATAGAGAAAATACAGGTTCTTGCATTCTGAATGTATTACGTAAACTCCGAGCTACATCAGCTAACAAACATTTTCATCCAAAGTGAAATCTGAAGTGCATCTGAGGTTTCTCTTCTGGCAAAACTTGTGAGACATTTTGAGGAAAGCCAGAAAAGGTTTGATGGGTGTCAAGATTTCTCTGTGAGGTTCCACACGTCCGTGGCTAGATCCACATTAGTGGACTGATAATTGTTGGGACACATTGCACATTCCATATGCTACTTTTCTAGCATTTCCCAATTTTTTAATTCAATATTATCCAAAATACCAAAACAGATGTTATTGTGTGTGTTATGAGATATAAAAGCTATGATGGGATTGTACTGATATGACACTGACCCTCTGTCACTATATTCATCTGAGGTGAATTTTGACATTTCCAGGCAAAGCACCTGAGGAATTTTATACAGTGTGTGTGTGTGTGTGTGTGTGTGTGTGTGTGTGATGTGATGTGATGTGATTAATGATGTTTCTCAAGGGATACATAACTGAGCCATAGAAGCACCAAATACAGAGAGGGGAAGTAAAGCCAGAAACTATAACTTCATTCTTATATTTCCAGTAACCTATTAGGCAGACCTTAGATTGGCCCAAGACATTTTGCTTCCTGAGGCAAAGAACAAGATGGCACCACTCCCAATCCATTCACAAAAGCCCACTGGATTGACTGATGGTTCTGTTTTCAACACTGATGATGGGATGCCATCCTCCACTGTACCTGAAGGCAGCAGGCTAATTGAGGGGGTGCAGTGCAGGCCTCAGGGCACACAGGTCTCTTCAGTACTTTGCTGCCCCCTCCTAGCTTCTGACACCTGAAGTGACTGCTTCACTCTGTCTAATGACAGGGACAGCCCTAACCAAAGCATAGAACACTATACAATTTTGTGACTAGAATTAGTTGGTGACTAGACGTGATGACTAACTCGACTGAACTAATGTCAGCAAACATCCTCGGAGTGAATTCACCTCTCCCCCATCAACGTTTGCTTGCACAATTTGCTGCTGAGTTGCTGCTAGGCACAGTCTGTTTCCGCCACATCTTTGAAAATCCATTATTATGGAACATCTGCAACTTCTGCCTCCTCATGGGGATTCTGAATTGCTTTGTGTGCTAGCAAGTGAAGTTCAATACAATGGATGTTAGATCAATCTTCTCATGAGATTGATGCTGAAGGACAGTCATCTGCCTCCTAGCGATGCCTGTAAATTAGAGTTTGTGGAAATTTTGCTAAGATGGCTGCCTGTGGCCAGATCCTTCAGACTTAGATAGGATTGGCTATGAAAGAAATGACAGTATCCAATGGTAATCTTATGTAAACTAGACCCATTCATGTCAAACTAGGCCCATTCCTCTGTGTAGGAGAAGCAATGAACCCAGTTTGGCTTGGAAGCGGCAAGAATTCCTATTTTTATTTTTATTTGTATCCCACCTTTTGCCCAATACTGGGCTTCAAGGCAGGCTTTTAGGGCAGTTGCCCCCCCCCAAAAAAAAGAGCAGGGGGAGGGCTATTTCCCTTTCACCCTCAGCCATTTCATTTTTAGATTTACACATTTGTGGAATAGATGCATTTGCATGTGACTCCACCCACAGACCCACCAAAACCCCAAACCCATTTATAAACAGGTTCATTTGGCCAACTTTCTGTCTTCTCTAATTTGGCAATTGTACAAGCTAGGTGCTGGAATGCTGCACATTGTGCATGGGATATGGGTTCAAATCTCACGACAGCCATGAATTCACAGGGTAGCCATGAGTAAATCTCTTTCTCTTGACTTCAGTTCTGAATCTGTAAAATCACATCAATGCAAGCAGCTTACCCTACTGGACTACTATGAAAGTGAATACAAGATGGCTGCCATTGCATTGTGCAGTCAGATGCATTTGCAGTCATATGTCACTAATGTCGGAACTTGCATCTAAAGGAACAGAATGTTAAAATGCAGCAAACACTAATTATCCATGGAAGTGAGATGCCTTAAAACATTTGTCGATATTTGAATTTTGTGTACCGCCCAGAGAGCTTCGGCTATTGGGCGGTATAAAAATGTAATAATAAATAAATAAATAAATAAATAAATAAATAAATCTCCATCCAGGATTTTACAATTAAGTGAATTGCTTGTAGTTCAAAAATTGAAGGGTGGGGAAATAGGGGGGAAAACAACCTAGCAAATTTTAAAAACTGCCCAGATGGAACAAAACAATGTTCAGTTTCTGTGGCTTAAAGAATCCACATGCATGCAATAAGGGATGGTAAGTTTTGGAATGACACAAAAGAGACAATCACTGTTGTTATTTCAGATCTTTCATTTTAGCTGTTCCTCCCTTCTTCTTTTTTTCCCCCCTCCCCTGGACTGCAATGGCAGGATCCCTCCCAGACCTTTGCTTAGTCATTCTAAATCTGAGTCACACTCTAATTCCAGTCACAAATTGTACAGTTTCTGTACTCTGGCAGGAATAATGAAGCCGGGTTTCCTTAGAGATCTTCCAAACATCTTTCGCGCTCCCCCCCCTCCCCGTTCCATTTCTCTCTCCTCCCATACACAGCACATGGTTTGGGTGGGATTCCTGGAGTGTGGGAGGAGAACTGAGCTCCATTCACACAGTTGCTTTCCCAGATGCTGTCCCTCAGGTTTACTCCTCTCGATCCGTTCCAAAATGCAAATGTCACAGCCTCCAGGGCACCTTCCAAATTTCTGGTAGCCATACTCCACACCTGTAGCCAAAGCTGGCAATTTTAAATCATTATATAAACTTCAGCCTTTCATACCTCTGTAGCTCCTGGCTTTGCACACCAGTCTTCTCTGCCCCTTCTCTCCCCCCCCCCCCCCGGTTTTCCTTTCAGTCCTCAGATGACTCTTTCTGGCTCTTCTCAGCCACTCCTTAATCCAATCCTGGTTTCCTCTGCTCCTTTGGCCAGCTGTTGTGTGAGGCTGCCTCTCCAAGGCCCATGATTAAGGATAGATGGATGGGTCTATCTGCGGCCTGTGTCCGCTGTGCATGAGTCCACTCATAAAGCATCCTGTCCTGTTTCCTGTGATTTCTTTTTAAATGCTCTGTGTGTGTGTGTGTGCACGCATTCTGCCCCTCCCAATTTTTGTATGCGTTTTTTCAGTTGGCAACAGCATCACAAAATTTAGGGACATGCATTCTGATCCATGCATTAGTCTGGAGAGGCAGGGGGAGGTTGGTTTCCTATAAAAACACAGGATGAACAAACTTCTCCAGTAGCTCCATTCCCTGATAAGGTTTTGTGCCTGCCCTGCCTCTCTGTGTTGATAGTCCTGATTCATTTAAAAGATTTCTATGGCAACTCTCTACCAAATTTCATTCAAGGCAGCATCACAAAGAAAGAAAGAAAGAAAGAAAGAAAGAAAGGAAGGAAGGAAGGAAGGAAGGAAGGAAGGAAGGAAGGAAGGAAAGAAGGAAGGGCCATTAAAACATAAACCATCATAAAAACCTTCACAATAGGAAAATGTCACTATGGAAGAATAATAAGACCCCGCCCCCAGCAACTAATTAGTTTAGTAGCATGTAATCCATACAGATTAAGGCTGCAGCTAGACCGAAGGTTTATCCTGGGATCATCCAGGGTTCACCCCTGCCTGAGCACTGGATCCCCTGTGTGTCACCTAGATGAACAGGTTTGACCCCTGGATGATCCAGGGATAAACCTTAGGTCTAGCTATGGCCTAAGATAGTCAGATAAGCATAAGGAAGCAAAGCAGGCAGTCCAATAAATGAGTTAAACTTCCAACTTTGATGACCAAAGGCACAAGTAAATGAGGGTGGCCATGTCTTCTTTACAGAGGACAGTCCTCTATCTGAAGGCTTGTCAAAGTTCAGTCTTCTGTTTGAAGGTGTCCTCCACTTGAAAGATTATCTACTCCAAGTCTGGTTTCAAGAGAAAGAATGACACAGGTCATCCGCTGATCAATGTTTTCCCCACGGTATTTGTATTTAAATTATAGTAATGATGTCTAACTTTGCAAAAAAAAAATATTTATTACATTTCTATACCGCCCAGTAGCTGAAGCACTCCGAGTGGTTCGCAAAAATGGTAAATTTTCTAAACTTTATATATAAATGTTATGCAAATTTATGTCCTCTTGTCCTCTTTTTTTCAGTGGTGCACTTCCTGGTGAAGTGTGAGTGGCCACCTTAAAGCAAGCAGAACAGAACAAAGGTGACAAACAGTTGTCCCTTGGGAGGAGTTCAACTTCTGGTCTGCAAGAACAGAAAATCATCAGTTACAATACAGCTCACCACATAGGAACACCTCTGTTTGCAGGAGAGGGGGCATTGCAAAATCTGAAATAAGTTTGATTAGCCTTGCCACAATGGGTCAAAGATTGGGGATGGAGTATTTTGCATGGTTTGCATTTTGATAAGAATTTAAATAATCTGTACTTCCCAATATGAAATGCTGAAATATAACTCTCCTTAGTATTTGTCCATCTCAGATGTTTGTGGTGCAGTTCTCTAAAAAAGTGTACAAAATGCATATATTAGGAGGAAATACACAACAAATGCCTATATTAATGGGAGGACGTAGGGTAAAATATATAAGGGGAAACTGCTTGCCAAAATGTAAAGACACAAACTGATGGAGAAATTGGATGGAATGAACTGAAGTTTGAAAATATCAGAGAGAGAAACTGAGTGAAACCATAATAGACAGATTCATCCATATCTACCTGTGTGAGGTTATCATAACTAATAAAAAAGGCAGCATTTAAACATACATAAATTAGTTAGTTTCATGCCAATACTATAAAAAAATGTTCAGGAGTGGAGGATTCTAGTGTTGCTTGCTAGAGAAATACTAGTGATGTGACTATAAGGTTTGGGAATTTTGATCTGGGTATAAAAGAACAGTAGGTTTTCTGAACCTTCTGAGTTAGCCAAGTTAGTGTCACTAAACACAATGTAACTCAATCACAGATTGAAAAGTTAATGTTGCATGTAAAGAAGGCAGGGAAGAAATATGCTCCAATCCTTTGATCTTTGCTTGCTGAAACAAACCTCATTGCACTGGGAATGTCATTGTAACAGCTGGAGTTTCTGCTGCTGCCAAAAGGACTCTCACATGACCTTACAGTCTTACAGACCATTTCCTGGACCAGATATATATCCCAGAAAGGCACACACTTGGACTGTGACCAAACTGGAAAAAAAACATGTGCATTACAATAAATGCAATATGATGGCAAGTAAATGTATTCTATGCCATACAGGGGTGCAGAAGCAAAATGGGTGAGTGGGGTGCTGGATCACTGCCTTCCCAAACCTAGCCTTCCATGGGGTGGCCTTGGCCATGACCACTGACATAATTTTCTCCCTGGCCTAAGTGCTGGGTGTATCCTCCACCCAGTGCACACTCCAGGGACCAGACTTCATTGCACTCAAGCTTTCCCAGTCAGAGAAGCCCTGCATACAGGAATGCCAAGCCAACAGTCTCCCTTTTGCACCTCTGATAGAGAAGTCCTGGCTTTGCCCATCTTGCTTCATTACCCCAGTTGGACAGAGCTGACCAAGTCCCCTTTGCTCCTCTGATAGAGGAAAAAAGGTGACTCATATGGCTATGCTTTGCTGCATATGGGGTTCCCCTCTACAGGAAAGCTTCATCTTCCCCACCTAGGTTTAAACCCTTTTAAATGACTTTAACCCAGTTTCCTCTATCTGAGGCCAGTGGTACTGAATTAGCTTCAGTTGGAGGACTGGTCAACACAGCCATCGTAGCATGATACACTGTAGGATTTCAGTGTGCTTCACTGGCAGTTGCTCAGTGGAATGGTATATATCACATGCCCATATCACTGCGGGCCTTGCTAGACCAGGCCTTAGCGCGCCTTCCGACCCGGTTTCCCTGCTGTGCGTCCACATGACGCACAGGGGAATCCGGCGGCAGGCCGCGCTGAGGCCTGGTCTAACGCGGCATAAGCGAATTTGCTTATGGCACGCCTTTTCCCCAGCTCCGGCCTCAGGCCGGAGCTGGGGAACATCTAGGGACTTCCGAGGCTTTTCGCAGCTACTCGCTTACTCACGAGTAGCCGCGAAAAGCCGCAGACCTGCCTGGCACAATGCTCATACGAGCGCTGTGCCCATCGGCCCGGGGGGGGGGGGAGAAGGGAGGGGGAAGGATGGCAGGGGTGGTGGTAAGGGGGCAGGGCGGGTGCGATCGCGCCGCGCGCCGCCCGAGCAAGCAGGCGAGCGGCGCTTGCCCGGGCAATGCCGCCCCATGCCAGGCATTGCCTGGGCAAGCGCCGCTCGCCTGCTTGCTCGGGCAGCACGTGGCGCGATTGCACCCGCCCTGCCCCCTTGCCACCCACCCTGCCATCCTTCCCCCCCCCCCCCCGTTTTTTTTAAAAAAACCCACTTACCTTCCCGGAGTCTTCGGGCCGCACCCGGAGCCGCACCCCCTTTAACAAAAAAAAAAAAAAAAATGGCGGACGCCGCAGGGACTCAACATCCCTGCGCGTTGTGCGTGTGGAAGCCTGGGGGAGGTGCGCTAACATTAGCGCGCCTCGGCCCCGCCTCCCTGCCGGCATAAGCCGGCAGGTCTAGCAAAGCCCTTGATTACAGGAATGGAAAAAAGTGGAATACAAACTGGGCCACTCTTTTGCCACATATTCAGTGCTAAAGAACTAGAATACAGCCACAGGGATGTATTGGAAAGGATAAATAGCCTTATAGGCAAATCAGTTGTCAGATAAATTCATTTCCCCTGTTCTATATGCAACAGGGGGCAAAACACAGATTTTCTATATAGGATTTGGGAGAAAGCACCAGCACAGCATGGCCAATGCCAGCTTCTCCCAGCATCAGTGCAAAGACGACGAGTTGCTTGCTTGTTCGAGACATTTCCAACATCATGCTTGAGGCAATCCAATGAAGCTGAATGGTGGGAGGTTCAGGACAGAAAGAAGTACTTCTTGAAATGATACATTGTTAAATTATGGAATTCACTTCCACCAATGATGGTAATGGCCACCAATTTAACAGCTTTAAAAATGAGATGAGACCACGGGCTCATCTACACCAGCAGGATGTTCCACTATGAAAGTGGTATGAAAGCGGTATATAAAAGGTAGGAGCCACACTATTGCTTTATAGTGGTATTGAAGTGCATTGCAGGAACTACGCTACTCCTTTATAGTGGTACTGAAGTGCACTGACAAGTGTTGGGTCCCATGACACATCTACACCAAGTAAGATATAGCACTATGAAAGCAGTATGAAAGCGGTATATGGAATATGTCAGTTGGCCCCAACAGTTGTCAGTGCACTTCAATAGTGCTATAAAGCAATAGTGTGGTTCCTGCTTTTTACATACTACTTTCATACTGCTTTCATAGTACAATATCCTGCTTGGTGTAGATGAGCCCTAATTGAGGGAGGGGAAGCTATCAATGGTTATCGGTCATGATGGTCATATGCTACTTCCGGGATCAAAGGCAGGATGCCTTGAAAACCATTTGCTGGGGAACAACAGTGGGAGGGTGCTGTTGCACACATGCCCTGCTTGGGGACTTTCTCATAGTCATCTGATTGGTCACCATGGGAACCAGGAAGGTGGGTTAGATAGACCTTTGGCCTGATTTGGCATGTTGCTTCTAGTGTTATTGTTCTCATGTCCTAGATGCTAAAGAAAACATGACCTTTATCAACACACTTTACAAATATCTGGGATAGTTGTATAGATGAAGTTGTACAGTGTAATGACTATGTTTTCCAAATAATAATCTGCAATAAACTGTTCAGTTCAGGTGTATTTGCCATGTCTAATACTCTTTAGAAAATATATTGATTGACCATAATCAAGGGGGACAACAAATTGGATAATGGCAACATAGAGTTAGGGAACCACTGTGGCATAGTGGTTAGAGTGCCAGAATGAGAGTAATCTTATTGGATTTTAGGCTCAGCCATAGAATTCAACTCCCATGTTCAGTGAACTGGGTGTCTCTCAGTTAGACTGCAATCCTGCAAACACATACCTGAGAGTAATGGCCCTTGAACTCAATGGCCTGACTTCTTAGTCAATGTGCCAAAGAGTGCAAGGTTTGTCATGCTCTCTTAGCCTAACCTACTCACAAGTAGGGATGCAGGAGAAATTCATTCAGTTAGTATTTTAATGCAAACTTACTTAATTTTTCACTGTCAAACCAAGCTCAGCTTTCTATCAAAATTCACAGTTCTCTGAATTTCTAAAGGAAGTTCTGCAACTATAAAATGATACAAATATTCATCTATTAGTGAAGAGTGCACATGGTGTGTATGTTACTGAAAATAATGTTCAAATGCAATATGTTAGGAAAACACAATACGTATTGCAGGCAAAATTGCCTAGAAAAGTGCATCTACTCAGAGAAATTTGCTCACAAATGCCTATGGATGTTGATCCTAACTATATATATATATATATATATATATATATAAGTTCTGTCTTAATTTGGGCTGTAGCTAGACCTAAGGTTTATCCCATGATTGTCTGGGGTCACACCTGTTCATCTAAGTGCTGCACAGGGCATCCAGCGCTCAAGCAGGGATGAACCCTGCATGATCCTGGGATAAACCTTAGGTCTAGCTACAGCCTTGGTGAACTAATCTGAGTTCAAAGTTCAGTTTTGCAGCCCAGTGGGTCAGCTCTTGGTTGAGCTCTTATATTGTATTTTATATTATGGTTTAATACTGTTGTTTTATACTTTGAATGTTTTTAATTTTTGTAAACAGGCCAGAGTGCTCCGGCTATTGGGCAGTATAGAAATGCAATAAATAAATAAATAAATAAATAAAGTCGAACATGACTAGTGTACAAGACCACATACACAAAATGTTAATAGCAACAAATTAGATCTTGGATGAACCAAATTTGAGACTGGAAACATTCTCAAAGTCCAGGATTAACTGAATTTAAGATGGGGAAAATGAGAAAGTGAAATTGTCAAATTGTTCCAACTTGCATGGTCACTCTGAGGATAAAAAAGGGTTAACCCCACACACAGATCCCACCTTGAGATCCTTAGGAAAGGGGAAGGATATAAACATGATTAACAAGAATCTATGAAAACTTCCTCTACCATGTCAGAATGAAGCATCTGTCCTAATTAGACTTTAGCTACAACTTAAATCACTAATGCCTCTGCCTGCACTTATTTTCTATACTTGTTTTTAGCAAAGCATGCCAATCATATTGGTGTCAAATTAAGCATGATTTATTTTTTCTTATGCAGATGGCTTTGAGGCAGGAAATGAAGCAAGCCCTTTCCAATAATCATCTTGGCTGGAAGAAAACTGTAGTCTTCATAGTAGGAAAAGGATCATTGTTTTCTAGAAAGCTGTCCCCTACGTACGGAACATTTACCAGAGAGAGATGGAGAAAGAGAGAGAGAGAAGCAAGAAAAACTCAGCACAGCCCCAATTGCTCTGATAACTGTAATAATTCATGCCATATAGAGCAGGTGGATTGAAAGTCCAGGGTGCTACCATGAGATATAAATCTTGCATGTTGCATGTCCAAGTGGCACTAAGATTGCAGTCATTACCATGTTGTATATCGGGAGCAGCCACCTTAAAGAGCTATAAATTAGACCACTTCTTGTAGGGTGACCATATGAAAAGGAGGACAGGGCTCTTGTATCTTTAACAGTTGCATAGAAAAGGGAATTTCAGCAGGTGTCATTTGTATGCATGCAGCACCAGGTGAAATTCCCTCTTCATCACAACAGTTAAAGCTGCAGGAGCTATACTAGAGTGCCAAGATTTAAAAGAGGGCAGGGCACCTTCAGCTTTAACTGTTGTGATGAAGAAGGCATTTCACCAGGTGCTGTATGCATACAAATGACACCTGCTGAAATTTCTTTTTCAATACAACTGTTAAAGATACAGAAGCCCTGTCCTCCTTTTCATATGGTCACCTTAACTTCTTGGACAATTAGTGAAGTGTGCTTTCACCCCACCAACCATCATGGAATGAAGACACAGGGCTTCAATCATACAATTTACACCTCATACATTTTATACCTTGCGCCTGGCTGGCTTGGGGACATGGCTTGGTGTTCACTGTTATGCTGGGGCTACCTGCAACTTGGCTACTTTCTTACAGCATGGCAACCTGCCTTCCTATTAGGGATGTGCTCCCCTTCTCGAACCGGAGAAGCAGGAGCAGAGCGGGGGGCTTCGCCTACCCTAAAGGCGGAGGCGAAGAGGATTGGGGGGCCGGCGGATTGAGGCGAAGAGGATCGCCTCAATCCGGAGCTTCGCCTGAAGGTAAGTGGGGGGGAGGGGGACTAATGGCACTGCCGGCGCCGCTATCCATGTGGCGGCAGCGGCAGCACCAGGTAAGGGAGCAGGGAGGAGGGATGCTTACCTTCCTCCATCGCTGGCTTCAATTGAGGCCCCGGTTGAAGCTGGAAGTGAAGGCCAAGGCCTCTTCCGGCTTCAACCGGGGCCTCAATTGAATCCCGCGACGGAGGAAGGTAAGGGGGCGGGGTGGGTGGGTGGTTTCTCTGGCGGCGGCGCCTCCTTTCATCGCCAGCTGAAGACCTTTTTATTCACTCAGTATTTTAACACTTAATTTTAACTTAAATTTAAATTATACTGTTTTAACTCTGTATTTTAATCTTATATCAATTTTGCTGCGTGGTTTTATCCTGGTTGTGCTTTTTATACTGTATTTTGTATTTGTGCTTTTAACCTGTTGGTCGTTTTATGATGGTTTTAATTTTTGTGAACCGCCCAGAGAGCTTCGGCTATTGGGCGGTGTAAAAATGTAATAAATAAATAAATAAATAAATAACACAATGTAATGTGTTAAATTGTATGGTGTTTGATTGGAGTGCTGGTTGTTATACCGTAATAAACTTATTCATCCATTCATAGGCCAAGATTTAATTTTCATCTGGAAAGTGGTTATTTCTTAATCCTACATGTGTATGTGCGCATGCATGCGTGTGCACCCATGGCTGTTCATAACTCTTACAGGTGCTCTTTCTCCCTATACTGTTACTTTGGTGGCCATTTCCCCCCTCTCCTTTTCATTTCTCCTTGAGTGATCCCACCCAGTCAGGGAGCACATACCAGATATGTTGTAATGTAGCCAGTCAGATTTACCTATATGTTGAGATATCATAAGGGACAAATGGAGTCCATTCCAAAGTGTATTTCTGCACATTAAGTATGCATGCTTCCAGACAGTTGTTTTTCTTTGTGTGTTTGCTTTTGTTTTGTCTGTGAATCAGGTTGCAAGCTCAGAAACGTACTGACTTTTAACTGCAGATTGCGTCTGAGTCCATGTTTAGACTGAAAGATGCAAACTGTGTAAATCCTGATCAAAACCGATCTGAAACTAATTTCTCCTACCTCTGCACAAACTGCATGCGAAGTGCTGAAAGGTTTGTGGCCTGCATGGCAAGTTGGGGATCTCATGCAATTGCTCCAAGTGCATTAAAAAAGGAATGTAGTGGTATACAACACATTGCAGGGGAAGTGCAGGATCCAGCCTTCCATTTGGTGTCACAAGATAAAGACCCATCGGGTGCAAAATGTCAGGCAATTGCAGGCATTGCTTGGGCGTTGTGTCGATTTGCTCTGATCTGTTCCCAAGCCTTCCATTCAAATTTTCATCTGCTGTGTGGTTGATGACAAATTCTGATCCCTGAAGCAGGCAGACCTGTGGCGTCTATGGCCATAGCTAGATGAGGCAATATCTCGGGGATCGCCCTGGGATCAACCCTTTGCATCCACAAGACGCACAGGTCATCCCGGGAGCAGGAAGGGATGATCCCTCCCTTTCACTGGGATATGGTCCTACAGTTGTAGCCCGCTCGCAGTCTCAGGATGATCCCAAGACCACAGAACTTGTGGGCAGGCGTTGCAGTTTGTCCTGGCTCCTCATGGTTACTCGTGAGGAGTTAGGAACTGCGCACGGGGCGCAGAGCTCCTCAGGAGCTCTGCACCCATCGTGGGTGGGGTGGGGGAGCAGGATAAATGTTTTAAATAAAAAAATCTAACAATTTGTGTATGAGAGCTCTTGCACTCTTCTCCTTTAAGAAACAAACAAAATAGTGGGTGTGACGTCCTGTTCCTCCAAGGTCATTGCACACCACGTGTAAACAGAGGGGGAGCTCTCACGATAGCAATATCACAAGATCCTCACCCTTGCATCGTGCTAGACCCGTAGGTCTAGCTGAGGACTATATCAGAATTAAAGGGCTTACAGAATTCATGGTTGTAGTTTATTCCTTCAACAATTTGCAGGTTGATCTCTCGTCCGATCTGCTCACACTTAAAATGGTAGTCGCCGTTTTGGCAAGTCTCTGCAAGTAACAAAGGTGTCCGGGGATGAAATCCTACAAGAGACTGCTGTTCTTGGAGGTGCTCATAATCCTCTCTGCTCTGTCTCTATACATTGTGTTCTAACCCCCCTAGGAAAGAAAGTCACCCACATATACTCTTTTGTAGCTGAGGAATTGAACAAGTGGAAAGAACCAGTAGTGCCCATTGTTTGATCACAGTGTCGGGATACTTTCATCTATCCCAGATGACACACAAGCTGGAGAAATTAAATACTCTTATATCATACATATTATCAATGCAGTGTTCAGCTGCTGCTGCTGCTGCTGCTGTTTCAGCTTATTTTGCATCCTTCCCCCATCCACGTCCTTTTCACAGGACTGTTTCTGTTGTGATTCATAATGCTCATCTCACATACGTGAAGACTTCTCTGGATTGTATTTGAATCTTATTCAGAGAACAACTTGCTAGGAATGGACAAATCTCTTAGTTTTGCTTTCTCCCACATCAATTTATTTCAATCTCACGATCTTCCCATCATATGGAAATTCTTATAAAAAACACAAATCAAACTAAATTCTTACCCACCCTAGAACTCACTTCTTCTTTTCCCCCTACTGACCAATCCGCCCATTTAAAAGGAGAAGAAAAGTGTGGAGAAATTTTCAGGGATGGATTCATGATTCTTGTATTTACCTTACTCGTGAGGTGGCTGAGGAGTGTGTGTGAGTATCCTGTCTTTAACTGTACAATTATTATTCAGGTGGCCTGCAGTCTCCTTAGCTTCCCACACTTCAATTAAAGCTTGCGGGAAGACATGAGAGAATACTCCAATATGCCTTTTTCCTATCAGGAGATGTAGACTGCAGAGCAATGGAGAGATGTGTAATGGAAAGAACACACACACACACATACTTAATAAGTAGGTGAGCTCAAAATCACCACCAAAAGAAATTCAAAATGCCGTGAGAATAAGGCAGAAAACTGGAAGCCTCTTTCATGGGGGAAGAAAACTTTCAGGGAATTAGAGGGCAAATTTTGATACAGCATTGGTTATACCTCTTTCCTGGACCTAAACACAATACTTCTTCACACCTTTGGAAGATACAGAATGGAGACCAGGCAACCAACACAAGCGATGCTGTCGTCACTTGCAAAATAGAAAAGAAAAGAAAGGAAAGCCAAAGATGCTTTGCGGCAACTCCTGCCCGACTCTGAGAAACTGTTGAGAGGTGTCTCCCCCCCCACCGCCCCCCACACAATGAATTTCTCTGCCCAAAAATAGGGTGGAGAATTTTACAAGGCCATGTATACACAGCTCTGGGTGCCATAACTTAAAGCGAGATGATTGGTGGCTTATTTATTTATTTATTTATTTATTTAAAATATTCCTTGGCCACCTTTTCAGAGTGGAAGCCCTCACAAGGTGACTTACAACAATAAAATACATAAAATCAGTTAAGACATTAAAAGCAACAAAAACAAAACACAAATAAATAGCAATTTAAAACAATAAAAATAGGGTGACCATCTGAAAAGGAGGACAGGGCTCCTGTATCTTTAACAGTTGTATTGAAAAGGGAATTTCAGCAGGTGTCATTTGTATATATGGGGAACCTGGTGAAATTCCCTCTTCATCACACCACTTAAAGCTGCAGGTGCCCTGCCCTCTTTTAAATCTGGTCACTCTAGTATAGCTCCTGCAGCTTTAACTGTTGTGATGAAGAGGGAATTTCACCAGGTTCTCCATATATACAAATGACACCTGCTGAAATTCCCTTTTCTATGCAAGTGTTAAAGATAAAGGAGCCCTGTCCTCCTTTTCAGATGGTCACCCTAATAAAAACCAACAACAAAATCAGCAAGACCAACAGTGGCAATAGCAGCAATAACAGTGCTCATCATGAGAAGGCCACAGTAAAATAAAATCTTTTCAAGGCCTTTTTAAACACCTGCAAGGATGGAGCATGGCAGACCTCTGATGGGAGCTTGTTCCAAAGGCCAAGATCCAACTTAATTTAGACTAGATAGGAATAAGCCAAGCTATTTACTAACTCTGAGGGAAACAGCCTGATTTATTCAAAACCAGTCTAAGAAGAATTGGGGTTGGTTGAGGGTAGGGTTTCTTATTACTAGTCAGAAATGTCTTTCTTTCAAGATTTCCAGCTTGCATAACCATTCCCATCATTGCAATATTCTATCGCAGTCAGAATAACAGAGGAGCAAACTTTGCCAGAGAGTTCTCTTCATCTTGACATGACTCTTTCGTATCTTTCACCCTTCCCCCTCTGCTGTTATTTTGACTTCATTTAGAACTGCATTATTCTGTCGAGTGATTCACTTTATTACATTGCTTGAAGGTGTTTTACTATATATTTCTACTAGCCCCTAATTCACCAAGTCATGTTTGGATTTTTACTGCCCTCTTTCATCTTACGGATCATTTTGTCATTCATTTCATAGATCTCTGCAATTTATGGATATCTCCCTGCACCCATAGCACTAGTTTATAGAGTAAAACAATGAAAACATCAGAATGTTTTGCAGGTCCTAAGCCCTTTTAAAATCCACACAGCTATATCACTCATGCTGGTAATGGAAAGTATTTGTTTTTGTTTGCCTTTAGAACTAAGTGTGTTCTCTCACAGAACACATTTTAAATGTTTTGTTGTGCTGGATGCAAAAAGCTATGAGCTCAGCTCGTATCTGTGTTGTTTTATAGGCAGCACCAGTAACATAGCAAGGACTATGAACAGGGAGTATAAGTTCAAAGAAGGAGAAAACTGCAACAGATTTAACAGTTCAAAGGTAAATGGAAACCCTGCCCCTCCGCCAGCTAGAAAATGTGTTGAAATTCTCCCCTTCCTTGCAAAAGAAGTAGAGCAAAACCCAATGCCTCCTTTGTAGGGAGGGAAGAATTTCACAAAAGTAGGGGCAAGTTTTGCCTTAAACTGGTTTTCATTCTTCATAACTCCCTAGCCCTTACTGGTATCCTTCTGAAGCTTTGACGGTTTTGTCTGTGGTTTCAGGTTTCTGCCTCTATGATATCTGCCATTTTCAAAGAAATTGTCCCAAACACATGGCAGAGGAGGTAGGGGAAGAGCATTACTTTCCCAAAACCACTATACCTAGTTTTCTGACATTTGGCAAGTATAATACCATCCTCAGGGATCCTAGGCCTGGAAATACCAGTTCTGAACATGAAGGGGGAGGGGCTATAGCCATTTTGTTTTCTTTCCCATGATAGTCAGTTGGAGAGTCAATATGAGGCACAGTAGGATTTCCAAATCTTGGGTTTGGATCATAGGTTGAAGCAGAGGCCTCTGACTCAGGGCTTTATCCCGGGGTGATCCCTGGGATCATCCCTGTGCATTCACATGATGCACAGGGGTTCCTGGGATCAGGAAGAGATGATCCCTACCTTGCCCCGGGATCTCATCCTACCCTTTAAGCCTGATTTTTCTGCGCTCCTGTGCTGATCCCGAGACCGCAGAACTTGTGGTCGGGCGTCACAGTTTGTCCTGGCTCCTTGCAGTTACTCACAAGGAGCCAGGACCCACACATGGGCCACAGAGCTCCTCAGGAGGTCTGCACCCATCGGGGGTGGGTGGGGAGTGGGAAACTTCTTTTAAAAAAAAACTCTACCTTTGAGCGCATCAGTGCTTGTGTGCATCTTCTGTTTTCTTTTTAAAAAGAAAATGGCAGGCATGAAATCCTCTCCCTCTGAGGTCATTGCACACCATGTGTAAATAGAGGGGGAGATCTTGCGATAAAAATATCATGAGATCTTCACCCCTCCACTGCGCTTGACCAGTAGGTCTAGCTGAGGTAGGGTGACCAACTGTCAGGATTTCCCCGGATTTGTCCTGGTTTTTGTTCTTTCCATGGTGTCAGGGGGGATTTTCTATAATTTTCAATAATGTCCTGGAATGACACACCTTCCCCTTTAAGGCTGCCATTAGCATGGCAGGAGGGAATGACATGCTTTCTTGAGGCACATCATTCCCCCACCCCGAGCTCCAATTGAGGTCTTAAAGGGGAAAGTGGGTCATTTGTGGACATTATAGAAAAGGCCCCAATTGGAGTGGATGGTGGTGGTGCAGAATGAAATCCTTTCCCCTCCTCCACTCCAATCAGGTTCTTTAAGGTGGTGGGGGAATAACGTACTTTCTGCAGGACTCAGAAAGCTGCTTCCCCACACACACACTAGGTGTCCTCTTTTTTGGTTTCCCAAATATGGTCACCCTAAGCTGAGGCCTCAATCTGAAACAGGTCATTTTCCAAAGTACCAAATTGGAATCTGAGTTGAAGAGGTGCATGGGTGCACACCTCTGATATATGGCTAGCTCTTCATTGCCTCTTGCACTTCTCCAATTGTTGCAATGCAGTTCTTGTCTTCAGTGTGTGTGTGTGTGTGTGTGTGTGAGAGAGAGAGAGAGAGAGAGAGAGAATACATTTGTAAATCTATATTTTGAGAGAAAATGTATTTAAAATTCATTTTAAATGCAAATTCTTGTGTGTGGATTTTTCCCTCTTTTAACTGCCGATTAATTCAGTAAAATGGGACAACCGAAGAGGCACTAACCAGAAACAAGCTGATCCATTCCTGACAGTGGGTACGTAATTTATCCAAAGTGCAGTTATTATCTATTTTATATTTTCAAACATTCATAAATTCCATCCTGATGTCTCAGCATTTTATGACCTGTTGTCCTTTGACTATGGGCTTGTGGGGTTTGTATAGTAAAGTCCCGTGAGGATAGTAGTTAGAAAATAGCAGCAGCCAGCAGAGGGTAAAAGGATCTGCAGGACCTGGGACAGCTCTGAGGTTGCAAAAACTTTGTTCTGAGAGATATCGAAGTTCAAATGATTCCATAAATCCTGGCGCTCATGCCTCACATCTCACACACATTTAAGAACAGGAAGAAATGTAAAAAGACAACAGCTTTGTTCTCTAGACGTTTCTTCTGCTGTTTCAACAAGGGCCCCTTGAGCAACTCCTTAATTAACTCTGGCCCCCTTCCTTCTTTGACCTTCCCCTTCCCAGTAGCACAGGGTTTAGGTTGTAGATGTGGGGTGATTGGCACAACAGACACTTTAGGTTTAACACAACAGTTTACTAATATATTAAAATTAGAAAATTACAATTAAAGATATTTAGTCAATAGTGCTGAGTGATACAAAGGAATTAAAATAAAATAAAAGTTTCAAAACACAAGTTCTTTTTTTACCCTAGTTATATTTAGGCTTTTCCAGCTGCTTCTTCCTCACACTCTCCTCTTTTCCTGCTCTCTCTCTCTCTCTGGCTGGCTGGCTGGCTGGCTTTCTCCTCTCTTTTTACACCCTTTCCCCCTCAAGACAGAAAATACTGTTTGAACATTGAAGAAATGAAACCTAACTGGAGAAATGAAAATTAACTGGGGGATGAAAGTACTCCTCTTACGGATACCCTTCCCAACAGAATAAACCCAGGCCTCTATGGCCTGATCTTTTTACTTTGCCTTTGTAGGCTTCAAACTTTCACACTTGGAAGGGAATGAATTTATACCCTCTTTCCCCGAGAAAGAAGCCCCAACCTGAACATAATACTTAAGATGAGGCCTAACCAGTGCTGAATAGAGGGGAACCAGTACCTCACGTGATTTGGAAGCTATACTTCTATTAATGCAGCCCAAAATAGCATTGGCCTTTCTTGCAGCCATATCGCACTGTTGGCTCATATTCAGCTTGTGATCTACAACAATTCCAAGATCTTTCTCGTTTGTAGTATTGCTGAGCCACGTGTCCCCCATCTTGTAACTGTGCATTTGGTTTCTATTTCCTAAATGTAGAACTTGGCATTTATCCCTGTTAAATCTCATTCTATTGCTAAGGATTAGGGATGTGCGCCTCTTCTAATTGGACCGGCGAATTAGAAGCGGAGTGGGGGGCTTCGCCTGCCCTTAAGGCGGAGGTGAAGAGGATTGGGGGGCCAGCAGAGCATGGCGAAGAGGATCGAGATGAAGGCAGATCCTTCGCCACGATCCGGAGCTCCGCCGGAAAGGTAAGTGGGGTTTACCGGGCCCTGCTGCTGTCACTGTCGCCCATGCGGCGACAGCGGCAGGGCCTGGTAACCCCCCCGCCCTCTTCTCCCTTACCTGCCTCCATCCGCGGTCCGTCGGCTTCTTCAATTGAGCCCGCAGTTCAACCAGGAAGTCTGGGCCGCTTGCAGGTAAGGCCCCCCTCCCCCTTGGTCCCTTACCGGGCTCTGCTGCCATCGCCATCGGCGTGCATGTGTATCCCTGGATAAGCTATCATGGTGCCGAGTTTGAGGTTTCTAAAGTGCAAATTGATGGAGCTATTGAAAGGGGTGTGAATGGGGTGCCGAATTTTTAAAAAATCCCCAAAAATCAGGGGATGATGGGATTGCCTTGAGTCTTGGTGTGCGTGTGTATACATCCATGAGGTGTCATGGTGCCAAACTTGAGGTTTCTAACTTTAACAGAAAAAAAGTTGTATACTTTTTTAGCTTAATGCAAGCCTATGGGGGGGGGGAAACGGAGCTCCGATCCGGATCCGGAGCTCCGCAGAGGAGCGGAGCGGACAAAGGCAGAGCGGGGGCGGGGCGGAGCGGCCCGATCCGCAAATCACGGATCTGGAAGAGAAGCGGAGCGGGGGGTCAGTGCACACCCCTACTAAGGATTATTGTCACCTTGTAATCCTGCCTCCATAACAGGGCAATCCCTGCATGGGGAAACATTGGCCCACAACCTCTTTTGCCTGCTATTTGTGATATTGGTAGCTATGGTCTCGGTTTCTGCTTGAAGATGCCTATACATAGGCCGTAGTTGTGTTTGCTTGTCGTCTGGGTAAACACAGAGCTGTTGGTGAATATCTGAACTGCCAAATCCAGCTTCTTTCATAAGCACCACATTCTGTTATAAAGTGTGTGGTAGGGTTTTGTTTTGTTTTGATGGAGGAAATGAACGTCTCCATTAATAATTCGGTTCTGGGACAAATATGCAACTCAATAAAGGGATTATCGAACTAGGGCCTCCTTAAGTGCTCGCCCTTCTTAGCTGATATGCTGAATGAAAAGTGGCACTCCTTCTCTTTCATTGCTGGGTGTTGCCTAGCAATATATTACACTGACATTGAACAAATGTGGAATAGTAAATATTATGGTTTCATCTAACGTTTTGACTGTGAAAATAAACCACCTCAAAATGGAGTTCAGAGAACAGATACTGGGGTCAAAGACCACTGGAACAGGCTTTTTGCAACCGCCACATTACCCTTCACACAAAGAGGGATTATTTATTGGAGTTGTTTCCAGCCATGGTGATTCATAACATGCCGTTCTCTGGAAAATTCCATTCTCTTCTGTTAGCAGATGTGAGCCGTGCCGTGTGCTCATTGCAGGCAGCCCTCTCTGAGTTCTCGGAGTGCCGTCTCTTCTTCCTTTGAAAATTGACAGATGCTTAATATTCCTGTAAAATAGATGTGATAATGTAGTGCAACGCATTTGTAATTCTTGGTCGGACATGTCAAATGATCAAATCTATATGAAAGCCGCCAAGATGGGCTCTTACCTTTCATTTGAAAGATGTTCATCCTTTGTCATGCCTGATTTATGCACAACGTGTACTGCCAATGGATGGCCCCATCTATAAATACCTTCCACCTAATTTGAATTAATATAATGTGTTATCTGTGCCTGCTAGATATTTTAAAGATGCTTCCCCCTGCTCTATGTCCCACCAAGCCAACAAACCTTCTTTGCATTTCAAATTTAGCTAAAAATATTCACCCATTAAAATAGCAATCATCATTAAAATTAACTCCCTGAATTTGTTGGTTAATCCCCCCCTTCCAGTAACAGGCATGCTGTAATTAAACATATTTTTAGACTAAATCTGCAATATAAAATATAGACACACAAATAGGAAATCTGAAATAACAACCAGTTAAAGAAAGGGCAGGTGAAACAGAAATGCATGTTTTTAAATGTCATGAGTGATGCTTTCCATTTTATTAGAACTGCCATAGCCTTGAGACCAATACCGAGGCTGTACATATTCTTCTTTTCCTGCTCAGGATCTGTCCCGTCTTTCTATCTCCTATATCACTAATCTGAGTACACCCATCCTACCATTCTTTCTTCACTTGCTGCCTATATAATATCAGGGAGGGGCCTAAATGTCCCAGGTTGCTTCCACAGTATCTTTCTGTCTGTTGGGATGGTACGTTTTTTGTCCCTGAGGGCAGCTTGCACTGCTGGTAGTGAGGCAGGGGTCACATGTGCATGTGCACAGAGACACAAGCACACACACAAATGCATATACACAGATGCACACACACAACACACACACACACACACAGAGTAAGAATCTAATTCTGAGCTAGGGAGTTGTTAACACCTCACCTCCCCCATCCCCAAAGGTGACTTCTTTAAGATTACTCCTTCCCCATTTGTGGTGCAGAAGCTTCAAAGTCTCTGAGGGAGGTACATGGAAGACTCTTTCATGTGGCCCCTGTTGCCTGGGCCAGAGCGACAGGCAATAGAAGAAGCAGATCGCACTGGTGAAGAGGTGGAACAGGTCTGGGGATTCTTGTCATGGGCCTTGTGCTGGGCTGTGGGCCCTCAGCAGGTATCCAGCTATGCTGACCTTTGACACCAGCCCTCGACAAACTTTTCTTAAAGCAGGCTGTTTAACTCTATTTTTAAGCCTGTTGAGAAATTAGTGACAATTATTTTCTAGTTGGGAAAAGTTGTTTTGGGCGTTACCATCCCCCCCTCAATTTGCCATTCCCAGTAACTATTTTAATTGCAAGGCGATATGTATAGAAGCTGCTGTAAGTTTGTACACTTAGGATCTGACAGCTCCATTAAAAATCCAAAGACAAAAAGAGATATTCTCTTTGAGCTAGGTGGCAACCATTTGAGAAGACAAAAGAACAGACTGTTCCTTTAGGCCTTGAGGTTTAAGGCAAACTTAAATCTGGCAGCTTCCCCTCCTGAACACACCAGGCGTTTGCCCCTCTAGGGCCTTCTAGTTCTCTCCCTGCTCTTCCTTCTTCTCCCTTAATTATTTTATAGCCTCTGAACATTGCTGTAGACCAGTAAATGGAGCTAGCCACCAGTAAAACAAAGCAAAAAAGCAACAAACAAGCAAGCAAACATCAAGAGGCATCTACAAGGCTTATATTAGAAACATACAATGAGGGTTCAAAGTCTGGCATCCTTTTGGTGACAATTTGGATCTTACATGTAAAGCAATTCAGTGTGGCTTCACAGACACGGGAAGTGACTTGTTGGGGAAGTGACTTAAATTGAAAATAAATGAACAACTGCCAAGAGTCTTAGATGACCGCTGGGAGGTAATCGTCATAGAAGGGCCGTTTTGGGCCTCAAAGAAGACATGCGAAGAGAAGAACAATGGGCATTATGTCAGAAAGGATCTGGTGGGTTGAGAGGGACAGCAGGGGCCATAACTCAGTTGTAGAGCACATACTTTGTATGCAGAAGGTCCTAACTGCTGGCATCTCTATCCTTGTGTGGCGCAGAGTGGTAAGCGGCAGTTACTGCAGCCGAAACTCTCCCCACGGCCTGAGTCCAATCCCAGCAGAAGCTGGTTCTCAGGCAGCAGGCTCAGGTCGACTCAGCCTTCCATCCTTCCGAGGTCGGTAAAATGAGTACCCAGCTAGCTGGGGGAAAGGTATACACGACTGGGAAAGGCAATGGCAAACCACCCCGCTACAAAGTCTGCCAAGAAAACATCAGCAAAAGCAGGCGTCCCTCTAGGAGTCAGCAATGACTCAAGTGCTTGCACAAGAGCTTCCTTTCCTCCTAGTTAAAAAGATGACCAAGCAAAGAGGCCTGCATAGAAATGTGCTTGTAGGAGACTTACTGAGAGGCACAACAGTGTGGCCATCAAACAAGAGCAGCAGGGTGCTATTGTGCTCGTGTTCTGCTTGTGGGCATCCCATAGGCATCTGGTTGGCCACTATGGGTGGAGAACACTGGATTAGATAGCCCTTTGGTCTGATCTAGCATGACTCCTTGTATGTTCTTGTGAGAGCCACTGTGAGTAGAAAGTACTAATCTAGAGCAGGATTAGGGGCACATTTTGCAATAAGAGAAACTGCCCTGGGCACTACCACAAAATGGCTGGCATGGGAGACATGCCAAAGGGCAAGAAAAAGAATCAGAGGTGGGGTCTGAGCCTCAACACACTAAACAACTGATTTGAATCTATAGTTTTCAGCATCAACATTTTCAGCATTGGTACCCATAGGTACCATCTTGCCTACTCCAGTCCTAGATAAACTAGTTTTCTTAAATAATATAAGTTTTATATATTCAGACACAGGGCTGTTTGTGCAAAACACAGTGTATAAGGCCATGATACACCATAATTCATTGGCCGTTTTATGTACCAACATGCCTTCAGACATTCTTGATGCCTTACTATTTCCCCAGGTGCTGTCTGGCCCACCATCTTCCAGGCTCTGGAACCCCCTGCTGAGAGTGGCAACATTGCCTCCCACTTTGCTGCTATTCCATTGGCAGGCAAATACGTTTTTTTATTAAGGCAGGCCTTTGGTTTGTAAACTGGTTTGTTGCTGACGGGAAATTCTATTGGGTTGGGTACTATTTATTGCTTTTATTGTTGTAGTTTTAATTGTGCTTTTAATTTATGTGTTTTTATGATGGCTTTAATTAAGTTTTTGTTTTAATCTTGGCATAATTAGTATTGTTTGCCTTGAGCACTTTTTTTTTTTTTGTAGAAAGGGGCAAACTAAATCAAATATATTAATAATTGAGATCCATCTTGGGTTGAAAGCATTCCACGAATGAAACTGTGCGAAAAATCTATTTCAGTTCATTTTTGATCAAGGTTTACCCAGTTCACACCTTCCAGATCTAACACGGATTCAGACACAATCTACAGTCAAAGTTTGCACTTTTCTGAGCCTGCAATGTGATATGGGAATCTGCCAAAAATGTGTTCCACAGCATAGATACATTTGAAAAATGTGCATAAAATCATCAGTACTTTTGAAAAATGAACACAAATCCACTTTAACCAATGGGAGAAGAATGTATGCATTTCGAACCTGTGCACAATGAATGCATATGTTTTGAAAAATAAGAATGAAAGTACACATGGATTTTCATTCAAAACAAAAACAAAAGCAAACCCAAAGCTTGCAATTTGATATGGACTCACGTCGGAATGAACTTCAAATCAGGAGTATTTTTGCTGATTAACACATCAAAACTCCGCATTGATTTTTATAATAGGGATGGAGAAGACATTCGTTCGGTCCACATTTTAATGCAAACCTCAATAGGCATACCAAAACTCCATTATTCTTTGAAATGCCCACTAATCCTTTTTCCCCCAGTTGTTTAAAGTTCAGGATGAACCTAATTGAAGATTGGGCAAATGAAAAATTGGGAGAAACAGAAACGGATAGATATGTCCAATCCATCCCTATTTCATACGTCTCCAAAGGACAAAACAATAACTGTGGGCAGAGCAGAAAGCCAGGTATGTGAGTGAGTGGAGGAGTATGAAGGAGTCAACGGGGGCTTGGAGGTAGGAGTGTTTTGGGCAGAGGACTTGCAGGATCCCCAGAACTAGGTTTATGGAGGTTTTGGCATCCATAGCATTTTGTATGGCATCATCAGGGTGGGGGGAGCTTGGGTTCTAAAATAAATTCCAAGCCTGACCAGAAAGGTGTTTTTGTTGTTGTTGTTGTTGATGATGAGGATGATGATGTTTTTTAAAACAACAACAACAACAACACCTTTTTAATCACTTTTGCAAATTAGCACTTGGGATTATTCTTATTTTTATTCATGCTCTGGTCCAAAAAAATACAAACAACCCCCCCTTCCATTACCATACCACTGTTCAGTCTTTCTCCTGGGAAATCTGCCAACACTTCCAAATGAGCTGACCTCATCTGCAAAGCCCCTTGATGCACCGCCCCGGGAAATTGGCATGGAACGAGATATCCTCAAGTTGCCGTTGAGTGCAGGTGGTCTGAATGATTCTCCCAGCTTAGCATAACGCTTTCTCCAGATGCTTCCTAAGAAGTCAGCTCCTAAGCCCTCAGGAGCATTCGGTGTTCTAAGGCTTGGCACACATGCTCCCCTACGATCCTTTCTTATTACATTTTGCAATAGAGAATATTTTAACAGCCCTCCCCCCCCCGAGCTACTTCAAAAAGGAAACATGTCAGATTAGTCACATCTTCCACATTGGTTTTCCAGCAACATTTCGTACAGCCGGCCTGTGAATCACTTCCAAAGAAGCTGTATCACTTCTTTAAAAGAAGGTGTTTCTCAGGATGGCAGATTCATTCCATGACCGTGAATGGACTTCTGAAACTCATATCTTCCAAGATCACATACCTATTTGGGCTCCAAATATCCTTACAATTATATGTGGGGTAAGCTGAACCAAAATGGCTCTTCCTATTTCACCACTCTATTTGGGGCTGGTGAAATGGGGTGGGACATTTCCACTATTTTTCAGAGGTAGGTGAATCTATTATTATTATTATTATTATTATTATTATTATTATTATTATTGTTATTATTATTTGGCATGCTTACCTTGCCGTTGATTTTTTTTAAAGTAGTGCCACCTCTCCCACTAGAAGACAACTGAAGTCGGGCAAAGCCTTCTGGGAGGAACATGGCAGATGCCAAATAGCAATGCTCTCTTTCTCTCTCTCCAAGACTGTGAGAGCAAGCAAGCAAGAGCTTTTAAGGTGGAGTGCTACTTAAAAAAGTGGCAAGATATGCACACACACCCCAAACATATTTCACTTCTCCACACCACTAAAACCTTATTCAACTACATTCCAAGTGTTGAAAAGATCCATCTTCTGGGCCAAAATGGTTCAGTCCAAACCATTTCAGACCACCTCTAATGTGGGGACAAAATAATGATACGGGAGTGTGTGTGGGGGTGATGCCTTTTATTCCTCAGATTGTTATGTCATTGTTGTTTTTTAAGGCCAAAAAATGGCCCAAACCATTGCCAACACATTTTTATTGCTTTTCCTGTTTCTGCTATGGTGTCTGGCATATCAAAATACTGTAAGCCATGGCATATCAAGCCCATCAGTGCAATTTGATCTGTTTGGCCCTCTGAAATTCCCTCCCCCAGCTCTGTGTCCTTTTCCCTAAAAATATTTTCCCCAGATTTTCCCAGCTTTCACATAGTTTTCTCCCCCATTATAAAAGATCAAAGCTACTTGAAGTGAGCTACCTGCAGTAAGAACTTTAAGCAAAAACATGCTGATATTTGTGTCCCTATTCCTTTTGCATTGGGGCCCAGCCACTACTGAGATGTGGCCTTTGAGAGCTTCTCTGAAATTGAATCTGAAAGTGGGTCAACACCTGTGCTATAAACCAACTTTGGAAACATGAGCCAGATGAAGTTACACACACTGAAATTGATTCCAATTGGAGAGTTGAGCCTATGCATACCTTGCTCCCATTGAAGTCTATGGAACTTAAAAGTACTTAGTTTTAATACTTAACTTCCTCCAATGGACAATCATCAGGGCTTAAAAGGTATCAAATGTTAGCTGCATCGTGCACTTTGTCTCATCTATCCACATCATGCAACACTGATTCACCAGTCAATGACCTCCAGACTATCGACATGAGAACAAACAAGCAATGTAAACTGAATTTTAATTATGAACGAGCAATGCAAACCCAACAAGTCAATGGAATGAGCAATGAGGGGGACAGAAAGTTCACTTTTTAAGTTCCTTTGTGTCAGTAGTGCATATTCAGCAAAAGGGATTCCCTGTTGACAGGGGGTGTGGGAATCCCTGGCTGCAGCAAACCAAATGTGGTGAACAGATTAAGATATTTTGCAATCACCGGGTGAAATGACACATCTCAAATTATCTGTGCAACGGTGGCTATAACAGTGGGGTGATGTCATGGCTTTAAAATGGGAGCTGGCTCTGTTAATAAGCAGGCACAGTCTGAGAATCTGAAGATATCTGAATCCCTGTCATTTTACCAGAATGGCCATAAATCTTGACTCAAGAGCACTACCAAGAGGTGATTCAAGCAGCACAAGCTCCCATTCACAGAAATTCCTTAAGATGGATACTGGAACTTCCCAGTTTATCTTTATTCTCAGAAAAGGAGAAATCTTGTACAAATATCTTCAAATTTCAGCTTCTGATTGTGACCATACCCCAGAGAGCTTCGGCTATTGGGCGTTATAGAAATGCAATAAATAAATAAATAATATTTTTATTTATTTATTTACTACATTTTTATACTGTCCAATAGCCAAGGCTCTCTGGACAGTTCACAATTAAAACCATGAAATGCAGCAAGTCAGAACATAATAAAAACCTTTACAGCCCAGGGAAAGCCTCTGTGAAAATATAAGTTTTCAGGAGGCGTTTATAGGATGTTACGTTTTCCACCTCACAAGCCACACAAGGAAGGGTTCTTCCAGAGAGTGAGTGCTGCTACAGAGAAGGCCCACTGTCGAGGTTCTTCATGGAGACATTCTGTTCATTTCGGAATGGTCAGCAAGAGTTCCTCTGAAGATCGTAAATGTTGTCTGAGTGTATATAAAGGAAAGTGGTCTGCTAGGTATCCTGGTCTCAAATTGTTTAGGCCTTCATAGGATAATAACATAACCATTAAGAAGGAAGGCACAGAAAGGTGGGGTAAAATAGGACCACAACTTTATTTTACACAGAAAAAGAACTCAAATGGTGGAAGCTGTGTGGGACTTGTTAACTGTAGCTACTAAGGGTGACCCTAACTCAGCCTTGAGTTTGAGTCAAAGCAACAGCTGTCTCTCTCCACCACTGCCATATCTTTAGGTATTGAAGAGTGACTTCAAGAGACCCAGCCGCCAGAGCCTCACCACTCTAAATGTGTGACACATTGCGATGTCAAAGTGTTTCCTTTCCCTGCCCTAAGTCCCACAATCCTAGGGGACAAGTCATGGGAATCCCCCTTCACCTTAAGGTGACTCTAAATGCTCACTAATAAGTCATTCCATAAGGGTGCAATTCTATACATGTTTAGACAGAAAAAGTCTGACAACTCCAATCATGCCCCAGCAAGTGTAAAAATGCACATTTGGTGGTGGTGGTGGGGATTTGCACATTTGTGCACATGTGATACTGAAACATCAATAAATGAGATACCTTCAATGGGCAGACAATGGAATGAAAAATGTTTCACAGTCCGTGAAACACAGATGGAAAGAATTTTACACGATCTGTACATCCCTAGTAGGTGCTGCCTTATATTGCCCAGCATGAAGGAACAGAATGGGCCACCATTTTTGTAGATATCTTGGTGGTGGTGGGGTCTGCAGGTGTGCTAGTCTGTTTCAGACAAAAGGTTAATAGTTTAGGGGTAAAGTGTTGAAGCCTACTGTAGAGGTCAGGAAATTTTAAAGTTCAGCAGAAGGTCGGGGGGGGGGGGGGGGAGAGAGAGATGATTCAAGTAAGGAAATAATTTGCAGAAATGACCATGAAACTAACCTCCTGATTGATTGGAGTTGGCCTACATATGACATACCTGCACAGACCTACCAAACTGTGACCATCTTATTTCAATTAACTTAGGGCTCATCTACACCAAGCAGGATATTCCACTATGAAAGCAGTATATAAAAGGCAGGAGCCACACTACTGCTTTATAGTGGTATTGAAGTGCACTGACAACTGTTGGAGCCCATTGACACATACCATATACCATTTTCATACTGCTTTCATAGTGTTATATCCTGCTTGGTGTAGATGTGTCATGGGCCCCAACAGTTGTCAGTGCACTTCAATACCACTATAAAGCAGTAGTGTGGCTCCTGCCTTTTATATACCACTTTCATAGTAGAATATCCTGCTTGGTGTAGATGAGCCCTTAATGGAATGCAAACAGTAACTTCCAGAAATTGCCTTTGCCAGGTAAGAGTGTAGAGGTGTCCCCCCTTCCTGCCCTCACAAATTTATTTATTTATTTATTTATTTATTTTATTTATTACATTTTTATACCGCCCAATAGCCGAAGCTCTCTGGGCGATTCACAAAATTAAAACCACAATAAAACACCCAACAGGTTAAAACACAATTACGAAATACAGTATAAAAAGCGCAACCAGGATAAAACCACACAGCAAAGTTGATATAAGATTAAAATACAGAGTTAAAACAGTACAATTTAAATTTAAGTTAAAATTAAGTGTTAAAATACTGAGTGAATAAAAAGGTCTTCAGCTGGCGACGAAAGCAGTACAGTGTAGGCGCCAGGCGGACCTCTCTGGGGAGCTCGTTCCACAACCGGGGTGCCACAGCGGAGAAAGCCCTCCTCCTAGTAGCCACCTGCCTCACTTCCTTTGGCAGGGGCTCACGGAGAAGGGCCCCTGTAGATGATCTTAAGGTCCGGGTAGGTACATATAGGAGGAGGCGTTCCTTCAGATAACCTGGCCCCAAACCGTTTAGGGCTTCACACAAATAGACTTCACACTCAGCCAATCTGTTTTCCGAGCAAAACAAACACAGAAACACACACAGCAACAACAAATCCTACTCAACCCAACTTGTAAAACTAGCACTGAGACTTAAAGGGAGGGTGGATGGGAACTGATGAGGAATGAAGATAGTTCTGGCTAGGGTGGAGCTCACTTACATAGACCTGCTCCTATGGCAGCAGAAACATTGCCTGCACCTGCACCCCACACACCATGTGCCCCATCTATTTTCAGGGTACACAGAACTTCTCCCCACAGCCCAAAACCTTCAGTGTAGGAAAATGGACAGGTTTTTACTTTGTTAAATCAAAGCAAGACCAAGAATTCCTACAGAAAACCAAGATCCAGGTTCTGCATCCACCCTTCGCAGCATCTCCAGATGTATATTCTTGCCACATAGAGCAGGAGTGGGCAAATTGTGGCCCTCCAGATGTTTTGGCCTACAAATCTCATCAGCCCTAGCCAGCATAGCCAATGGTAAAGGAAGATGGGAGCTGTAAGCCAAAACCTCTGGAGGGTCACAAGTTGTCTATCCCTGATGAAGACCAACCAACTTTCTTTCGGTAATGGTAGAATGATAGCTAGAAATCAATGAGGCAATATACTGGAACCCATTAGTCATTGCAAAGAAAATGACTAGGTAGGGCTCACTAATGGAGGGGGAGAGGAATTTGTGGAAGTGTTAAACACATTCTTTCCGTAATGATCCCATTTCATTTACAGTATTGCTAAGAAATATTGATCCAGGGTTGATAAATGGCTCTTAAGATGACACATGCACATTTGTTTAGCTGGGCCATGTAGTGTTGTCATTTTGGAACATGACAGCAAATGTAGATTCATCCTTGTTGTTTACAAGGAAATCACAATGTTTGAGAACGCTGCTGCAATCTTGAGTTTAATACCCATTATTAATGGCAATGTTATTCAGCCTCCACGTTATTCTATGACCATACTGTGGCACAAGGAAGAGACGTGATGTCCTGGGCAGAGTATTAGAAGGCTTAGGAGAGAGGATGTTGTCTTGTTCAAGCTGATGTGAGAACAGTGATCCACAGATCCAGCAGCAGGGAGTATCAGGGACAAAGGCCTCATTTTTTAGTATATCTTTGATGGTTCTAACATGATAACCATGTCCTGAGCAGTTTACAGCAATTGATAAAACTACAATATACAACAAAATAAAACTAATCTAAAAAGTTAACATAGAAAAATTAAAACAATGTAAATGCCTAAAAACATATAAGCAATATCCCCCCCCAATGTACATGTTCTAAAACAGCAGATAAAGATGTCTCATAATATATCATTAAATGCCTAGGATTGGAGGGTGAACTTTACCTGTTGTCAAAAAGGTAGCGGCGTTGGTACCAGACGGGCTTCAATGGGGAGCTTATTCCACAGTCAGGGGGTCATCACTAAGGAGGTCCTGTCCATTGTTGCAATCTTCTGATCCTCCTCTTGGAGGTGCACTCAAAGCCCACTCCCACCCCCAGATGTTGATTCTATTGTCGGGATACGTTCAGGTCAGGAGGGACATTCCATCAGGTGTTGTGTTCCCCAGCTGTGTAAGGCTTTATAGGTTAAAAACAGCACCTTGACGCCATCTTGGAAACATGCAGACAGCCAATGCAAACAGGCCAAGATGGCTCTTATATGCTCCAGCCCACCATGTTCCTCCAGCCCATCATTTCCACATAGTGACAATTTCTCCATATCACACCCTATAGGTGTGAGATCTAGGGGATGCCATAAATATTGTTGTCAATTCTCAAGTGGCAGTATGTTCCAAGGTTTGGTTTCCTCTGGATGAAAGCCCTGGAAATGTATGGTAATTTTGTAAGATTTGATTACAGGAGAGAAATACTTGCACACCAATGCCTTGGCCCATGTCTCAGCTCTGTCTATCTGTCTGTCTGTTTTGTTTTGTTTTTTTAGTTTTTTGTCCCTGTTTCTTCTAAAGAGTCACACACACACACACACACACACACACACACACACCAATAATTCCTGTGCCATGGAGTAGGACATGTTTAAACTGCACAAGGCCCAACTTTGCTTCAAGGCTTCACTTTATCAAACTAAGGACTAACTAGTGAAGGCTGGTGGCTCTAATTTCGGAGGAGCTGTGAACCCACTCCGGGTTTCAGTCAGAACCAGCCAGTACTCTGAAGGAGTTATCCAAGATGCTGAAACCTAACCCTCCCACTAGTTGGCATGATAAAATGCAAAATTATAATTAAAAAATAAAATAAAATAAAATAAAATGCAGGAATAGTGCTGCTGCTGCTGACAATGATAGCAGCATACTTCACACTCACTTTGTCTGTGCAGTCCACATGGCAGAAGTCACGAAATGAGCTCACCGCCCCCAAAAAACCACCATTTCCAGTTGCCATTTTTTCTGCCTTCATACTCTTCTGATTCAGCACAGGGCTGCCAGGCATGCAATCATAGGACATTGCTATCAGAGCTGTGAACTGAGGGTGGCAAATTGACCAAATTGCTTTCCATCACTTAGACATCCCCAAACCAGCAACTGGAGAAGTTGGCCCCTTTCAATTCCATCGATGCCCTTCAAAACAAAATTTACACACCAAGGTATTCAATGGAGAAAGACTGAGCATTAATCCATTGCATTCCTCAACCAGACAGCAAATATACCTCTTACTTAATACAATATAGATGGAAAAAAAAAAAGGCCAAATACATTGCATTATTCATAGAGATTCCTGAAGCATAAGCTAGGTGAATAGAAATGGATAAAATGTTTCATTGTGAATTACAATATACTGCCAATGTAATAATCAGTGTCAGTCAAATAATCATGAGGAAAACCATCTGTGGAGGTGTGTACGTTGGAGGGTGGGGGGAGATGGTGAGGTAGAATGGGAAAAAATCTTTCCTGATGTAATTTTATTAAAGCCACCAACACTGCAAAAGGAGGAAATCTCACCGCATCTTTGTAAAATGCAGGACGGAAAACAACTCGCCATCTGGAAAACAAATAGCGGAACAGTGGCAAAACACTAATCTAACACATACAGTATCTTTGCTTTTTTCCCCTTTGGTGTCTGTGTTAACTAATGAACAGCTGCATGAAATTGTCCCTGGTTTTAGGAAAGTGGATTCATATTTCCGACAAGGAGGGTGGGGGAGCCCGCAGCTTCAGGACACAGAAAGATCCAAAGGACTCTCTTCTTGTAGTTTAGCCATTGTCCTCCATTTTACTGTCCTCACTGTAGGGCTGGCCCATGACATTTTCTGCCTGAAATGAAGAAAAGACGGCTCCCTCTTAGAGGTGGATAAGCTTGGGGAGTGCTCAGCAGTGGCCCGCCCTGGCTTTGGCCCTTTCCTCACTGCGTTAATGGCTCCACTTTCTGGAGACTCCAGAAAGCATGTTTGCCCCCCTCCAGACCAATGGGGTTTTTAATGGGCATTGAAGGCTGCTGGGCAGGGTTAGAAATGTGCAATGTTCCCAAGGATGGGAAATTGCATGTTTCCCTGGGGAAATTGCATATTTCCCCCTCCGTTTGTGTAAATTACTTGCATTAATCAGGCCTTTAGGGCCCCCAATGGCAGGGGGGGAGGGGAACACACAATTTCCCCCAAGGCAGCCACCATTAATGTAGCAAGGGGGGGAAGGGGGTGATCCTGGAAGCCAGGGAGGACCCATGCCTGAGGGCTCATGAGCCCTCGGGCATGGGTCCATCCACATGCTGGGCTCATCTGCTTGGGTCTATGCCATCATAGATCTAAGCAGACGCTCACACCATCCCTACTCCCTCTTCCATTCCATGTACAAGAGCTGACTTGACTTGGAATTGAATCTTTCTTCTCCACTGATAATGGGACACTGCACCTACCACTTAGGGAGCACAGAGCAGGCCATATGGCACACTGTTCCCTCCTCCAGCACCTTCTGGCTGCCTCTGACCTGAGGCAATGATGGTGGGGCCAGTCCTGCCTTTGGGCTTAATGGGGCCATTTCTTCCTCTATAGCTGGGGTGAGCAACCTGTGCTCCTCATCCTAATTTGAAAATCCCTCTGCGTATGATCAGTTCAGTCCCCTGGCAAGTGTGATTTGTCTCTCCCCTGGCAGCCTATTAGGTGGGGTGAAAGAGAGAGAGAGAGAGAGAGAGAGAGAGAGAGAGAGAGAGAGAGAGAGAGAGAGAGAGAGAGAAAGAGCTCAAGCTCTTTCTCTTTAAATAAAAATGGTGGCCATGATGGACGCGATGCCCATGATGTCATGCATCCCATGTGGATTGAGGGCGACGATCCCGGAAGCAGGTAAGTCCAGAATCGCCCCCTCTCACTCCCTCTATACCCGTAGGAATAGAAAGGGCCAGAGAGAGAGAGAGAGAGAGAGAGAGAGAGAGAGAGAGAGAGAGAGAGAGAGAGAGAGAGAGGCTGGCCCTGCTCACTTTTGATTCTAGCCAGACCCACCACTGAAATAACAGATTATCCTGAAAGGAATGTGGCCCTAAACAGGAAAACATAAGCACACATACACACACACACACACACACAAATCCTAGCCCCTTCTTGCTGCATAGTGTGGATGCTGACTGAGGGAAACCTTTCACCTTAAAGCACCCCATTGCTTAGCTTTTTCAGGCATTTCCTGGTCTTCCAAATAAAAACATTTCCCAGAGAACATTTTACTCGCACTGCAATTGCATCGTGGCCTTTTGAAGACTCTGAATCATCCTCCTTCTATTATAACACGATATGCATCCTTTATTCTGCTTTCCCACACTCAGATGAAAGAGCAGTGACAGAACGTTTGTCTTTTCCCCTCCATCCCCCATGTCCGGCTTGCCTGGCCGCGGGGAGGCTATTGAGGGTGGAGGGGGAATGAGGAGACCTACCCAACTGTTAGTGGTGATCTGAGTGCGCCACTGGCTGGGCGTTGAGGTGCCTGAGGCGTTAGTAGCCCGCCGTGCCCAGCACCCTCAGCAGCTTCTTTTGTGGCTTCCTCCCTCCCTGTATGCAGTGTGGGTTCATGTGGTCACTCTATTGGGGGCCGAGTAGGATTTTTTGGCTCGTAGTCTAATTGGCTGTGGCTGTGTGTCTTTTTGCCTACTTCACACTGTAAGCGGGGAGAGTGTGTCTTTAGGGAAATTGATTATGTTTTGGTGTTAGGTTAATTTGGTCACATTTGCTTGCAGGCTGGTAGGGGTGGGCACACTTAAAGGACAAGGATGGTGATCATTCTGTGGCACCATTGTTTGGCGACAGGTGATGCCTGAGGCCTTTCTGCTGAGGGTTTTCCAGCCCCTGGCGGGGATAAGGGTCATCTGTCAGGACAACTCACTTCACCCAGTGTTTTACGGCCTGTGGGGAAGTGACACAGGAAGGCCTCCCCGCCCCAAAAGAGGTCAGTCCTGGGGGTGGTGATATTATAGATGCCATTCAGCAGGAAGATATAAAACCTAGCTAGTTGCTGGTGTAGATTAGGGCCCATCCAGTTTTCCCTTTGCAGATCTTCAATAAATGTGGCCTGAATTTTATACCATTCATATTTGTCTTGTCTCTTCATTTTCTCCCCTCCTTTCGCCCGCAAATATATATATATATATATATATATATATATATATATATATATATATATATATACCTGCTATTCTTAAAGTGTTATTCTTTGACTGGCTGAAACGAGTGTCACTTTTGTACATTGCTCACAATGCACATTGCTACAGCCTGGTTCAGACCCTGTAAAGTTCTCCATATGAAAAGGAGGACAGGGTGACCATTTGAAAAGGAGAACAGGGCCCCTGTATCTTTAACAGTTGTATTGAAAAGGGAATTTCAGCAGGGGTCATTTGTATGCATGCAGCACCTGGTGGAATTCTCAATTCATCACAATAGTTAATGCTGCAGGAGCTATACTAGAGTGACCAGATACAAAAGAGGACAGGGCTCCTGCAGCTTTAAGTGCTGTGATGAAGAGAGAATTTCACCAGGTGCTGCATGCATACAAATGACACCTGCTGAAATTTCCTTTTCTATACAAAAGATCCAGGAGCCCTGTCCTCCTTTTCATTTGGTCACCCTATGGTCACGGCATCTTAGAAGATATACCATTTTCAACCATTGTGCTGCATAAATCGTGTCAAGAAAGTTCACTTTTTCATACTGGAATTTATAATTTCCAGGCTGTGCATAGTTACTGGCTTTTATAGAATCCACATGTTTCTTTGAAGATGTGACTTTTAGTAGAATATTACACCACTGTCTCTGTCATAGGATTCTAAATGTTGGTTTATAATAGAACTTTTCAAGCAAAGACTACTAACGTCTATGTTTTGGCAAACATCCAAATGTAAATTCTCCTAATCTTTTTTTTTTTTCCAACTGGGCAGGGATTTTCAGCTATGAATGATTTGTTAACATGCAACTATTGTGCCACAATCTGTCCTCCAATTTCTTGTAGGTTTTCTGCCCCTGTGCAATGTGGATAGGGAGACATTTTTCTCCCTCTCTTATAATACTAGAACCCAGGATCATTCTCATAAAGGTGATTGGTGGGAAATCCAGGGCTGATAAAAGGAATCACTTCTTCACACAGTACAGAGTTAAACAATGGGATTTACTACACAAGATGTGGTGATGACCAACAAATTGGATGGCTTTAAAAGAGGGTTGGATAAATTCCTGGAGGAGAAAGCTATTAATGGCTACTACTAGTCCTGATGACTATATGCTACCTCCAGCATCAGAGACAATAAGCCTATGTACATAAGTTGCTTTGGAACATGAGTGGGAGGGTTCCATTGCACTCACCTCCCGTCGACAACCGATTGGCCACTGTGTGAACCGAATGCTGGACAAAATGGATCCTTGGTCTGATTCAGCATGGCTCTTCTTATGTTCTTATTCTCAAATCTGTAAAATATGCTTCATATCAGCTCCATAGATATTATCTTGGTACTATTTGAGTCTGTAAAAATTATCTATATTAAATATCTACACTACGAAAACATGTTTTGGTTCATCGCAATGTCCACTCTTATTTATTTATTTTATTAAAACATTTGTATCTCGCTCTATATCATTGGGAACTCAAGGCGGGGTGCAGATAAAATCAATTGAAGCAATGTAAAACAATGAACTCTTGCCCATTGTATGCATGCCAAATATGAGAGTTAAAAAAATGTTAGTCCTTTCCCATGACTAGGGTTATAGTTTCTGGTTGACTTAAACAGTTTTAAAGTATCTGGTTCATTGCCAACTTTCCTCCAACCTGGACATTGGCTAGAAAAGAAGAGGCTGAACCAGTGGTAATTTTTGAACCTGGAGTTGTTGTCGTCATCATCATCTCTATACCACCAAATAGCTGAAGCTCTCTGAACAGTTCACAAACATTACAAACCACACGTACAAGATAATAGAACATAGCATAAAGTTTTTAACAAACAACATTTAAAACAATTTAAACAGCTAAAACAACTCCAATCAGATACTAGATCTGATAAAGTTAGCTGGTATAGATGCCCCATCATATGGCGTTTAATGTCTAGGCTAGAAGGCAGTCTTAACCTGTCATCAACAGGCATGCCTCAATGGGGAGATTGTTCCATCAGCGTGGGGCCATCACTGATTAGGCCCTCTCCCTTGTTGCCACCTTCCAGGTTGGAGGAGGGACTACAAGGAAGGACTCAGATGTTGATCTTAGTGTCCAGGTAGGTTCAGGTCAAGAGAGACGTTCCATCTGGCAGTGTGATCCCATATAAGACTTATGACCCTGTTCAGATAACACACTAAGCTATAGTGTTTAAGCATTCTGAGCTAAAAATTATGGCTTAGCATAGGGTGACCATATGAAAAGGAGGACAGGGCTCCTGTATCTTTAACAGTTGTATAGAAAAGGGAATTTCAGCAGGTGTCATTTGTATGCATGCAGCACCTGGTGAAATTCCCTCTTCATCACAACAGTGAAAGCTGCTGGAGCCCTGCTCTCTTTTTTATCTGGTCAAGTGCCAGCCTGCATGGCCAATGGGCAGGGATGATGGGAATTGTGATCCTACAGCCACAGCTTCTCCACCCCTGCTCTATGGACAAATTAGGAGTCATAAACCCTGGCCACCTACACTTCGTTAATAATTTCGAAGAATATTTTCTAAACCACCTGATAATTAATGAAATTACTAAATTCCCTGCTTCTCAAAAATGGGTCAAGACACAGCAAACCTAAAGATGGTTTGAGAACTCACTGTTCTTTCTCAACAGGGACTAGGAAGGAACGTTGTTAACAGGTTTATTTTTGGCAGCGGTATTTTCCCTGGAAGAAATAATCTGGCTGGCTTTTCTTTATGCCGCTGGTGTTGTTATTAGGAACGGAGTATCTATGACATCCCTCCACCCCCTCCATTCCACACACACACCACATGTTTTACAGTAAAAGCTAATCTGTTCTGGCCAACTCTGCTTGTCATATAACCCAAACTGAAAGTAGCAGGCTAACAGCAGAGAAGGTCACATTGTATTTTGAGCCTGTCATGTCACTCTGACTTGGCTTGAATATTATTACCTAGTCACTATTCTTGGCAGCTAGTCAGGCTTGGGTGGGGTGATATTAAAATGTCCACCCCCACACTGTTACCAGATGCCACAGATGAAGTGGCATCTTCTTCCTGGCAAGAAGATTAGAACTCTCAAGGTAGGTATCAAAGTTCATCAGCAAAGTCCATCTCCAGAAAAGGATCTCATTTTACAGCAGGTGAAAGCAGAGCTCTGCCAAAATTTCTTAGGAAACATCTTCCTGACTGTTAGAGCAGTACGACAATGGAATCAGTTTCCTAGGGAGGTTGTGGGCTCTCCCACACTAGAGGCCTTCAAGAGGCAGCTGGACAACCATCTGTCAGGGATGCTTTAGGGTGGATTCCTGCATTGAGCAGGGGGGTTGGACTCGATGGCCTTGTAGGTCCCTTCCAACTCTGCTATTCTATGATTCTATGATCTTCCCCACTAAAATTTCTGAGATTCTACTTTTTCCACACACCTTAGAAAAGGGAATGTACTTTACAGAATTATCTCTGAATATTCTTCATAAATTTCTTCTCCCTCTGGTGGGCATCATTTTCTCCTCATGCAATGCCCCAGATCCCAGGCTTTGTGGAAGATGCAAAATGGTGGCCAGGTTCCCAGTGCAGTGACTGCTGCTTGGGGGTGGTGGGGGCTGAGCTGATGAAAGCTCAGCAAGTTCCACCCCACTGGACAGATTCTTCTGTCACCTCTAGTGATGATACCATATGATATTTACTCATTGTCACATACAGCTGATATGAAGATAGACATGCAGAGTCCTCCTTCTCCTCACCAAGCCAGAGCTTTGGTGGTGACCACAAAGGAAGCAGCTAAGGAGACAGCTTCAAGTTGTGGAGGGTGTGTGTTACGGTGACCATATGAAAAGGAGGACAGGGCTCCTGTATCTTTAAAAGTTGTACTGAAAAAGGAATTTCAGCAGGGGTCATTTGTATATATGGAGAACCTGGTGAAATTTCCTCTTCATCACCACAGTTAAAGCTGCAGGTGCCCTGCCCTCTTTTAAATCTGGTCACAGTATAACTGCAATATAGCTCCTGTAGCTTTAACTGTTGTGATGAAGAAAGTTCACCAGGTGCGACATGCCTACAAATGACACTTGCTGAAATTCCCTTTTCAATACAACTGTTAAAGAAACAGGAGCCCTGTCCTCCTTTTCATATGGTCACCCTAGTCTAGGTGGTAGGATGATTGGAAATTTCGAGAAGGGAATCTGTGTACTACTTTATTGCGCATACTCCAAAGCTCTGAAACAATTCTGAACTTAATAGCAAATTTGTAATACATGCTCTCCAGAAAGGTGGACATTACAAACTGATGAATTTTGATGAAAATTGGTGACTTCAGTAGAAACTACCAGGCCTGAGCATCATGCTCTATAAATGTTTTCAATGGTGCCAAAGATGTCTCCCCTTTTCATCACTTTTTCAGCATTCCTGCCCAAAACAGTTGCATACTCATTGAAATCATGGTCACTTGCACTCACTTTCTTGTGAACTGTTATGCTCTTAGTGATATAGTAATAGCTGAGGGATAGTGTGATTTCATGACTGATTGCATTTTCATGACACATGACTGTGTTGATGTCACCATATCATTATGTGACCCCTGATTGGGTGAGCCCTAGGCCCTTTCTACAACATCCATTTTTCGAGGGATCATCCCTGGATCATCCCTCTGCATCCAAATGATGCACAGGGGATCCCGGGAGCAGGGAGGGATGATTATCCCAGTTTTACCTGTGGTCTCGGGACAATCCCGAGGACTGCAGGTGGCATGGGCACCCGTCCCGGCTTCTTCCCTCTTCCCAGCGAGTAGCAGGTTCATCAGAGGGAAGGAGCCGGGATGGGGGGGAGTCCAGGGCCATTGGGAGTGCACTCTAGCTCTTTCTCTTTTTTAAAAAAAATGTTGGCCATGACAGGTGCGACACCCATGACGTCGCACGGCCCATGTGGACTGTTGGCGACGATCCTGGAAGCAGGTAAGTCTGGGATCAACCCCTCTCCTTCCCTCTACACCCATAGGTGCAGAAAGGCCCCTAATGTCACTAATTCAGTAAGGACAAAGAAGAAGAATTTGGGGATGGAGTTACAATCAAAAAGCAACTAGTAGAATCCATGACCAAAAAAAAAGGTAAATATTCTCACTGCTGGCTCTCAGAAATGCTTCTGCCTTGCATAAAAAGCTTGTCCCCAACTCCAGTGGGACTTATGAAAATTTGGTGCCGCTGTAAAGGCCCCAACATTGGCATGGAACTTATTATAAGGACTAGTACTTGACAATATTAAACAGTTCCTAATAATTTGATAGTCTTTTTATGAAAATCCCCAGTGTGATGAGGATCTGAATTCAGAAGTGTAACTCCACTTTTCTTCTAGGCATTATAAATAAAGAAGTAGAATACTGGGTGATCAATCTTCAGAACAGCTGTAATCAGCAGGCGACAATATGACCAGTCTGCATCCAGCAGGCCATTTCAAAATTAACATCCAAAGTCAAGCACCTCACAGTGAGGCCTCCTTAGAAAGCCCTATGCACTTTGGAGTGAAATCAATATAAGTCTTTGCAGACAACCGCCTCCAACAGAGAACTTTGGATGCACAGAGAATTGCTCAAACTTGACAGCTTGAACTTTTATCGCCAACCTAATAATGTACCCAGGCTTGGAAATGACAGTTTTCCTATACCATTTCTTCCCTATTCATTTCAAATTACATTTTAAAATACATAGAAAGGTGTCTTATTTCTTAAAACTTTAATCCCATATTTATTTAAAGGGGTGGTCAAAGTCTAATTTGTGAGCGATCAGAAATAGTGCAGTGCTAATAATTTATTTCAAATTATTTTTTATCATTCTCATTCTGTATGATAGAAAGTAAAATTCCTTTAAAAAGAAATTCAAAGAACAACAAATTATTGTGGGATGGGTTCCTGGTTTTTGTGTTTCCCTTACATGTATCCACAATCTGTCTTCAGAATTTTAACATTTGGAAGATCTAGAGGAAGGTGTTGAACTTGCTTAGAAGTTTCTGTAATGCAAATAATAAATTAATAAATAGTAAGAAAATGGCAGTTAAACGTCTCCATGCAGTGTTTTCTCCATTATAAATCATTGTGCAAAGCTGGAGTCTGTAACATGGTGCCTGTGAGGACCAATGTGTCCTCAGATAGCTCTCTTGACATCCACCAGATTCCCTGACCATCCTGATATTTAATGACTTTTTTTAAAAAAAATCAAATCTGGGAAATGTGTTTTATGACTGGATGTTGCCATGACACAGGCTCTGAACAGACTGGGCAAGGCTACTCCCTGCTCAAGCCAAGCACCACCGCTTGATACGCCTGAGACGAGGGACAAACACCGCCTTCCTCCAAACTATGTGGAGAAAGGGGTTTAAATGGAGAAGGATTTCACTATATAAAATAAAACACTGTGAGTTATATGTGCTGAGGTGAATGATTGTCAGAGTGGGTGTTAAATAAGTAAACTTTAGATGATAAATGCCAAACAGACATGTGGGATTTTTGTGGTAGTTTAAAAACAAAACAATCAAAATTTATTTTCAAAAGTACACAAGCTTTGTTTCAAATAAACCATTTAAAAAACTTTTTGAAACCTGTCATACAATCCTTTCACTCACTCACATACGCGCTTTCCTTTTTCTCACACAATCAATCTTGAACTTTCTTTATTATCAGTATTGATTAATATACATCAACTACATGCACACCACACTCTAAAGACACCACTCTCTACACTGACCCTCAAATTTCCCAGAACTTAAGTACCATAAACACAGAGAGCACTACTGACTCTAAGAGTACCTAACAAGTCTCCCTGAAAAGTTTTTTCAATCCCCTCAGTCATTCTCTTATATATCACTCCTCCCCCCTCCCAAGACATTCTAACTCTGCCCACTCAGGACAACATTCTAAAACCCACAGACTTACAAACTGCAGACATACATTTGGGAACTGACTTGTGGGCTGTAACGCCACAGATGTGTCTACCACCGCAGCCATTTTATGAATTGGCAATCCCTCCATGGCAGCCATTTTGTGAGATCACCTATGGCACTCTCAATATTTTGAATGTGCCCAACAACCCAAAGAGCTTGGAGTCGCCTGATGTAAATGCATCCTCAATGTGTATTTTTAAACTGCGGGTGTCACCAGAAACCAAGCAGGTTTTCATCTTGAATACCTGCTACATGGCAGCACCCTTGTGCAAACTGATTGTGTCCCATGGAACCAGCTGTGACATCACAGAAGGCTCTAGGCTGCGGAAGGAATCTACACATTCCTAAAAGTGCTGGAATTGGTATAGCATTTGTGCAGTCCCAGGACATTACACCCTGTTGAGGGATATGTAGATCACTTTCCTTTGCAAGCTACATATAAGATATAACAGAATCTAAAGTGCATTCTTGCTTGGCCTTGAATACTATGGATCTCTAACGTCTTCCTGAAAGTGTGGTCCTCACAGCAGCATTATGAGGTAAAATAATACCAATATCCTTTACTTCTTGCTTCCTTACAAATTAGGATTACTTAAAGTACTCAGATATTAATTACTTGAGTACATAACATAATATAATTCAATGAACAAAAAACCTACGGTTTATAAAACAACGTTAAGGCCGTACAGTTTCCCACCAAGCACCAAAAAGCGGGGAAATTGGGAGTTAAGGCTCGCCAGCCTTAACGCCACATCCTCCCTAAGGAGGCAGAAAGTACCAGTGAAATTCTCATTCTGCCAAAGCAGATAAACCATGAGGACAGGATGGAGAATAGGATATGCAGAGGTGACTGTGGGGTTGTGGAAAACTGATGACGAACAACTTAGAGCCACCTACTTCTTTTTTTGTTTAGAGCAGCCCTTCCCCAACCTGGTGCCCTCCAAAGGTGTTGGACTGCAACGATCTATCATTGCAAGTCAGTATGTCCCATGGTCAGGAATGCTGGGACAGCAGGATGGGGAACGTAGGGCGGCGCCTCCAGGCAAGCCCCCCCCCTACCCCACCCCGCTTACCTGCTCTGTCACCGTTGGGCCCGGGCTTGAACTGAGCGCCCTGGTGCACCTGGAAGCAAGGCCACACTTGCAGCCTTGCTTCTGGGTGGACCCAGGGGCTCAATTCAAGTCAGGGCCAGCCGATGACAGAGCAGGTAAGAACACACACCCCACACACACCTGGCCCCTTACCTGGACCTGCTGCCACCGCTGCACAAAGTGTGGCAGCTCCAGCCAACCCCCCTCCTGCCTGGCCCCTTACCTGGAGCTGCCACTGCACAAACTGTTGCAGTGGCAGCTCCAGGCAAGCCCACCCCAGCCCACCCCACTTACCTTCTCCGTCATGGCCTGACCCGTGCTTGAATCAAGCCCCTGAGTCCAACCAGAAGCAAGGCTGCAGATGCGGACTTGCTTCCGGGTGGACCAGTGCACTCGATTCAAGCTGGGGCCCAGCAACAACGGAGCAGGTAAGTGGGGTGGGCTGGGGTGGGGGCTTGCCTGGAGCCGTTGCTGCAGTTTGCACAGCAGTGGCAGTGGGTCTAGGTAAGGGCCCAGGCAGGAGGGGGGTGCTTACCTGCTCCGTCGTCCCCGGGCCCAGGCTTGAATTAAGTTTCCTGATGGACCAGGGTGCTCAGTTCAAGCCCGGGCCCAGTGACGATGGAACACGTAAGTGGGTTGGGGCTTACCTGGCAGCAGGGCCAGGCAGGATGGGGTGGGGTTTCTTACCTGCTCCATCGTTGCAGTCCAACACCTTTGGAGGGCACCAGGTTGGGGAAGGGCTGCTCTAAACAAAAAAAGAAGTAGGTGGCTCTAAGTTGTTCGTCATCAGTTTTCCACAACCCCACAGTCACCTCTGCATATCCTATTCTCCATCCTGTCCTCATGGTTTATCTGCTTTGGCAGAATGAGAATTTCACTGGTACTTTCTGCCTCCTTAGGGAGGATGTGGCGTTAAGGCTGGCGAGCCTTAACTCCCAATTTCCCCGCTTTTTGGTGCTTGGTGGGAAACTGTACGGCCTTAACGTTGTTTTATAAACCGTAGGTTTTTTGTTCATTGAATTTCATGGCTTTTTGTAAAGGATGACGAAAGCCCTGCCCTCTTTTAAATGCGGTCACTGTAGTATGGCTCCTGCAGTTTTCACTGTTGTGATGAAAAGGAGATTTCACCAGGTTCTCCATATATACAAATGACACCTGGTGAAATCCCCTTTTCATCACAACAGTGCAAGCTGAATGAATCCATGGGTACGTAAATCCTACAATCCTATGCAAGGTTAGACATAAAATCCTACAATCCTATGTATATACCCACGGATTCATAGACCCACTGACATCGGAGTCACCAGCCCCACCTTGTGACCATATGCAAAGGAGTACAGGGCTCCTGCCTCTTTTACAGTTGCATAGAAAACGGAATTTCAGCAGGTGTCACTTGTATTCATACAGCACCAAGTGAAATTCCCTCTTCATCACAGCAGTGAAAGCTGCAGGAGCTGTACTAGAGTGACTCCATTTAAAAGGGGCAAGGCTCCTGCAGCTTTAACTGTTGTGACGAAGAGGGGATTTCACCAGGTTCTCCATATATACAAATGATATCTGCTGAAATTTATATTTATAAATATAACTGTAAAAAAATTATATTTTTTACTTAATTAACATTAAAGAATGCACAATGCACCATTGTGCATTCTTTAATGTTAATTAAGTAAAAAATATTTTTTTCTCCTGCACCTTTAACTGGTGTGATGAAGAGGGAACTTCACCAGGTTCCCCTCTGCTGAAATTCCCTTTTCTATGCAACTGTTAAAGATACAGGAGCCCTGTGCTCCTTTTCATATGGTCACAGGGGCAGGGGGCTGGTGACTCCGATGTCGGTGGGGCTATGAATCTGTGGGTACATAAATCCTACAATCCTATGCAAGGTTAGACATAAAATCCTACAATTCTATGCAAATACCCACAGATTCATAGACCCACTGACATCGGAGTCACCAGCCCCACCTTGTGACCATATGCAAAGGAGTACAGGGCTCCTGTATTTTTAATAGTTGCATAGAAAAGGGAATTTCAGCAGGTGTCATTTGTATGCATGTAGCACCTGGTGAAATTCTCTCTTCATCACAATGTTTAAAGTCACAGGAGCCTTGCCTCTTTTGTATCTGGTCAAGATGGCAGGGTTCCTGCAGCTTTAACTGTTGTGACGAAGAGGGGATTTCACCAGGTTCTCCATATATACAAATGACACCTGCTGAAATCCCCTTTTCTAGGCAACTGTTAAAAATGCAGGAGCCCTGTTTTCCTTTTCATGTGGCTAGGGAGACCATATGCAAAAGAGTACAGGGCTCCTGTATCTTTAATAGTTGCATAGAAAAGGGAATTTCAGCAGCTGTCATTTGTATGCATGTAGCACCTGGTGAAATTCTCTCTTCATCACAACATTTAAAGTCGTAGGAGCCTTGCCTCTTTTGTATCTGGTCAAGATGGCAGGGTTCCCGCAACTTTAACTGTTGTGACGAAGAGGGAATTTCACCAGGTTCTGCTTTCGGGTGCAGCCGGGCGCTCAATTGAAACCCCGGGCTGCAGCCGACGGACAAGGTGAAACCGGGGGGTGGGGGGCGACTTCCCCCCCTCGATTTCCACCCCCCCGCTACGCCTGGGCCCGCCGCTGCACGAATGCAGCAGCGGCTCCAGGCAAGCTCCCCTAACCCCACTTACCTTGCCCATCGCGCTCTCCCTGCTCTCCGTTTCCCTCTGGGGATTCTGGTGCTCACGCGCATGCGTGAGCTTATCAGATTCCCCATTGAGAAACATGGGGATTTTAAAAATTAATTAAAAATTGATGGAACGGTCTTTTGAAAAAAGAAAGGCCATTCCATCAATCGGATGGATAGGGGAATTTAATCCTGTTTTTGGATTCCACCGGGAGGCTTCCCCTTTTGCGCTACGAGTGCGCAAAAAAAAAGTCGCCACCCCCGAGAAAAACAAAGCAGATTGTGACGGACAGAGTTTCTCTCCCTTTTTCTCCTTTAAACTCCCACCCAGACCTCAATATTTCAGGAATCTCCCTGAAACGCGCAGGGAATGTAAAGCCAGCATTTCTTTCTGGCAGTACCGCGTTTCAGAAAGATTCCTGAAATATTTTTCATTTTAGGGTCCTAGGTTCCCCTCCCCCCCCCCCCGCTAAATAAATATAATGGTGGAATGCTCAACTTACTCATCAGCCTTAACAACAGGAATCACTACAGTGATTCCTGTAATAGAATCATAGAATAGTAGAGTTGGAAGGGGCCTATAAGCCCATCAAGTCCAATCCCCTGCTCATTGCAGGAATCTATCTTAAAGCATCCCTGACAGATCAGCTGCCTCTTGAATGCCTATAGTGTGGGGGAGCCCACAACCTCCCTAGGTAACTGATTCCATTGCCGTACTGCTCTAACAGTCAGGAAGTTTTTTCTAATGTCCAGCCGGAATCTGGCTTCCTGTAATTTGAGCTATTATTCCATGTCCTGCACTCTGGACATGGAATAATGGGCTCAAATATTTGTTGTTGTTGTTGTTGTTGTTGTTGTTGTTGTTGTTGTTGTTGTTAAAAATAAGAGTCTGTGATTGAGTTTTCAGGGATCCCCTCACTGTGACAAGACTAGATTTTTGGCTATGATTTCAGCTGCAAAAGAAAGGCAGACTATTTGAGGAAAGAAATAGCTGTGCATTCTGGGAAATGAGAGATCAAGCTAGCCTGAGCAGGCATACTTACTGAAAAGTCAGTTGAAAAACTGACTGCACATGACTTGCTTCAATTCGTAACAAAGCAGGGAATTAAATCCAGATATCATCCGTTTTAATTTAACTTCCTAACCACTGGAGAAGGCCATCTCCTACGTCGTTTTGGTACATCCCTTTCTATTCCATCCTAAGCATAGCCACACACCATGCACAATTGTGGTTAAAAGATTTGACTTCAATATATATATATATATATATATATATATATATATGTCCCAAAAGTGCTTTGGGAGAGTTTTGTCCTGGGGACAAAGGGGAGGGAAAGGGGTGGAGGGGGAGAGAGAGAGAGAGAGAGAGAGAGAGAGAGAGAGAGAGAGAGAGAGAGAGAGAGAGATAAGAACATAAGAAGAGCCCTGCTGGATCAGACCAAGGGTCCATCTAGTCCAGCATTCTGTTCACACAGTGGCCAACCAGTTGTCAACTAGGAAACCACAAGCAGAACACAAACAATTAAACCAGCTTTCCCCAACTCAGTGCCCTCAAAATTAGGATTTACAACCCCCACCATCTTGGAAGTAAAAAAGGAATAATTGGAGATAGAGTGATATTGAGAGAGGGGAGGGAGTGTGCGTGTGGGTTGCCTGATGCCATTCAATGGGAATGCATGTTCTGTTAATCATCTTCTCCATCTCTCAAAGCATCCTGTGTAAAACCATGGTTGGAAATAGGGGGAAATGTATTAGTCATCCACCTTGAAGGCTTTGCCGCTGTAATAAATGCCAAGTGTCAGTTACTTCATTTTGAAGGGAATTATGATTATTTTTTACTGTTGTGCTTGCCACAATGCTCTTCCAAAGGAGCAAGTTAGAAAGAAAGCCGGGCATAAATGAATTACACATTTTCACTCAAATGGTCCTCGCTCAATTCTACCACTTCATAAATAACGAATTAACATGCTGAAGGGGAGGAACGAGCAGGCTGTATACACATAGCCAAGAATATGCACAGCCTGAATAGGCCCAGCCAAGAATCTCTCTCCTGCTGTTGCTACTTTGCGGAATCAGGGGGGGCTTATTCTGGAGTTCCATGGGAGTGAGCCAGTGACTGGCAGGCAGCAAATCTGGCCAGTGCGGTGAGAAATGATGTGGATACTGGACATGTCTGATACCATTGGCTCTTCTTTCTTTTTTTCTTGAAGGATCTATCAAAGTAACTGGTGCAGAGAGAACTGATTTATCATCAGTGATAAGATGTCTGACTTGTGGACTGATATGGGCAGAGGCACTGACAGCACGGACATGGAGTCCAACATTTCTGCTCTCATTTCCTGGTTTTAAGGCCTCAGTGACTGCTGAATCATTTGATTTACTGGGGAGGGGGGAAGGTTGGGGGTGGGAAAGTCTGATTTCAGCTAGGCATGACTGGTGGTGTAGTGGTAAATTTTGAGGCACAAGAGCTCATCAGGAAAGCCTCAAGGACCATGCCCCGCTAAAGAAAATAGAACTGCCAATATCAGAATACATTTCTACACATCTGTGGTGAGACCACACTTGGAATATTGTGTTCCGTTCTGTTCCGTTCAGCACAACTCAAAAATGATATTGTAGAGATGGGAAACGGTGCAAAAGAAAGAAAGAAAGAAAGAAAGAAAGAAAGAAAGAAAGAAAGAAAGAAAGAAAGAGAATAGAAATAAAAGAAAAAGAGCAAGGAGCTGGAGCAAATCTCCCAGGGGAGAAAAACGTTTACAATGTTTGAGGCGAGTGAGAAGAGACATGATCAAGGTGTGGGGAAGGGGCAAGCGTGGAGAAATGAAATACTAGAACCTGGGCTTCTCCCATAAAGCTGAATGGTGGGAGATTCAGGACAGATAAAAGGAAGTGGTGCATTATTAAACTATGGAATTCATAACCACAAGATGTAGAGGTGACCACCACATTGGATGGCTTTAAAAGGGGAATTAGACGAAGTCATGGAGGAGAAGGCTATCAATGGTTACCAGTTCTGGTGGAGAAACATTCCATCCAATAGCACTGACAGTATGCCTATTTACAGCAATTGCTTGAGAACGTCGGTGGGATGTTGCTATTGCCCTCATGTCCTGGCTGTGGGCTTCCCATAGGCACCTGGTTGCGTGAACGGATTTCTGGACTAGATAGGCTTTGGTTTGATCCAGTGTGTTCCTCCTCATGTTTTTATAGGAGTCCAAAAATGCAGGCCACTACATTTATATAGTGGGCTGGTCCATGAAGTCACGAAGAGTCGGAAGCAACTGAACGAATAAACAACAACATATTTATAAGCCCCAAAGGCCAACAGTATACAGCATGATACTTAATCTTCCATGGTTCAAAATTGCAAGGTAACCTTACATGGATAGAAAAGCCTTCCTGCTGCAGAGATTATCCTTCAACAATCAAGGAACACGGTGGAGCTGTACGGCATAAAGAGCACAAAGCTAATTGTATTTCAATTTAAATTACAGCAATTATTCTAAATTCCATCCATACGTGTATTAATTAGCAGATGCCCATGTTATACAAATAGATGTCCTCTTTTGTCTTCTTTACTTGGAGATGCATTTTCTCTTTTTTAGCAATAGTGTGTAACTGGCCACAACATTGTCTTCTCTCTCATACTTCCCTATCATTACTAGTGATGGCCCAACTTACCCGGAGTGAATCTGAGCAGGTGTTTGTGCATGCACCATGTCCAAATGCATCTTGGGAGCCGTAATTTGGAATTGCGTAGCATGACATAGTGCAGCTCCACATTATGTAGCCCCTTCCTGATTGGTTGTTTTTGTGCAGCCTGGCTACGTGATGTGATGTTTACTCGCCCCTGCCAATTGCTAGTATAAGGGGGAGAGAGAAGAAGATGGACTTGTAGAAAACTCCTCCTCCCCCTTGTAGAGCAAGAACTGTGGCAGTACCAATGACTTGAGAAGCAGTGGTGGATGCACTGGATCACTGACGGATTAAAACAACTAACTCAACACATGTGTGCAGAAATGGCATTGTTTCGATGTGAACTACATGTATTCCAAAGCTTGCAATGAATTCCAAACGTAGTAGCGAATTCATAGTACATCAGGGCCAGGCTCGCTACAATGGTGATCATTCTAAGTGGATGAGTTTCAAACAATGAGCCAAGTCATTATTAAATTCAGCAGTATGACTTATCATTACTCGTATTCTTCAAAATATCACACAGGCTGGAAATGGGGAGTATGGTAGAGAGAGAGCTATGGGCAAACTATATATTAAACAAAATCATGGGAAATGATGGCCTGAAGGCTACTTTTTTGTAAAGGAAAGCAGTTTCAGGAGCAGGGGCATTTTTAGCAGAGTAGCAATGAGGGCATGTGAGGGCTTCATACTTCCTCTTCTGCTGCTTTTCTGTTCAAAGTGACATGCACACTGCAGCTGTTTTCCAATACTAGAGTTTCTGCTAAGGGTTTCTGGAGGTAAGTGCATGTATTAAGATCAGCCTGAGATGCTCAGCTTAAGCACCCACCATCAAGGTGTTAGGTTGGAGAGCACTAGATACAAGGACTTTTTGGTGGTGGTTCCATATTTATATCCCTTCCTTCCCAAGTTGTATATACCTTGCCTCCCAAAGGATATGTATCTGGGCCCATCTTTATTAGCTTTTAAACAGGCCTTGTAAAATGTTCTGTTCCAAGTGCCTTTTAACAAATGTGCTGGGCTGAGCTTTTAAACTGTGCAAGCGGCTGGCGTGTCTTGTTTTTAATTTGATGTGCACTGATGCACTGTACAGACTGCTGATTTTACCTTTGTGGTTGTAATGAGATGGTTTCAGTTCTATTTTATGTTTTAAAATCATTTATTGGGAAGGCTTTGCTCTGAAAGATGACATATAAATACTGGAAATAAAATAAACTTAAATCAATGTCTGAACCCACGCACTCCCCCCAAAAAACAAACAAACAAACAAAAACAGAGAAGGAGATTAGGATTGGATAAAAGCCAGGAGGGGAAAAATTAGGCATTCCTTTGCCTGGTGGATTCTCTACCAAAATGATCCAACTCTTGTCACTTAATTTCTATACAAAATGCAGCCCATATTTTTTATGTTGTTAGGATATGTATATAAATTACATAATAAACAAAGGTTGTATTTTTTTTATATAGGAAGGAAGTATCAAGTGAGGATTGCTGGGATATTCTTAACAACTGATGTTATTCTAAAAATAATGGAAGGGAGTGAGAAAGATAGCAAGAGAAGAGAAGAGCAGAGAGAGAGAGAGAGAGGATAGCTGGTTGAGAGTAGCAGAGCGTGGGAAGTACGAACATTTCAAGCTCCCTGGAGTGTTCCTTCTCTGCATGCATGCGTGAGTTTTTCTTAGATCAATTTGCTACAGGGCCAGCATTCAGGACCTTCCAACTTGCCAGGAAGACCACTGTTGTGCTCTACCTAATTTGCCTTTCAAATAATAATAGGACATTAGCAAAAACAAAACAAAAAACAAATAAAACAAAAGGAGGATTGAATGACACCTACTTCACAATGTTGCAGGAGGAACGTGAGTCTGGATAAGGCACTGACTGTAGCCTGACGGCTTAATCGCCTCCCACCCCTTCGAATTCTTTAAACGTTTCAGAAACGCTGAGGGTGTCTCCCCAATGAGGTGCATGCTATTGCCTGGCTGGAGGGATGTGGAAGTGGATGGGAAAGAGGAAAAAGAGCTAGACAGGGCGAAATCCCCGGGACGATCCCCGGGATTGTCCCTGTTCATTCACATGATGCACAGGGGATCCCGGGATCAGGGAGGGATGATCCCTCCCTTGCCCCAGAATCTCACCCTACCCTTTAGGCCCATTTTTTCCACAGTCTCGGGCTAAGCCCAAGATTGTGGAACATGTGGCCAGGCGCCACAGTTTGTCCCGGCTCCTCACGAGGAGCCGGGACCTGCGCACAGGGTGCAGAGCCAGTCAGGAGCACTGCGCCTATCAGGGGTGGGGTGGGGGAGCAGGGAAAGTAATTTTTTAAAAAAACACCTACCTTTTGCGCACGAGCGTTCGTGCGCTGCTGTCCCTTAAAAAAAAAATTAAAATGGCGGGCACGATTCCTCTCCTTCTGACATCATCATGTGCAACACATAAACAGAGGGGGGATCTCACAATAAAACCATCGCAGACTAACAGGTAGGTCTAGCTAAGGCCAGAGAGAGAGAATAGAAGACACATGCAACCAACATTAAGCACTTTTTAGTGAGCTTTATAAGTGGCAGGACTGACACAAAACCTCCTACTGACTGAGGTAAGAGACATGCCACCATTCCCTTCTCCATACCCAGCGGCCAACACCACCTGTTTCAGTGTCTCCTCCTCAGTGCCACACTCTGGAGACTATTTGTGCCAGAGCAGCACAGGTGATTTCCAGGGCCACATCTCGCAGAAAGTTTGAGGAAAGACCCCTCAGAGCAACGCACTGAGGCAGAGCAGGATTTCTGGGGAGTAGTTGTGGCATTTTCTTCCCAGAGAGCTTTCCTGTGTGATTTCCTTGGTCTGAGGAGTCATCCGAATGTGGCACTGGGTGGGCAGTACTCCCATGAGTCATGCTGGCTGCTTTCCTGTTGTGGTAAACACTGCATCAGGAGAGTGGCTATCACAGTTCTCTACAACACTAGGTGGACCTATGCCTTCAGAGCAAAACATTGGCTCACCACTTCAGAAAACTAAACTAGTCACTCCCTTGTTCTGGCATTTGCTCTCCAAGGCAGCTGCTTGCCTTATGCCTTGCTCTACGAGGTCCTCAGGGAAGGACATTGGGTGGCTGGCAGTGAGCTCTAGAGAACCATGCTGGTGCATTCCTGTTGTGCCATCTGCCACAGCAGAAGTGCAGCCAGTGGGCGTGGACCCTAGAGTGAGGCATAGGGGTGGGGTGGGGGGCAATCTGCTGCCCTTCTGAATTCACTGGCTGAGATTTGAACTGGGTCTCCCCAGTCCTACTCCGACACAAGAGAATAAGGGTACAGTTTCAATTTATAAAGACCTGAATGATTTGGGCACGGCACATCCTGCAGACCACTGCCTTCCCTATGTCCTGCTTTAAAATTAAAGAATCATATTCTTCTAAGTCTATCAGTCATAAATTTAGCAACATTTCTATTGTCACCATGTGAATTTTGACGTCAATATTTTACACTTTGGAAAATTTGTCATCCTAATCCAAAATTGTAGGGTTTTTAGGTGTGTGTGTATGCACTATTCAAGGAAACAATATGTTAAATAAATGCGTAATTAAATATATTATTCACTAGACAGCAGTCAGATAACACATGTCAGCATCCCCAGGTCATTCAGCTTTCTTCTGCTTAAATTGGATGTAACTTCAGCACAACGCAGGAAACCACACTATATGACATTCAACTATTTAGTCTATCCAGTCCAGTATTGTCAACACTGACTGGCAGCAGCTTTCTGGAGTTTCGTGCAGGAGACTTTCCAGCCCTACCTGGAGATGCCAGGTAGTGAACCAGAAATCAGGCGGTGTGCCACTGAACTATGGGCAACATTGAGAAGGGGGTAGGGATGAGGGCTCTATAGAGTTGCATCTGAATGGGAATGAATTGTGCCCATCAATTAGCATCTTAAAAATTAGATGCCAAATTAGCATTTTATTGTTTTAGCATCATGGAACCCCATAAAATGTTGAATGAAATGCTAGTGTTTCCATCCCCCTATATATTTACACAAAGAGAGAGAGAGAGAGAGAGAGAGGAGAAGAATCGAGTAATTCTTAGTCTGACGTTTCTTCTGTGGTTTGTGTTATTATTCAAAGACATCCCAGAAAATATGTTCCAGATGTTTTCAGAAACTTGCAACTTATTTTCCATACTCTATCATAATTCCCCATGCTGTCTTCTCTCTCTCTCTCTCTCTCTCTCTCTCTCTCTCTCTCTGCAGTTGCTTTTTGTCTTCTCCTCGTTTTCACTGTGGCGTCTTTGCTGTCTCCCCTGGGCACAACAGAAAGTTGCGAAGTGGTTCCTTCTTGGAATCAGGTATGAATTTCCACTCTGCTGTCATGAAATCTCTATGATGAGCATGTCACTACTATGTAGGACAACTTTCCCCAACATGGTGTCTTCCAGATATTTCAGAACATAGTTCTCACCATCCATGACCATTGGCCATGATGGCTGGGTCTGGTGGGAACTGTAGTACAAAACGTCTGGAGAAGGCCAGGTTGGGGAACGCTGATGTAGGGTCTATTGCAACCCAGTTTGCCATGCATTGTAAGCTGAGACGGTCGCATGCCTAACCTATGTAGGTGAATTAGGCATTCAAATCCATGCTTACTGTATTTTAGTACTGCATGTAGGGATGTTGTGAGAGTCTGGCTGGGGCTTGAGACTCGGTTATTTCTCACTGGCTTGGCCCCCTGGATGCCAGTCCACCAATCCCCATGCTTGCCTGACTGTGGGGAAGCCACTTGCAACTCACCGGGCACTTGCAAACTTGTGTGGCGTGCGGAACAGGGGTGGGAGAGTCCTTACTCGAAGGCAGATTTAAATGCATAATTTGAGAGATCTTATAAATAATTTAAAAAAGGTTCAGATCAATGCAGAAATGGAAATGAGAGAAGATATGGGTATGCAGTAGCATTCCGAATTTGTCCATCACCCTTGAGAGGATCCAGCCATTCTGCTCTACCCCAGGGCCCCACGTGATGTGTGAATGGGTTGCGCCCATGGTTATTAATTGGAGTTGTATGCAGGGATTTAATGAGACGAAGAAGAAATGATTTCTTCATCTAACATTTCTAAGGGTAAGGGTGATGGAGAATGCATATCCTCTGTGCAACTAATTATAGGCCCATAGCTTAATAAGTCTGTCTTCCTAAGGCATTATTTGGTATTTTCTACTATGGAGGTTTTGTTGTCAGTGGAAAGAAATTGCCTGTCAGGCCCCTGCAAAGAAAAACAAATGATTTAAATGAAGTCCAGAGTGATTCCACCCCACCCGTCACAACTCTCCTTTCTTTGTATCAACTAGATGAACTTGGTCAACATTCCGCTCTCCCCATCAACCAAATTCCGTGAAGATTTTGCTCTTCTTTGGAGCTTCTGCTTGGCAAAGGAATTCACTAGCTCCTCCCCAAAGTTATAGTTGATGGGAAACTGCCATTATGCCGTGTTATTACTGGAACAAAATCAGGTGGGAAGGAGCCAGAATTCTGCTGGGGGTTCCAGATGCTCACTGAGGAGAAACAGATTTTTTTATATATAAAACTTTGCAGAAATGATCAAGTACTATCTCTCCAGGATTTGTTCAAATTCATTTTACATAATGTGTCAAAGTTTTCTTTTTTCGTCTCTCAAACACCGCTGCTGATCTGTCTCTGCAGTAGGTTAAGGTCACCCTGCCCTACTCAGCATTTCATTGATTGATTTAATTTATATCACTCCTTTTTTCCTCCAAGGAACCCAAGGCGGCATACATAATCCTGCTCCTCCTCTCCACTTTATCCTCACTACAACAACCCTGTGAGGTAGGTTGAGCTGAGAAACCCAGTGGGTTTCTATGGCTGAGTGGGGACTAGTAATTAGAGTTGTGGATCATGGCCTTAGGCTACTTGTTAATTCTCTATGGTTGTTTGAAGAATTTGATCTTTGCAAATTCTGTTATGAACTGGCTAGAGACACACTTTCTAGTCTGTTGTGCAAATTGGGATTTAGTTATCTATGAGGGGTGTGCAGAGTGGGTCTGCTCCTCCTCAAAATTTGGGCTGGAGCTCTGATGATGCGATTCCCCACCCCAATGTTCAGGGTGGCTCTGTCTCTGCTGAATGGGGACTAGAACCCGGATCTCCCGACTCCCAGTCCAACGGTTCAGCTGCTACACCACACTGGCATAAGGAGGAGCTCGATCGATTGAAATGATAATGCCCTTTTGCAATTTCAAAAATATACTCTGCTGGTGGTCACTGTCTCTTAAGGAGGTCCACTCTTTGAAGGCTTGGGGTGGGATTTTCTCAATATTGCTCTTCCTTTGGCGAGCCAGCTGCTATTTACCTATTTTTTTAGGAAACTTTAGCATAGTCCTATGATTTCTCTATAAATTTTAATTTTGTGTTTTTCTTATTAAGTTCAATTCATTATAGATTGTATGATGGTATTATTTTTGTATGGTTTGTCATTCAGGCACTTTGGTTCCAGGAATAATTAAAAATATTAAAAGTAAATAAAATGAATTAAGATTTGTTGAAATTCTGTCCTACTGCCATATCACTAAATATAGATAAAGGACAAAGTTGGGGTGGGCACTTACAGATCACTTAAAAAGAGGTAATTCATCACTGAAAAAAAAATCATATTTGCATAAATTTGCATATTCTATGCACAGACACACATCTCTGTGCATGTCTGCAAATTTAGACAGAATTACTACAATTTAACAGAAATACACTCAATCTCGTCAAATGTAAACTGGTGATGGGCAACTTCCAGAAACTTCTTCTGGTTCTTCATGTTTAAATCAGGGTATAACTGGATAGCCCTTCAAAGAGAGAAATGCCCACTGATGGTTGTTTTTTTCAAATAAGGGTCAGTCTTCTGTAAAAGGGGGAGGCATCCTCATTTGATTCCACTGCTCATTTTCCCAACACCAGCTACGGCCTTTCCTGGGGCCGATTTACATGAAGCAGGATATAACACTTTTAAAACGGTATGAAAACTGTATATGTAATGTGTCCTGGGCCTGAACAGTTGTCATAACCATTATAAACTGTTATAAGCAGTAGTGTAGATTCTGCCCTGGACAGGGACAACCTAGCCACAGTAGTGCATGCACTGGTAACTTCCCGATTAGACTACTGCAATGCACTTTACGTGGGGCTGCCCTTGACGATGACGATGACGCAGCTAGTGCAAAATGCAGCAGCTAGACTGCTGGCGGGTACATCTTACAGAGCCCACATAACACCGGTTTTAAAGGAACTGCACTGGCTGCCTATATGCTTCCGGTCAGAATTCAAGGTGCTGGTAATGACGTTTAAAGCCCTAAATGGCTTGGGACCTCGATACTTGAGAGAGCGCCTCTCCTTATATATGCCTCCCTGAGACCTTAGATCTGTTGTAGCTGTGTATATTTATTGTTTTATACTGTATGTTTTTGTCTGTTCACCGCCCTGAGATCTTAGTGATATAGGGCGGGATATAAATATTTTAAATAAATTCATAAATAAATAAACATTTCTGCTGAGGGAGCATCCTTTCCCTTATAAACCCATCATGGTCGGATACGGTCTGTTTGGGCATGCAGCAGAATCATTGCCCCATTCAATGCGGCGATGGACATGTCTACACCAGGGGATGGGGGGGGAATCTTGCGATATGGTGATTGCAAGATCCTCCCCCTCAGTCTACATGCAGCATGTGATGTCCCGGGAGGAAGACGACGTCACGCCCAACATTTTGGTTTTATTTTTTAATTGAAAATGAGCGCACAAGTGCTCCAGTGAAACAGGTAGGTGGTTTGTGGGGTTTTTTTTAAGATCCCGCACCCCTCCCCTTCCACCCCCAATGGACACAGAGTTCCTGAAACTAGGATGGCTGCCCACACGTCCTGCAGTCTCAGGATGATCCTGAGACCATGGGAAAAGTAGAGTGTGAAGCCATCCCGGTTATCCTGGGGAAAGGGAGGGATCTCATCTTCCTGCCCCCAGGATCCCCTGTGCATCATGTGGATGCACAGGGTTGATCCCAGGGCGATGCCAGGGATAAGCCCTCATCCAGACATGCCTGATGACTCTGCTACAAAAGGCGTGGGGGGGGGGGCAGGGTGGTTCCTTCCTTTCAGATGGCACGTTCTATGTGTCTTGGTTGCTCATGGGAGCCATTGAAATGAGTAAGAGAGGAGGTGGGAGGTCCTTAGGGACCTCGGCTACCTGGCCTCCCTGCAAGCCACAGGTTTTCTCTGAGATGGAGGAGAGGAAAAGATGTAGTGTGTTTTCTCATGCAGCTACATATCAGATGATGCATGCATGATGCAATGTGCATACTCTCAGCTAACATCACTCACTGCCACACAGTAAAGCTGAATCAGCAATCCATGAAGACTCCCCCACTGTTGAATTTCAGGCAGGCAAAGAGGATCCCCGTCTACCTACTCTTTTGCTGGAATGTGAACTGAGCAAATGCCTCATTTCTTCCTTGGCAAGTCTCTAGCCCTGAGGCAAATGTTCATGGACAAATGTTTTCAGCATGACAAAAGGAGTCTGTCCCTTGACTCCCCACAAACACACAGTCCTGTTCTCTGTAAAATCCTGACGCGTAAAGTTGTTCACATCGGTTCACTCCTGTTCAGTGTCTATCTCCAGAGCTGGTTGGTACTACATTTATTTATTTAAAAAAGGGGGTTGTTTTTCCAGCCAATCAGAGATCACACAGCAGTGTGACATCAGAGTGCCATGTAGCCGATCAGAGTTAGCAAATGTGATGCTGTCACAAAGCTAAACCGGCATCATGGAATTGTTTCCTGTGATCACTCTCAGTGGGCAAACATTTTCACTCCATTTCCCTATCCCCACAAATTATCACTTATCTGAGGGAGGGGGGGGGAGTCACACAGCCACCACCACCATTAATTTCAGCTACGTTAACCTGGACTTGTTGTTGTTGTTGTTTGTGTTATTATTATTATTATTGTGGTGCTGCATCAACACCTTTTGAGGCTTGCCAAGAATCCAATGACATTGCAAGCTTGGTGGTCCTTGTCCTGATCTAATGTTATGCACTACAACAGAGGAACCGTTTGCATTTTCCCTCTGGAAATTACGCATTTTTCCTATTGTGTAAACGGGGCCTTCCAGGCGCTTTACAGGCTGTGTGGGTGCTCCAAGAGTGGGCCCATGAACACACTGCAGGCCCCGGTCTGGATCCAGGGGAGCAGATGAGGGGGAGTCTGTTAGACTCCCTGACCCAATCGGGCCCCCATGACATCCCTAATTATTATTATTATGCAGCTTTTAAAGCTCAGCTAAAAACTTTTCTTTTTCCTAAAGCTTTTAAAACTTGATTTTGTTCTGACTTTATACTGTTAGTTTTACCCTACCCAGTGCCTGTTTACCCTACCCTGTGCCTGTTTGCATTCTCTTCCCCTCCTTATTGTTTACTACAACTTTATTAGATTGTAAGCCTATGCGGCAGGGTCTTGCTATTTACTGTTTTACTCTGTACAGCACCATGTACATTGATGGTGCTATATAAATTAATAATAATAATAATAATAATAATAATAATAATAATAATAATAATATGATTATATATCCTTCATGTGCATGCTTATGCCACAATGATAATCGTAAATAAGACAGCTTCAGACTACTGTACCTGGTGTATCAACTGATTAATAAAATATAATGCTTCCATGCAAACACTATTGAAATAACGCTATTGGAATAACATGTTCCATCTGTAGCGAGGGCAAAAAGTACAAAATAATGGACATTTTCCATTGTTGTACATTTACCTCAGAATGGGAGAAACAAACTGTCTTTGTTCTCTGAGGACTGGAATGTCCATGTACCAGTGCCAGCAGCTTTACAGTTTATTGGGGACACGGGAAATGGAGGAAGTGTTATTTTGTAAACTCTGCTGTAATGCTGAACCAGAGAGAACGAGAGAGACTAGAAAACCAGAGGGGTGGGGGTGGGGGTAAGATGGTAGCAGGAAGGAGAAGGATTAATGATGTATCCTGTGAACATTTCCTAGCTGCTGGTGTTTAGCTGAAAGGAAAATGGGAGTTGCTAATCTGAACAATTCCCTTCCGGTTCTTCAACCTGTACGCTGCTAGCGCGCAAGAAACATTTAACGGGGCTTCCATGAAACAATAGCTCAACTTGGGCCAAAATTACATCACACCACACCAGGAAAGAGGAAAAAGCAATTGAAAGCATGCCAAGAGATTTGTTTTGATTCCTGAGGAGGCAGAGAACACCGTGTTTTCCCCCCTCAAGAATGAAACTTACACATTCCAGAAAACTACTTGTACTTTCAAAGGACTCCAGTTTTGCAGACTACATGGTTTTAAAATGCCAAATTGCATACACCCACCCACCCACCCACCACCCTTAACAGTTACCACAAACAGGGCATTAAAGCTTACCATATCCAAATCCACATACCAAGATGATGATGATTATTTTAAAATAAATTGTGTGAGTAATTTAGAGCTTCTGGAATGGCTGACAATTACTTAATCAACCTGGCATCTTAAGGTGAAGTGAAGAGAAGTGAACTCCCAATCAACCCCCTTGCTCTGGGGTAGGGATGTATAAGAAATTTATTTTAGTTCATTCCCCCCTCCCCCCCAGGATTTTGATCAGCACCTTCCAGATTGAACACAGACTCAGGCCATTTCTACACCTGCCTTTCCCCCCCCCCCCCAGGATCATCCCAGGATCATCCCTCTGCATGTAAATGACACACAGGGGATCCCAGGAGCAAGCAGGGATGATCCCTCCATTTGCCTGGGATAATCCTTAGGTGTGGAAAGAGCCTAAGAGCTTTATCACACCAGCATTATACTGTGCAACACTGCAAATTGCATGCAAAGGACTCAGAAGTTTTCCACCTTATAATCTGCTTTGATTGTGAAGTACTCCCATGCATCCTGCCTTAATTGTGCAATAAAGCAAAAAGATTCGCCATATTTAGCCCCTACTTTTTGAGCGTATCTTCGGAGCTGCCGCTGGGGTGCAGGAGTAGGATTCAAAACAAATGCTTACATCTGTGTAAGCTTTAAAGATAAATGCACCAAAATTGGCACAGTAGTAGATATTAGGGAGAGCTTTAAGCATACCAAATTTGAAAATAATTGGGTCATCCATTGATTTTTTAATGATTTTTTTTACATTTCCCCCTTTAAACTCACTTCCTGGTATGCAAAGGATCGCTGTCGCCTGGTAGCAAAAACAACAACAACCATGAAAGCTTAGCGCTACGGGGATAATCTGAGGGAAGCAGGTACGTGGGATGAAGCTCTTAGTCTTAAAAGAGTCATTTGAACTTTTCAGAATGGGGAAAACACTGCGCAAAAACCAGGGAACACTCCTGCCCGAATAGGTGATTGGGGAATAGGTGGGAAGGGGGCATGGCCATGCAAGGCACCTATGTTGGGAATAGGCTTTAGAAGTTTGAGCAGCTCCTTTAGAGTTCTGGCTGGTTCTGAGTGAAACCCAGAATGGTTTCACAGCCCCATTGAAATTGGGGCCACCAGCCTCCGCTGGGTCTCAGGGAGGGCATTCCCCCCCCCCCCCCGACAAAAGGGCCCTCAGCCCTTGCAGGCAAGTCTCAAGAAACCCTATTTTATTCTCACATCAGCCTTGTGAGGGTGGCTAGGCTGTGAGGCTGGCTCAATATTGCCCAAGGAACTTCATGGCTGAGTGGGGAATTTGAACCGGGTTCTTCCCAGTTCTGTGCTAATACACTAAACACCACACCACCCTGGTATTGAGGTAATCAGACAGGGAAATCTTTGACTGCTCTACCCGAGTGTCAGACTGCTAAAAACAGTTCATGAGCAGGGCCAATATTTTTCTTTAAAAGAAACTGTGTAAATATAAATAAGCACTAAAGATATTTGTTTATTGCTTCACCTGAGCCAGATCTAGAGTGTCATCACACAAGGGAAATATGTGTTTCTTTACTATCACTTCTCCATCCATGCATTTGTCCCTCATTACTTCCTCTTTTGAAAGAGGAAGTAAACAGTGTAAATGTAGCCCAACCAGTGGGCCATTTTGATCCAGCTGCTTTTCCTGTACACAGCAGGAGATAGCGGCAACGTCCATCTTTATTTTATGTCAGACTTACACAAAGTACATCGTTGGTGCTATATAAATAAATTAATAATAATAATAATAATAATAATAATAATAGTAATAATAGTAATAATAATAGTAATAATGATAATAATAATAATAATACTGGGGTGTTTTTTTGTGGCACAAAGAAAGCAAGAAGGGGCAGGAGGTGCATGGGAGGCAGACAACATCTTGAGAGGGACCCACAAAAATCTGTGCGTGCCCAGTAATGACCATGCAATAAAACACTCATCTGATGGAGCTCCTACACCGAGCAGGACATGACACTTTGAAAACATGTTGTAAACTGTATATGGAGTGTGTTCTGAGCCCCAACAATTGTCACTACTGTTAGTGTGGTGTAGCCAGTGTGGTGTACTGGCTAAAGTGTCAGACCAGGAGTTGGGGATCCGGGTTCTAGTCCCCACTCAGCCAAGGAAGCTCACTGGGTCACTTTGGGCCAGTCACAGACTCTCAGCCCAACCTACCTTAGAGCGCTGTTGTTGTGAGGATAGAATGGAGAGGAGGAGGATTATGTATGCCACCTTGGGTTCGTTGGAGGAAAAATGTGGGATATAAATGCAATAAATAAATAACTAAATAATAAATAAAATGTTTTAAAGCAGTAGTGTAGATCCTGCCCTGGTTTATCTCCCCAAACTTGCCCAAATAACCCTATTTTGATTCTCCTCACTGTGGTATGCCATAAAATACGTTAGTGGTTGCTGCTTTTACATAGCTATTTCCACCAGCAAAACAAGCAGTTTCCATCTGGAAATTAAAAAAAAAATGAAAGGGGAGGGGAGGGGAACCTGGCCAAAATGCCCTAAAAGTATAATAAACTGTTCTTCCTGAGGAGTGGTGTTTGTGTGTGTGTGTGTGTGTGTGTGTATCTGTGTACGCATGCACACACACACATTCATCACTGAGTGGCATAAACCTCAAGATTGCTGGATATAAATAATGTATCTTTTCTAGCAAGCAGGACAACATGGGAATCTTTCAAATATTCTGTGTCAACAAGCTGTAGAAAGGAAGAGGAAGGAGACAGGGGAAAGTCAGTGTTTCCACTCTCTATCAGTTCAAATATTCTCTTCATTACAGGCAAACACATTCTGCGTTCCATCCCTGTGGCCAACCCCCCCCCCCCCTTTTGTAAGGATTTACGATGCCAAAAGGCAGCCAGCAGAAAGTCAGAAAAAGCCGGCGGATTTAATATTCAGCAAGAGTCTTCTTCCTTCTGTGCGTCCAAAAGAGAGCTGCAACAGGCCAAGCTGAGAGTTTCTCTCTCTCTCTCTCTCTCTCTCTTTCCTCCCAAGCATTAAAACATTGTTGACAAATCCCCTTTCAGACTAAATTTGGCTCCAGAACGGCATGCTCTTTTTCACTCTTTCCAATTTGTACAAAAGGCTAAGCGGCCCGCCACTCCCCGATACATAAATAGCCATTGGAGGTTAAAGAGGCCTCTCCCTGCCAAAACAGTTGTTCCTACTTGCATGTTTTCTGGTACTTCACCCCAACAGAGTACAAAATGTCTTGGATTGCTTGCATTATTCTGCTTCTTTGGCATGCCTCTGTCTAAAATTAATGGACTGCTTTTAAGCGTGACTCCAAAAAGCATCATCCCATGCATGTCCCACCAGGGAACTGAGCTACACAACGCATGCACGCAATCATTAAAAAAACAAAACAAAATGAGAGACAACGTGGGGGCCGCTTTTCTATGCAAAACAGCTTTGGGGACATGGGAGGTAGATTCAACTTAGCTGAGTGGCTTAACCTTTCCCCACTTGCATTTTAGTTATATTACAGCAAGTAGGGTGACCAACTGTCCTGGTTTTTGTTCTATCCTGGGTGTCAGGTGGGATTTTCTGTAATTTAAGGCCCTGATTGGAGTGGAGGAAGGGAAAGAACATTTTCTGTTCCCTCTGGAAAGCATGTCATTCACAACCATCATGCTGATGGCAGCTGCCAATAGTGTGGTAGGGGAATGACGCTCTTTCCACAAGCCCTGGAAAGTGCACTCTCCCCCTGGGGTATCCTCTTTTTTGATTTCCCAAATATGGTCACCCTAAACAATGGCAAGCTGAGGAAAAGTTTCCATGTTCTCCACCACCATTTCACCATTGCTCAATGCTGGTTTGTGTAGATGAAGCAGCCAGTGGAGGCTGGTGGTCCGGATGTTGGTGGGGCAATGAATCTGATCTGGGTTTCAGTCAACAGCTGTCAGAACTCTAAAGGAACGATCCAAAGTGATGGACCCTATGAGTTCTAACTGGTTCTGACTGGAACCCTGAGCGGATTCATGGACCCACTGACATAGGAGCCAACCTCCATGCCTGGAAGCAGCCACCAGGGATTCATTATTACTTACGCTTGCATCTAGTGTGCTGTGCAGTCTTGATTTCCTTCTGACATTACTTTAGTAGTAGTAGTAGTAGTAGCACATTATTATTTACAGAATATAACGCTGTGCACAAATGGCCTCTTGCAATTCTCTACCCTATTTCTGGGCAGAGAAACAGCAGGGGCAATTTCAATGAATTTCTGCAGAGGGGAAGAAATGCTAAAAGTTTCTCAGACAGGGAGCTCACCATTAGCATCAGTGGTAACACAGGCCTCAGCTAGACCTAAGGTTTATCCCAGGATCGTCCCGGGATCATCTCTGTTCATGTAAATAACACACAGGATATCCCGGGAGCGGGCAGGGAAGACCCCGGGACAATCCTGGGATAAAACTCAGGTCTAGCTAAGGCCACAGTTTCTTTCTCTCTCCTCTCCCTGTCCTGGGGTTTTTGTTGTTTGTGCTGCTACTGCCAGTGGCAACAGCAGCAAATGTGCTGGTCACCATTTTGCATCCTTCCTCATGCCCTATACCTAGCATCATTCAAGGTCATGGGGGGGGAGGGGCTCACACAAAATTTTTGGAGATAGTTTGGTGGTGTCCAAGAGTGCAGTGTGTGCATTTCCTCTTTATTATACATCTCTTCATTGTTTTGCAGCCTCCCAGGCTGCCTGCACTTCCTGAGCTGAAAAAGTCATATGGGAAGAATGACCTCATGAAGTCTTCCCCCGTGTTTTAATTGAAGTGTGGGAAGATCAGGAGACTGCCAGGGATATGAATGTGTACTGAAAGATAAGGCAGTCACATACACTCATTGGCTACTGCATAAGTTAGGTATGCATAGGAACGCTGAACACAACTCATGAGAATTTCTCTGCAATCTATCAAATTGGATGAAAATGGTCGAAAAAAATGTGGAAGACAGTTTAGGCACAACACACACACACACTGATATAATATATTTTTAAAAAATAAAGCACACAGATATTTTTGTATTCCTTGTTTTTTGTTCCATGAATCCCACATTGCAAGCTCAGAAATCTATGGACTTTGACTGCAGATTGCATTTGTACTTGCATACAGTACTGAGAGGTTTGAACAGGATAATATCTGGTCAAAATGAACTGCAATGAATTTTTCATACATCTTTGACCATTATAATTATGTTAAAGCTTAAGAGTATATAAATAAGCAACTCACACAGGACTGGAAAGTTTAACTTCTTCACTGGGGTAAACCCCCATTATCTCAATTCAGGCCCCAAGTGATGGAACAGAACCTTTTTTTCTGAAGGGCCTCTCCCCTCCTATGATAGTAAAAGGCAATACAGCCCCAGGGAAGTGATATCCACACCACTGCATTCACCAGGGGGTTGGACTCAATGGCCTTATAAGCCCCTTCCAACTCTACTATTCTATGATTGTTTGTGGGTGGCAATTCAAATTGGTTCCTATTAACTGCTACAGTTGGCATGGGTGAAGTGTGTTTTGAACAGGAGGTAAATTGCTGATCCATCTCTTAGTCAGCATGAAATGAAAAGCTGTGTAGGCTGTGTGCCTCCTCCTTGTTGTGGATGATAGATGATGATACTGGAAGACAATAGCTCTCCTCTGTTCCTTGGGTCCAAACACCCAAAAGAAGCAAGAGAAGAAAATGAAATGAAATCACAGTGCTAAAGAGCTATAGAAATTTTCCAACTGGTTAAGGCACCCCCCCAAAAAATAAAAATAAAGGGGTATAATAAAACAAGCACCAATGGCCTCCAAAAGAGGAAAACATTCTCTGGTGATTGCAACTGGGCTGTCCATATAGAGACAACTTTTCGTATCCTTCAGCACATATTAAAGTTAAGAGTAGGGGAAAAAAAGTTCCACCATTATAAACCTCAGAATTCTTTTGCTTATAAAAATGACACCTGTTGAGCTATTAAAGTGAATCGTGGCCTCAATTATCTACTTTATGAGCTCTACAATTGTGCCAAATTTCAAAGAAATGGAATACAAATTCCTACAGGAATAGGAAGTTAAGGAGTGCTGAACACTGACATATTTAACCTCCTAACTCCCATTTATAAACAGGCATAACTTAAGTTTCCTTTGAATTTTAGTGAAAACTACCGATGTATTTCATTCAGGCTTGCAGTGGTGGAAGGGGATTCTTCCTTGGTTTGGTGAATTTCTGAGTGAAAGTTCAATAGTTAGTAAGGTCTTCTTCTTCTTCTTCTTCTTCTACTTCTTCTTCTTCTTCTTCTTCTTCTTCTTCTTCTTCTTCTTCTTCTTCTTCTTCTTCTTCTTCTTCTTCTTCTTCTTCTTCCCTACCCCATTAAAACCTCCAGGGATATCACTGTAGGTTGCCTCTACTGCTGATTTGACCCATGTCTGATGGTTGCTTACCTCATTAATGCTGTCATCTGGCTGGCATTTGGGTGTGTTTTAAATGTTTAAATGCTGGTGTTTAATTGTTACTGCCGCTTTATTGAATTTTGTTATATAATATAATATTTTGTTATAATATAATTCCCAATCTTGTAAACCTCATTGATTTTTTAAAAAGTGGTCAAGAAATATGGAGAATAAAAGCAAATGTATTTTATATTTGATTGCTTGGTGTTTTAAGTGGTTATTGTAAGCTGCTTTGTGAATCATCATCATCTTCATCATAGAACTGAGATTCCATTAGTTCCTTGCACTAGTATAAAATATGAACTATTGAACTGTCTTATCAAAAAGGTTGGCAATAGAGTCAAATTGATAATTTAGTTAATTCATTCATGGAACCCGCTATCACAGACTACTAGTTTAGATAGGTTTAATGAGTATTTTGAACCTGGTATGGGCAGAAGATAGATCTCCAGATGTCTTGGAACAATTCCCAGAAGCCCCTACTGGCATTTATTATTATTATTATTATTATTATTATTATTATTATTATTATTATTTACATTTATATACTACCCCATAGTCAAAGCTCTCTGGGTGGTTTTCAAAGATTAAAAGACTGAACGTTACAAATCAATATACTAAATTTAAAACCATAAAAACATTGAAACAGCTAACATGTAAAACAAAGGGTTTTTTTAAACTCTCAGCCAGGCCAAAGCTAGTTTTAGAGTGGGTTAATACTCCACATTTGCTGTTAAATGCCTGGGAGAAAAGAAAAGTCTTGACCTGCCGCCAAAATAATAATAATGTTGGTGCCAGACGGGCCTCATTGGGGAGATAGTTCCATAATTAGGGGGCCACCACAAGAAAGGCCCTCTCCCTTGTTGCCATCCTCCAAGCTTCCATTGTAGTAGGCACCCAGAGGAGGATCTTAGATGTTATTACATTTATATCCATCCTTTCCGCCTCCTTAGGGAACCCAAGATGGCATGCATAATCCTTGTCCTCACAACAACCCAGAGAGTCAGTGACTGGCCCAAAGTCACCCAGTGAGCTTCCATGGCTGAGTGAGGACTACAACCTGGATCTCCTGTCTCCCAGTCTAACACTCTAGCCACTAGACCACTCAGGCTCTCATTGGAGTTAAAAGTCCAAAATATCTAGAAATCTACTTTCTGTCCTCCTCTGATTTAGCAGGACCTTTGGCCTGGTTCTTCAGGACTATGTTTAGGATTCACCACTTTACATATCAAATATGATTACCCATCCTAGGTTGCACCTATGTGTGGAGCAATGTTGTCAACAGAGCAATGCATCTAAGCCTAACCCAATTCCACCTTGAAGCTTGTTCCATCACATATCTGCATCATGTTGTCTTTTCCATTTCATATGAAAATTCATGCATATTTTCATACATATTTTTCCAAATGTATGCATCAATTATGTACATTTTCGTACGTTTTCCTAACTCATGGATTAAACCATGATTTTGCACATTTTCCAAAGTGCACATTGTACACGTGCACTCTTTCAAATGTGTGCATGCAGTTGAAGGGTTTTTGTGTGTGTGTGTGTTTTTGTTTTTGTCCGTTCTGAGGATTGCATCGGTATCTTGGAAATGTACAGACTTTGACTGCAGTTTGTCTTCAAGTCCATGTTTGGCCTGGAAGGTGCAAACTGGATAAATCCTGATCAGAAACAAACTGAAATGAATTTTTCATACATCCCTGTTGGAAAGATTAGATAAGAGAGATGATAGATAGATAGATAGATAGATAGATAGATAGATATTTTAATATCAATTTTAAGGTGGTGTGAAGCTGGAGTGTTAGGTTGCAAATCTAAATATGCTTACTAGGCAGTAAGCCCAGTAGGACTTACTCTCAGTCAGTATGAATTGTACTGCACTTGACAATATGTTCCATCTGCCGTTTTAAACTAATATTAATTGGACACATTTTACACATGCCATAAGAGAACAATGGGCCTTTGGGCAAGCCCACCCTATTTTTTTTCCTGACGTGTAGGAAGGGCGAGCACTGCCACATATTCTCACTTACGTGCTCTCTCTGCCCTTGTCAAACATCATCACAGATGGCATTTTAAAACAAACAAATAAACATTAATTAAATCCAATAGCCTCACCGTTTGGTGGGTGGCATAGGGCCTTCATGAGGTGAAGCAGTTTTGACGATGATTTAAGGACTCATCTTGTCTTCCTTCAAGTGCTCATGTGTGTACGTTCAACTTACAAGATATGAGAAGTCATTTTAGGCCAATCAGAAAATAGTTTACCACTTGGATTATGAGGTTAGCAAGATAATTGACCAAGCAGATGATTAAGCTAAGTATGTTTGCTTTGAGGTTTTTTTTGGGGGTGTTGGTTGGTTGGAAGGGGGGGTAAGAACAGGAGCTGACATCATTGCTTCTTTTTTGAATCATTATTTGCAGTAGAGACTGTACTATAAGGAACATAACATTTATCATTTGCTTAATGACTTGCCCTTTGCATTTCCTTAAATCTAGATATATATTTTTTAGTAATTTTTATTTTTGGCCTCAATGACATTTTGGCCTAATACCTTGTTGAACAGAAGATATGAGATCTAAAGCTCTCATTTTAATCCTGACAAAGCAATATGCATGTTTCACTGCTACAAAGCTTGCTGACAGAATGGAAAGTGTCAATGCCATTAAAAATGACACTCTTTCACGATGACATCTTGACGGTGCAACATGGATTAATTGACTCCCATCAATTCCCACAACAAGGTTTTACAGCCAATTCTCACTTCTTTCTGTTCACTGTTTATCCAGTATAGGAAGGCAACCCACTGCAACAGTCCTACACCCAGAAGGTAATTTCAGGAAACATAAGAAGGGACCCTTAGAGTGGGGTTCTTTGTGAACCACCCAAGGAGAGGAGATGCCTCCTCAAAAAAGAGGACATGACAGGACACCAATTCACATAACATTTATTTATTTATTTATTTATTTTATTTATATACTGCCCCATAGCTGAAGCTCTCTGGGCGGTTTACAACAGTTAAAAATGGTAAACATTAAAAAGTATACAAAATTTAAAAAACCATCAGAAACATAAAAAAACATAAAAAACAGCAGTATATACATATTTGCATATGTTGATTTACATGTATGTTTGCAAATTTGGAATAATTATTACAATGTAAACAGAAATACAATACATGTCCCCATTATGTGGACGACTGTCACAGGTGAGTTGTGTGCCTTGCGTAGTCTGCTGTAGGGATGGGCAAAACTGGCAAGCACCTGCCCCATGGGCATTTGCCCCAACACTGCTGCTGCCCACCCCCACAAGCTGGGCCATGCGAGCCTCCATGAAGCACTCGTGAGGCTCATGAGTGCTCAGCAACTGTTCACCCCGGCTTCCTGCATTAATAGCAGCCACCATTAATGGTTCACGGGAAAGTGTGCAATGTCCTCCATGAGACAGGACTCAGGGTACCCTAGAGTTGTGAGTAGGGATGTTGCGGGCACCCAACTGCATCAGGGAGTCTGGCAGAATTCCCGGTGCTTGACCCCCCTGGACGCAGCTTGCTGGGTGGCTGCCCATTTATGGGCCTGCTCTTTGAGCACCCCATGGTCCAATGAGCACACGGCAGCCATCTGCCCTCATCCAGAGCCTCCATTTTTAAGCACAATGGGGACTTTGGAAATTGCATATTCCTCACGTTGTGTAAAGGGCATCTCTAAAGTCCCCATTTACTTAATATTAAAGGCATGAATACTCCATTCATAACTTTAATCTTGCGTAAGTGGAGCCTTTATGGCCGCTTTTTCTGCAAGGTAGGACAAACGTAATTTCCCGAGCCCCCATTATGTGTAACTATGGAGGCTCTGAATGAGGGTGGACGGGCTTGCAAATTTTTAGAGTGCTCGCTGGGCCGCATAAAAGCTTGTGCAGACAGAGACAAACCTGGATGAGTCTGTCCTTCCCTAAAAAAAATATAAAATATTAACCTCCTTGTTACGCAATGTATAGATCATTATTAGTAATAAATTCTATCAAATGCACTATCTAGGTTTCAGTTATTATTTATTTTTGCTTCTTGTTTTTCAGCTATTTCAGCATGCTTCTGACATGCTATTCTATAAGATCTGAAAGATTTTTGCAGTTGATTATCACACTATTGTTATTTCAGTATAGCTGAAACCTTGGTGGTTATGTTGTCTTATGCAAATTAATGATGGCATTTCACCCTCCCAGTTCCTTGAGGGACCAAGTGGGTGGTTTTATTATCACAACAGTTCCAGGGCATATTTGAGAATCTCAAATGCAAGCAATTATCAAGAAGATACTCCATTTATTTTTCACACAAAATTCTCTCTGACAGCCAATTCCCTTGACTCGTTTTTTTTTTACAAATATGGCAAATAGCAGCACGTTACATAAGCCTTTCTCATAGGATCAGTGTTGTCTGCCCTAATGTGCACATTTGAGTAGATGATTTTTGTTTGAAAGAATGCAGTGTGGTCCTAATACAACTCCCTCCCACAAGGCCAGATTAACTATTACGTTAAATACATAATAGTAAAATGTAGGGGTGTGCACAGACCCCCCGCTCCGCTTCACTTGCAGATCCGCCATTTTCCGGATCGGGCCGCTCCGCCCCGCCCCCGCTCCGCCCACTTCCGCTCCGCTCCGCCCGGAGCTCCGGATCCGGATCCGGAGCTCCGTTTCCCCCCCCCATAGGCTTGCATTGAAAGCTAAAAAATTATACAACTTTTTTTCTGTTCAAGTTAGAAACCTCATGTTTGGCACCATGACACCTCATGGGGATATACACACGCATGCCAAGTTTCAAAGCAATCCCATCATCCCCTGATTTTTGGCGAATTTTTGAAAATCGGGCACCCCACACACAACATCCCTGCGAGGTGGGCAGGGGAGGAGGGAGGGAAGGCAGGCAGGCATGCATCTGGCATTTCTGGGGGCATAAGGAAGTGAGCCAAGGATAAGCCAGTAATGCATATAAAATGGAATAAATAAACAAATAAACAAAGGAGGGGTGGAATTAAAAGCAGCAGTGTTGCTCAATAAACAACAAGAAGAACTTTTTTTAAAAGGCTATATCTGTCTTTTACCAGCAATAGGGGGACGTGCCCGGGGGAGGGGGAAGTAGCTGCCAGTTCAAGACACTGACAGCCACAGCTCCGAGAAGAAGTAAAACGCTCACTTCGACTCAGAACAGGCATTGCTCCACCACTGAAAAGTGACCATTCACTTCAACTCATGATAGGCATTGCTCCACTGTTTTACTCTCTTTGGAAGGCTCTAATGGCCTTCCAGTGCAGGAGAGAGTGGGGGCACGTCCACGATGAGATGCCCTAGGGGAGCTCATCCCCTTGCACCACATCGATTCAGTTGTTCCCCAAGGTTAGGGTGGGGAGCAGTGCTGTGTTTCTATCTCTTATTCTTGGCTTAGTATATGATTTCAGGTTGTGTTTGTGCATTTGGTGGGGCTACTGTGTTAAAAAACACGGGGAAAAGCCCGTTCAGATGAAGAAAGAGAAGTTTCCCAGAATCCCAAGTTACCTGTTTTGCCTATGCCCTCCTCCAACTTTGGGATCATCATGACCGGGAGCTGACTCTGCCCCTCAGCCCTTTGAAAAAGGTATTTTTCCCGCCGATTTTTTAAAAACGTCTAGCCCGCGACCCGTACGATGCAGAAAGTTGAGAGTGGTCTCAAAATGACCCCCATCCACGACTCTCTGTGCACAAGAATTTCCAGAACGATAGCTTAACCCCCCCCCCAGTTATCCCCGATTCTTTCCCTCAATGCAATCCTATGGGCGAAAAGCCGAAAACGCAGTTTGAGCCGCGCGGTTGACCCGATTTTCACAAAAATATAGCCCGCGACCCGTACGATGCAGAAAGTTGAGAGTGGTCTCAAAATGACCCCCATCCACGACTCTCTGTGCACAAGAATTTCCAGAACGATAACTTAACCCCCCCCAGTTATCCCCGATTCTTTCCCTCAATGCAATCCTATGGGCGAAAAGCCGAAAACGCAGTTTGAGCCGCGCGGTTGACCCGATTTTCACAAAAATATAGCCCGCGACCCAGACAACGCAGAAAGTTGAGAGTGGTCTCAAAATGACCCCCATCCACGACTCTCTGTGCACAAGAATTTCCAGAATGATAGCTTCAAAAACAACGTAGTTATGCGCGATTATTTGCCGCAATGCAATCCTATGGCAAAATGTTTTCAAGATGGCGACCGGAGCGCTCCGCCTGAACTCGGAGCTCCGAAAAATGGGCGCTTCTCTTCGCCTTGCTTCTAGGGGGTCCGCGGTCCGCTCCTACTCCGCCTCTGGGTAAGGCAGAGCAGGCCAATCCGCTACTGCTTCTACGCTCCTAATCGGAGCGGAGCACATCCCTAGTAAAATGCCCAAGCCAGATAGATCCGCAATGTTCTGGTTTCCCCACATGGGGAACTGTATGCACCTATCCAACTCCCTCTGCATTAAAATCCCCTGCATCTTCTTACATTCCCTCAGTGCAGCTCGTAGAATAACCAACCATCTTTCCACTTGGAGATTAATTTAAAACATGGATGTATGGATTTTGTTAACAGGGATTCTGTGTTACACAGATTGTCAGGAATTTTTCATTACATCATCTGTTCATTGACAGAATCAAGTTGTTCATAGAATCATAGAATAGTAGAGTTGGAAGGGGGCCACAAGGCCATAGAGTCCAACCCCCTGCTCAGTGCAGAAATCTGCAAACAAAGCCCTATGAAGAGAGACTGAAACAACTGGGCATGTTTAGCCTGGAGAAGAGAATACTGGGGGGAGACATGATAGCACTTTTCAAATACTTAAAAGGTTGTCACACAGAGGAGGGCCAGGATCTCTTCTTGATCATCCCAGAGTGCAGGACACGGAATAACGGGCTGAAGTTGCAGGAAGCCAGATTTCGGTCTGACATCAGGAAAAACTTCCTGACTGTTAGAGCAGTGCGACAATGGAACCAGTTACCTGGAGAGGTTGTGGCCTCTCCCACACTGGAGGCATTCAAGAGGCAGCTGGACAACCATCTGTCAGGTTTGCTTTAGGGTGGATTCCTGCATTGAGCAGGGGGTTGGACTCGATGGCCTTATAGGCCCCTTCCAACTCTACTATTCTATGATTCTATGAAAAACCTGATTCAGTCAATGAACAGATGATGTAATGAAAGATGCCTGACAATCTGTGGATGTAAAAGAATTTCATTTAGGGATGTAAAAGAATTTCATTCCAGTTGCGGTAATGTGCATTAGCACAAGTGTGCATTAACTAGGGATGTTGGAGAAATCCGCACTGGAACCAAATGAGTTTGGATTTTTATGAATCTGTCCCATGGAGCCCACAGCAGAATGGCTTCTTCCCCACTGGGCAGATTCCATGTACTTACAGAATGTTATTTTAACCTTTTGGAATTTTGCATGTATTTTATCATATTTTGCATGCACACACACACACACACTATCTAGGCAAAGATGTGCACTTCCTCCCAAGGCATATAAATGCAGTTTTTTTTGGGGGGGGGATTTGCACATGTGGGCAAATTTGGGGGCAACCCCCACACCCCGCCGAGACCATTGATGGGTGGATGAAAGAATGACAAACTGGGCAAATAAACACGGAATGGATCTTACACAATTTGTGTGAATTCGCACAAAGCCCTTGCAAAAGTAATCATCATCGTCATCCAGATGTCCATGGAATCCACATGACTCAGGGAAACAAACAAACAAAACAAAAGAAAAGAAAACAAAAACACACAGTTCATTGTGGAATCAGCAGGTTGGAGTCATAGAAACCTGAATGTGTTTGAATGTATTGTGGATTTTTCTGACATCCTTAATCCAAACCATGTGCCAGAAGCAGAAGATCCCTGCTATATAGTAGGATGTGTGTGTGTGTGTGTGTGTGTGTGTGTGTGTGTGTGGTGTGTGTGTGTTGTATGAAAGATGTTGTTCAGACTGAAAAAGAACAATCTATGGATATTTTAAAAATATAGTGTGGTGGCTCGATTTAGAGTGTTTATCTTTTCTCCCACTTGGGGTACAATCCTATGCATGATTAGACAGAAAAAACATGGCTGGTTGGGGAATGCTGGGAGTTTTAGGACTTTTTTCTGTCTAAACATGCCTAGGATTGCACCCTTAAAGACAATAGAAAGAACTCAAACGAAATAACCAATTTATTTAATACTGGGTGGGTGGGGATTACACAGGAAATGAAGAGGCATCAAAATAAAGTGTAAAAATGATTCTGTACGTCTTCTTTTTGCTTTTCTTTTTTGGCATATCAAAGTTAGTTGTAAATATATCTATTCCTACTTTCCCTCACATTCTTGGAAATGATGGCATTAGGCCTCAGTTACCAGGAATGGATTTGCACAGGTGCTCCAGTTCCTATTTCTATCATTCCCTCGGCCAAGTACACAAGACCAAACCAAGGTATCATATTCCTACATAACAGTGCTGATTTGTGGCAAACGAAACAAGTGTGAGGGGCTGTGTAGTCAATGAGCGGGGACATGTCACATTCCAACACAGCTGTCTTTTGTGGGTTGCTCCAGATTTATGTGTGTGCACCCAGGATGGCAGAAGCAGAGTCCCCCCCCCTTCTGCCCCATGACTGGCCCTTCACTCACAAAAATGCTACGCAGAGGGTCAGGGGATCACACTGAATGGGGGAGGCGATGGTGTAATGGCCCCCCGAAAATTGGTAGAGATGTATAAGAATTTTGTTTCAGTTCATTTTTGACCAGGATTTACCCAGTTTGCACTTTCCACGGAACACAGACATGGATGCAATCTGCAGCCGAAGTCTGTACATTTCTGAGCTTCCAACGTGATTTGCAGACCCACCAAAATGCCATTCAACAGCATGTGTGCATTTGAAAGCATCCATGAAAAAAATGTGTGCTTTTGGAAAATGCACACAAACACACTTTAATCAATGAGAAAAGTATACGTACATTGCAAAGATGTGCATCGCAATTTCTTATGGACTCAAGTCAGAACAAGCTTCAAGATGGAATTTGGAGAATTCTATTGAACTTTAGATTTGCTGCTTTGCAGATCCCCCCAAATTAGACAAAGGTACCTTCTATGACTCACAGAAGGTGCTTTTGCCCAATTTTTAGGCATTATCCCAAATTTGCCATTACTTCAGCCTACCTCATTCAGCAAGTCCCCTCATAGGTTACAATTCTAAACCCTTGTCCTCAGAAGATCCTGGCTACTTCTGCTCAGAAGACCAGGCTTCACAGTTAATTCAGCCATGGAAAGGCCTCATGCAGCTTTCATCTCCCCAGGATCCAGTTCTTCAGGGGATGTCTTCCCTGCATCAAGAGGACCTTGAATTACCTCCCTCAGACTTCAAGGGCTTAATCCATGATGACACTAGCATGCCACAGCTACTCCCACATCACCACATCTTGAGATTGCTAAACAGTCCAGGTCCCCTTTAAGAGACCAATCAGTAGGCAGGTGGGGCAAATTAACCTAAAGCAGATACACTATTATTTGAGCCTTGGACTTGTTCTGCCCCTTGTTGGAGTAGCCTACAGACTATTTTGTCTGGCTTCCAGACCCATTCAAGAGCTTTTCATGGTGCTGATCTGTTCATGTTGCAGCCTGTCCTTCCTGGCTATTCATGAAACCTGACTTTGCTAAAGAAACTCAATCTGCAGGTGAACCCTGCCACCCAGTCTTTACCAGCACCTAAACAACCCAAATTCCTCATCATAGCAGAGGAAGAACAGAACACACCCAACCAACCATCTGTGTAGCCTTTAGGGGATCTGGAGAGCCTTGGGTAGTCTTCTTCACCAGTCCAGTTGCATGTGCATATGCGTATATTCCATAGTGCAGAAGTAAAAGGTTTTCATTAAAAAAAAAATGGCATGGCCACCAAAAAGGGATGGCACCTCTTTTGGGATTTTTCAGGAACTGCTGAGAAAAGGCAGCAATAGTCTTTAAGTATTAGAATGATCCCAGATTGACTACATCTAACCATGTTGCCAGTAGAAGAAACACTGTCCTCAAGCATAATGCCTTTTATTTGATGTTAGTGACATCAGCACATAGGCAAATTTAATTGGTTTCATAGGGCTGGATCCAGCCTCATTCATACTTAGGGTAGACCAATTGAAATCAATGGATCAAATTAATCTTGACAAACTTTAACTTCCCATTGAAGTTCAATTAAATTCAACAGGTGTGCTCAAAGCATGATTGGATTCAACACATAGTGTTGTGGCATATTCACATGTTGGTTGAGATCACTAAGTGGAACAGAGAAAAAGTTCTTTCCAAAGCAATAGCAGAGGGAGAAAACACAATCTGCACTGCCGAAAATTGCGAACAGCCATGCAATAGGTAGGATCAGTGGAGGCTGGTGACTCCTATTTCAGTGGGGCAGAGAATCTGCTCGGGTTTCAGTCAGAGCCACCCAGAATTCTAAAGGAGCTGTCCAAAGTGCTGAACCCTAACGCCAAAATGGGCTCAGCACCTTGGATAGCTGTATCAGAGCTTTGACTGGTTCTGAAGGATGACCACCCCACTGGGTGGGATCAATGGTTTGGGGGAAAGTATAGGGATGAATGAGAATTTCAGTTCAGTTCATTAAACTCAGAACTTGCCCTCTTTACACCCCTGAATGTGAATTTTTCGGGGCAAAGTTCACCCATTCTTGATGTTGCAATCTTGTTCGCAAAATGTATTTGTTCCAAAAATGTGCACTTTAAATATATGTGTTCTGCTAAAACACACACACACACACACACACACACACACATGCAAATCATTTCTAACAGTTTAATTGCTGGGTGAAGGACATATTTGAGTGTGTGCTTTATAAAAATGTACACCTAAATGCACACTTTCCCCATTCAAATGACCACAACAACGTCGACAAGCTTGAATTTGGAAATGGGGATGAAGCTTGCTGAGCATCATGGTGGAACTCAGAGAACCCCAGTGATCTCAAGCATTACAGATTCTCCCATGCCCTGGCAGGAAAGGACATAGAGGAGCATTTGGCACAGTCCTAAAAAAAGAAGAAAAAAGGGGGGGGGGAATCAGATAGAACTGCCTTTCCTGGAATGATAGGAGCTACCAGGCAAAAATGTCAAGAATATAGATTTAACCATCACTGAAGTAATTCCATTCATGTCCTTCTGCAACTACAAATTAAAATGGCCAGCCTCTCTCTCTCTCTCTCTCTCTCTCTCTCTCTCTCTCTCTCTCGTCTGGAGCATGTTAGAGCAAAGCTTCAGCAAATGCTGCTCCAGTTACCCAATCGCTCTTGCTCTCACATGAATTAGTTATATTCAATAACATTCCTGTGCTCATTTAATGTGGCAAGCATCTGATTTCCTCTTTCATTTGGGCAATGTCAGGCATCAGCCTGGCAAATGGAAGGAGACACACTTAAAGGGGGGTGGCTGGTCCCATCTTCTGTTCCATCCTAACACAGCTTGGGATTCCTTAAATGTATTTTTAACTCGTTTTCTCAATGGACTGCATCATACTGTCATAATAAGTGACAGAGTCTGGAAATGAAAGGCCCTGAAGAGCGCCATTGAGGCAGGGAGCCCATATATCATTCCTTCAGTTTCTAAGGGTTCAATGTATTGGTTCAAGAGCATGGAACATATTTCTCCCTCATCCCTACTCAACAGCCTTCCCAGCTTAATACAATGAAAAAGCAGGATATTATCTTGGGGGCAGGGGGAATCTTGTTACATATTACAACAGAGTAAGATTTTCAGATTGAGGTGAGGATGCCTGGCTTGTAATAAAAATGAGCATTACAAACAGTGACCATTTTGTATTATGAGCCTGTTATTTGTGAACTACACCATCACCATCAATAAGACCGGGAAATCTTGAAGCAATTTTACAAAGAGCACATGAGAGCAATCATAACATATTATGGTCTGATTCAATACATGGTCATTTTCTCACTCAAATTTCTCTCTCTCTCTCTCTCTTTCTCTTTTGGGTAAAAACAGCCATTTCTTTAGTTCCCTTCTGGCTGACTGTCTCCATGGTAATTATCACACTCCAGAACTCTTTTGAGAAAAGTGATTCATCCCAGAGGTATTTTTAAGAATCTGTGCTGTTCTATGCAGCTTAGTTGCGGGTAGCCCCTGAACTTCGCACTGAGTCAATTACATAGAAAGCCTCCTGAATGCTATAATTGTGCTATGTTATTTTCGGTATGTAAGTCTGAGTCATCCACTGGTTAAGCAGAATGGGAAACAACAAGAAGAAGAACAGCCCTGTATTGTTGCTACAACAGGGAGTTTGATGAGAAGCTGAAGAAATCAACCCAGGCCAATAACTGACTTCCATTTATGCACACAGTATGATCCCTGCTTGTTTCAGCTATGAATATGGATGTCCAGAGAAACCTAGGAAAACGCATCAAACTCATTTTTGATGAGTTTTCCTAGGGTTTCTCTCTCTCTCTCTCTCTCTCTCTCTCTCTCTCTCTCTCTCACACACACACACACACACACACACACACACACACACGGCTTCATTCCAGTTCCTGCTGAGGTACCTGACTTGGTTTGCAGCAAACAAATTCATGGGTTTCTGGGCATTTTGCACATTCACCATCACACCACAATTGTTGCAATTTACACAAATCTCTGAGCAGTTTCTACAAATTACAGCTGGATTTATGGGGGAGGGAGACATGCACAAAAATATTGCTGGAGTTCAGGGGGAATCCTGTAGCTCAGTTCGCCAACACAAATCAAGTTATACATGCTCGAGTCATTTTTTTAAAAAAAAATCAGGTTGCCCAGCGATGGACATCTCTTGCTATGAGTTGCAACTTTTCAGAGAGGGGTGCCTTGCAAAGTGACTCCCAGTTTACTCGGCATAATTATGTAACTAATAATCACTTATGTGTGAGGAAGTAAATGGCTCTGTTTGAGGATACCATTGAGATGGGCATGAAAACTGAGGTCCAGGTCTGCGCCTATCTTAGTAGCCCTGGACCATCTTCCTAGTAGCCCCATCCAAGATTCTATTTCTTGGTCAAACTAGAGGGTCACGGAACATTTTAATCTGACTTCTATAGACACATACAGTTTCATACTGTATGTTTTTATCTGTACGCCACCCTGAGATCTTAGTGATATAGGGCGGGATATAAATATTTTTAATAAATAAATAAATATAGGTTAAAAGTTCAGCCCAAATTAAATTTCAGCCCACACTGCTTCTTTTGCATTCCAGGGGAAGAGGATGTGTGATCTTCTGACTAGCTGGTGGCCACCATCTTTTGTCCCCCAAATGTGCTGTTATGAGAGGAAATATGGAGGAAATTGCAGCTGCCTGTGAGAGCTGTTTTTCCCCCATGGTAGCCACTGTTCCTTTTCACAATAATATCCCTCAGAATGGGATAAAAGAAGATCATAGTGACCAACTCAGGTATGTTTATCCAGTAGATATTGTTTACGTGGTCTTCAAAGGGGCTTTTGACAAAGTCCCTGACCAAAGACTCCTGAGTCCTGAACAAACTTAGCAGTCATGGAATAAGAGGAGAGGTCCTCTTATGCATCAATAACTGGTTAATGAAAAGCAAAGCAGAGAGTAGGAAGAAATGGTAACTTCTCCCAATGGAGGGAAGTAAATAGTGGGGTCCCACAAGGATTTGTATTGGGACCGATGCTGTTCAACTTGTACATAAATGATCTGGAATTAGGGGTGAGCAGTGAAGTAGCCAAGTTTGCTGAAGAGGGTGGTTAAAAAGGGGGGAAAGAGGGGGGAGGAATCAGGTCCAAATGGCAAATGGGTTCAATGTAAGCAAGTGGAAATTGGTGCACATCAGGGCAAAAACTCCCAAATTCAAGTATAACCTGATGGGATCTGAGATAGCCATGACTAAGCAAGGAAGAGATATTGGGGTTGTAGTGGACAGCTTGGTGAAAATGTGCAGCTGCTGTAAAAAGAAAAAAGAAAAGAAAAAAAGGAAGCAAACTCCATGTTAGGAATAATTAGAAAAGGAATTGACAATAAAACTGCCAATATCAAACTGTCTTTATACAAATCTATGGCGCGACCATAGATTACTGTGTACAGTTCTGGTCACCATACCTAAAAAAAAATGACATTGTAGAGCTGGAAAAAGTGCAGAAAAGAGCAACTTATATAATTAAGGGTCTGGAGCATCTGGGATTAACATGGAAGAGGGAAAATATGCAATTAATTAACTGTCTGTAAAACATGCACTTTCCCCTTTTGCCCGAATGGCGACTGCCATTCGTGGGGAGTGGGGAAAGGGGAGCTCAGCAGACGCTCACATGGCCCAGCTTGTTGGGACAGAAAAATTGAATCATAGTTCATGGTTTGCCTTCCAGTACCCTACTGAGCAAGAACTATTCCATATGGACTCCATGAAATTTTGGTATCTCATATTCCAGTTCCCAAAGACAGTGTGTTGTTCCAAAGGAAATGGTTGTAGAACCGTATGTAACCAGAGTCCCTTTGCTCAATGCTAGCTGCCAAACACTATAGACTCAATCTGATTGAACATGACACCAACACCTGTACAAAAGGTCCCACAGGGCTCAATAGACCCATGTTTCCCCTGCCTCTTCCCCATATTATTGCATAGGTATACATCAGGCAGGTAGCGTGGGGGTGCAGGGAATGGAAGGTCCATACACACCTCCCAAATCCTTATCCTGTCCTCTCCCTCTCCTTGATGCAAGTGAATTATGCACTGGAGCATAATTAACTTCTACCAAGCTGAAAGAGGAGGAATAGATGTGGATATGGGATATACAGTTGCCCTATCCATTCCATGCAATACACCTTTGTATTATCTGAATACACACCCATGCTCTTGTATTGGGGGTAGGAGGGAGAAAACCAGGATTCTATTGGCCCTCAAGAGGTTCCTCTGCATATGGTTCCTTTATCTGTGATTAGCCGAATCAAGTTGTCTTTGGACATCATGAGTGCATTAGAAAATGTGCTAAACTCCAAACATTAACTCCAGCCAGATCTGAATGAGAATAGGTTTGGGTGTGTGTGTGTGGTTTTGTTTCAATAAGGCTAGCAGGCAGTTAGCAGAGATTTTTTACACTGTTTGGAGCTGTGAAATCGGAGCCTAGATTTGGCAAACAGGAGAGGGGGTCTCCAGCACACTGCATGCTGAAAGTGATGATTTATAGGAACTTGGCAGTACGTCTGGCTCCATCTCATCCTCCTGCTAAAAGCTCTGAAGTTCTGTCTTCCCAGTTTACGCAAATATCAGAAACACAATCTTTTCTATCCTGTGCATAAAAGTCCATTCCAAAACTGCAATTCAGGGCATTATATTCCTTTTTGGAGATGAACTGAAGGCACATCTTATACTCTTTTCGGCCGAGACCTTCAAATGCTTCCTACTTAATCAACACAGCACCCCCTAAGATCCAAGGCTTTGCCCCGGTCTGACAGATGTGGAAAGCGAAACAACAATGTAAACAGCCAGGATTACGTAGAACCAGTAATACAACGCAGGCCTCTTGGCTCCTTCTCCCATGCCCTAAGTAGTATAGCAGATATCTCTTGATCACACTCAGCAGTTCAGCCGCCGCATGGTGGCTCTGCTCGCTCAAATCCTGGTGCACACAATGCTTTTGCTGAAATGTAGGGCTGCTTCACACATTGCGTGGCAGATAAGGCATGCGTTTCTCCATGTGTGCACCCATGGCAAGGAGCCACAGTCAATCCTGGTGCACTGGTGCATGCATTCCCCATCATACAGCAATGTAATAACAACATACAGTTTTCATGTGCCTTCCTTGGCCATAGTGCAGCAGAATGTAGCTTATTTCTCCCCAATTTCATAAATGTTTTCTGCATTTTTTCAGTTCCCATGTTTGTTTGTTTGTGGAATTTGGTGGAGGTAATCTTGAAGTTTGTACAAATAGGGTCATTATTATTATTATTATTATTATTATTATTATTAAATATATTAGTGGTATTGCATAAGTCCACTATGTAACCGCACACAGACATATTCCCCTTTTGTAAATATCCTTGTCAGTTTCAGCCTCTGCACAGACTACTCCATTTAACCTAGGGATGTGGCAGGTGTCCGGCTGGGTCTCAAGACACAGCAATTTGTCACTGCCTCACCCCTCGCCCTGGATGCCAGTCCACAGACCCCTGTACTTGCCTGCGTCAACAAGTTGGGCAAGTGTGGGGATCCCCATTCCCTTGCCAAGCCGCCATTTTGCACATAAACGGTGACTCAGCCATTTTCACAAAGAGCCATTTCCATAAATGGCAGCTTTTGACACCAACTATTTCATAAAAGAAAAATTGTGACTTCTAGCCAGGCCTTGAATTCTCTGTTCTAAGAATAGAAGGCATTTGTCCTCCCTGCCATTTGCTTACATTAGTAGCCAAAACGTTGGTTTCTTCTACCTAGTGGAGGCTGGTGGCTCTGGTGTCAGTAGGGCAGTGATGCTGCTCCAGGTTTCAGTCATAAACACTCAAAAAAAAGTCAGAACTCTAAAGGACTCCTTTAGAGTTCTGACTGGGTCTGATTGAAACCCGGAGCGGATTCACTGCCCCACTGACTTTGGACCCACCAGCCTCCACTGCTTCCATGACTACCCCTTAGATTACATTTCTGCACACACTTCATAATTTTGCCTTGCATAACGTGACAGAGCCCCAAATAATTGCCAGAGAGGTAGACTGTTCAGATTGTTTTGCCACATGACCGTCTAGAACATGACTTGGCAGATCCAAGTTTCCTTTCATAACCACCAGCCATAACCCGAATGAGATCATGAGTTGGTCGGTGCTGCCTTATTCCCAACATCAGCTTATGTTTCAACAGCTCTGTGACCGGTACCTTTACTGTAAAACTCTGAGGGCAGTTTAGAAAGGGGGTGGATTTCCTTTTTCAATCCCTCTCATTTATGAATGACATGACATAAGTGTGTAAAGCTATTTTAAAAAGAGGGAGGGAGAGAGAGAGAGAGAGATTATAGTACTGAAGGAGACCCCCTTCCTTAATTGATTTTTAAAGCCTTTTACTGGGGCTACCGCAGTCACAGTGGGTTCATAGTGTGTCTGCTAAAACCTTTAACGGATTCCATTGTTGCTTACTTTCTCTGTTGTGGGCAGGAAGGAACTGTGGGATAAAGAAAGAGAAGTGAGAACAGAAAAGTGAATTTCCATTTGTGCAATCGGATGCCCACACTGTGCTATGACACATACACACACACACACACACACAAACACACACTCACCAAGAACAAACAACAAGAAGCAAATCGATGTTCATTCGTTCATTCAAAGGAGAAAAGAACTGTAGTACATAAGATGAGGATTTACTTTTTTAAAAAAGAAAAAGATAATATACTCATATTACCACCTGCCCTTGCTGCAAAATTTCATACTTCCCCTGGATGCATCAATGGTGGCCGCCATTGATGCAGCAGGGCTAGTGCGAAATTTCACCACCAGGGTGGGCGGCTGCCGAGTGCTTGTAGTGGCCTCACCAGCCCTTGAGTGTGGGTCTGTGCTCGCGCCAAATACGCCAGTCTCCTGACTGGGTGTGGGAGGGTGGACTCGGACGAGTTCATCGGATTCCTGGACTCAGTGAGGTGCTTGCGATATCCCTAGTTATAACCCCAGGGCCCTGTTACATGGGACTTACTCCTTCAAAGCTCTGTCCACACAATGTGGTTGTACTCCACACATGTGGAAGAGGTAGCAGGATCGCAGGAGTTTGTTGCACAATTTCATGGATGAACCACATATGGAAATTGTGGGCAGAGTGGCCACTTCTGCATCACCATGTAGGGCATGCCCTTCTCCATAGAGCTGGGAAAAGTGGAGAAAGGGGCAAATAAAACTATTAAGGGGCTGGAGCCTCTCCCCTATGAGGGAAGTTTACAACAACTGGGATTGTTTAGTTTGGAAAAAAGGTGACTAAGGGGAGACATGATAGAGGTGTACAAAAATATGCATGGCGTGGAGAATGTGGATATGGAGACATTTTTCTTCCTCTCTCAAAATGCTAGAACTCAATGTGGTCATCCCATGAAGCTGATGGGTGGGAGATTCAGATCAAATAAAAGGAAGTACTTCTTCACACAGCACATAGTTAAATTATGGAACTCACTACCACAAGATGCAGTGGTTGCCACCAAATTGGATGGCTTTAAAAGGGGGTTGGATAAATTTCTGGAGGCAAAGGCTATCAATGGCTACTAGCCCTGATGGTTGTGTGCTACCTCCAGTATCCGAGGCAATAAGCCTGTGTGCACCAGTTGCTGGGGCACATGGGTGGGAGGGTGCTGTTGCACCATGTCCTGCTTTGTTGGTCCCTGGTCAACAGCTGGTTGGCCACTGTGTGAACAGAGTGCTGGACTAGATGGACCCTCGGTGTGATCCAGCATGGCGCTTCGTATGATCTTATGTAGGGTGGCCACTTATAAAACACCGAAAAAGAGGAACTATGTCATACCAAGAGAGGACACACATTTGCATACGATTTGCATGTGCCAATTTAGATGTAAATTTAGAAATAATTGCTATAATCTAAATAGATTGTGATTGGGGGGCCTGTGTGATTGGGGGGCCTGCTTATTCTTCTGTCGAGGTGCTCACTATTGATGGGCAGCTTCAAGTCCCCCTGATGCTCTCCCTTCTTAGGGCCTTTTATCTTTAATGTGGACTTCAGCCGGGCAGCTTTTCAAACAGAGAACACCTTCAAATAAAGGACTGTGCTCTGTAAAGTAGGACATATGGCCACCCTAACTCCATGTGTACAGTATGCCTACACTGGTCATGCGAGCAGGGCCTTTAAGAGGGATGAACGTTTCCGCATTGACTTGTACCTAATGCAGCTTTTTGATCAGTATACTTTGACTTACCCACATGGGCCCCTGTTGTGTTGAAATAACCCTAAGTCATGACTAACTCCTTAATCTTCCTAGGTCTTCACTGCCACCAGTTTTCTCTGAATTGAGGCCTAATGCAAGAGATTGACAAATATTGTTTTAAAGAGTTCAAAGTGAAATGGCAGAGAAGCACTGTTTCCTGTGGTGAGGACACACAGGTTTCTGTCCCACTATTTTTTTTGTCACACAGGTTGTCTGAATTCCAGGTCCCCACCACACTGTCTATCTCCCCTCAGGTCTCATACAAGGAAGCAAAGGTTTAATGTTACATCAGTCCTCCTCCTCCTCCATCCTATACTCTTCCATCAATGTAGTCACAGTAAGGATGCCTTCTCACCCCACCCCCTGGCACCTTTTGAAGTAGGCATTACAAAACACATATACACCTAGGGGTGTCCCTATATCCTGTCAGGCTACTGAGGGTCAACAGCTGCATTGCCATGGTAACAGAACAGCTATGAAAGTATTCCTGGTCATCTGGTCTTTTCATTGGCAGGCCAACCAGAGCTGCTGTCATTGCCTTCCTTCATCTCTGCTTCCTCTACTGTGGAACAGCAGTGTAGTGGCAAATGTTGAAGTGTGTGACAGTCCCCATAGCCACACCCCTAAGGTGGGCCCAACAACCCAGGTCTAGCAGTTTTATCTCCTCCAGAAGCAGGTCATTTGTAAAGTGAATAGGTCTTAATTGCCCACTGTAAAATACTTTGCATTACAAAAGGGAATAATATATTGTGGTTAGGGGTATTCCTTCCTTTGCCCGATCCCTACTCCTGTGAGAAGGAAATTGGAAGGGTGGGGTGGAAGATGATGTCAGCATCCCTGCTAAGCCCTGACTCCACTACACCACTGCTCAAAAAGTTAAGTCTTTTGAACAACGTCCAGGACACAGATGTTGTAAGATTCTGAAGCACTTCAAACCTTAGAAAAAATGTGCATAGTGGCTTCCGTGAGCCATATGCATGTACTGCAAGCCTTCCTCAACCTCCGCCCCTCCAGATGTTTTTTTGACAATGACACCTAGCATTCCTGACCATTGCCTATGTTTGTTGGTGCTGATTGGCGTTCGAAGCCCAAAACATCTAGAGGGAACCAGGTTGGGGAAAATTGGTCCATCCTTTTCTCCATCCTAATTATATTTGAAAGGGAAGCCATATTAATGGGATACATCTTGTTTCATATGTACAAAACGAGTAAGTTTGACCATTTTTGCTGGATTCTCTGATGTGTGCAACTATTCCTCTATTGAGGGGCATTTCTTGGATTTCCATTCCGCTTTACAACCTCAAAGATTTTGGTGGTTTTAAGCATACTCTTTGCTAATGGCTAGTATTCTAATTATATCTCTTATATAACCTAGAAGACCTACCACTGGATCATAACACTAGTATCATAACACTCTGCACAGCAGTTGTTGTTGTTTTTAATATAAGGTGTGTGTGTGTGTGTATATATATATATATGTGTGTGTGTGCACGCACATGCATATGTTTGTCTAATTGATAAGGACAATTAGGGTCACCATTTCTGTTGTTCACCGGGAACTGGGATGCTCCTTTTAATACTATCAGGGGATGGGGGATAAAGGGAGGGAGACAGTCAATTTACTTCCACTTTCTCATCTAGCAAACAACGAATAACAGCAAACAGATTGCCCATGTAATTACATTTTACCACTTCCTCCATAAATGATAATAGAGTTCAGCAACTGAGGTGTTCCGGTTTTACAAGACATTTGCCCAGTACTCCCCCCGCCTTTTTAATGCACTTGCATTAGAGTGGTTGTTGTCACAGCATCACTATTAAACAGCATCCATTTTGATTACTGTCATATTGCACATGAACTGAACTTGCCAATATCCAGGAGAGACGAAACACTGGATAAGAAGTGACAAGACCAGCTCAATCAGAGGGACTGAACAAGCATGCAGGGAGGAAGTGCTGCATAGGGATGGATAAACCAATCAATGTTGGTTTCTCCCAATTTTTTATTTCTCCAGTCTTAAGTTTAGACCATCCTGAACTTTGAATATTCCCCCCCCCAAAGTTCACATGAAAATTCATAAGCATTTTGTGTGCTTTTCTCCTAATTTATGCATTTTTGTATTCGTTTTTGCCAAACGTACACAGTTTTGTAAATAACAGTGCCATTTATTTTTCTAAATATAGGCATTTCCCACTAGATTTTGATTACTCCACTGCTAAAAATTGTGCTTCCAAGTTTTTCCATTCACATAATGGCTAGAATGTACAAATTTAGGCAAGTTTACATTAAAGTCCATTGTTCTATGTGCTTGGACTTCCTCTCTCCTTGCTTTTTTAGACTGTTCAAAGTCACTCTGTATTTGGAACAAAAGAAACTGCCTTAAGTCTCACCTCTTTAGTCTATGCTCAATGGTAGTGGTTCTCCAGGGCGTCAGAGACCAGTCTTTCCCAGCCTTACCTGGAAGAGCCAAAGATTAATCATGACACTGTCCAAAAGAGGGTAACAATCTCTACCCAATTTCATCATTCTCATGAGCTTACTTAAGGCATACCAGGGATAAGTATAACTAGGACCATGTGTTTCAGCAGGTTAATTTAACTCCCATTCTACTTAGGGCATGTCCACATGAGGGCTTATCCTGGAGATCACCCTGGAATCATCCCTGTGCATCCACATGATGCACAGAGGATCCCAGGAGCAGGGAGGGATGATCCCTCCCTTTCCCTGGGATAACCGGAATGACTTTAATCCTGAATTTTCCTGTGGTCTCTGGATCGTACTGAGACCACGGGACATGTGGGCAGCCGTCCCAGTTTCATCCCGGCTTCTCGTGAGTAAATGTGAGGAGCTGGGAACTGGGCATGGGGAGCAGAGCTCTTCAGATGCCCCATGCCCATCGGGGGTGGGAGGGGGAGCAGGATCTTTTTAAAACAACAACAACACTAACTTCTCGATGAAGCACTCATGAGCCCATCTTCAATAGGAAAAAAAACAAACAAAATGGTGGATGCGACATCCTCCTTCTTCCAAGGACATCATGCACCACATGTGGACTGAGGGGGAGGATCTCATTATCACTATATTGTGAGATCCTCCCGCTCCCCTCCCTAGGTCTAGACATACCCTACATCTACTCTAAGTATGACTAAATGTGGATCCAGAATTGGAGCATGAATAGTCTACCATTGCTTTTAATTTCTTCAGTTAATTTGCATCTTTCCCTTCCTCCATAAACTCATATGCATTGATTAAATACTACAACAAACCAACAAACCAACCTTTATTGAACATATGATAGAAGGAAGATGCTTTTTGTACATTATTTTATTGATGTACTATGGGACTGCTGCACAATAGTAAAATAACAGGCCCAAAGAATTTTGGCAGAACATGGTGTGTGAACACATCTACAGAGTGGGGTGGGGGGATTGTTGGTGTGTGTGTGTGTGTGTGTGTTTCCTCCTATCTGCACACACACATTTGGTCATATAGTGGGCAGGACAGAAGATAACAAATGCATTGACAGATCTGAAAGCTGGACAATTTTTGGAAATAATAGATAAAACAAAGGAGAAAGCCTGATATTTATTTATTTATTTATTACATTTTTATACCACCCAATAGCCGAAGCTCTGTTGGAAAGAAGACCTGGTAATTCATAACTCTAAAACATGGGGATCTAATCCCTGTGAAGAGGATTCCAGAAGCACAAAGACATGGAACAAGTGGCGTTAGGACAGGGCTTAAACATCTGAAAGCCAGAAAGCACAGAAGGATTCAGGGTCAAGGCCAAGTACTGCTAAATTACTTGAACTCCAAATGCCTTTACACCCAGCATTAGATGAGAGTGGAATGTGTTGAGTAGGGATGTCAAAGGAATCCATTTGGGAGTGGGGTTTGATGAGTTTTCCTAGGCTCAGCATGCCCCCCCCTCGACACACACACACACACACACACACACACACACACTTCATTTCAATTCCTGCTGAAGCGCCCCACTCGATCTGCAGCAAGTAGAGACAGTTCATGGATTTTCTGGCAATTTTGCACATTAGTCTTTGGGGGAGGGGGGTTCTGCACTATGCGCAACCGTCTGGGCAATTTACGCGAATTACTGTCAAATCCACACAAACTGCATAACCTTCAAAAACAAACGTGCAAAAAATTCCTGGCGACTGCCCAACAGTGATGAAGTGTACTTGCCTCAATCTCCTGTTTTATTAGAGAAGAAAGAGTCCATAGTTTAGTTTAAGGGTGAACAATGCTTTGGTTGTGTGATGCGTAAGTAGAACTGGCTGGTCCATGGATTTCTATGGGAATTAATTCATGCTATTGCTAAATACAGCTTAAAACTGAATTCAGGGCAAAAATGAGATTTTCACTGATGCTGAATCCTGTTCTGATTTCTGGGTTTTGGGAAGAAGAAGGGAGGGGGAGGGGGGAGCATATTGTCAACATATTTTGCTTCCAAGGACACCATTTGAACTACCCTATTTTCACTCTTTAACTTTGCATATCCATCATTCAGAGTCTCACTGGATAATGGGATTTATAGTTTAGAACAGACTACATCACTTATGGTGCATTGTTACTATAAGCTAAGCAAGCAGGTGCAAAGTTATCTGAGCCCTGTGTAATTTGAAAAAAGAGAAAGGGCAGTGGTATGAAATGGGAGCTGATGGAATCCAGGAAGTTTGACCCATTTGTTGTGGAACTTCATTGTCCACGGCAACGCAAGCTGATTTCACAGAAGACCTGCATCTGGAGATTTCTCTCTAGGAAATCTTTGAAAATGAACAATGAAATGGCCATTTAATTTCTGTTCCGAGGTTGTACTGTCTTTCTGCTCTATTGCTTTCGAGTTTTTATTTGGTTTCTGCTGTTTATTTATGAGATTTAAAAATACTTTTCGGTTCTTGTATTTTACCATTCTCCCTCTCCCACCCCCCTCTGCTACCTTGTAAATTTCTTGGAAACTGACAGGTGGGGTAGAAAGACTAGTAGAGGCTGGTAGCTCTGAATCTGGTGGAGCTGTGATTCCATTCTGGGTTTTAGTTGAGCCAGCCAGAACTCTAAAGGGACTATCCAATGTGTTGATCCCTATCCCTGAAATAGGTTCAGCACTTTGGACAGCTCCTTCAGGTTCTGACTAAAGCCTAAAGTGGATTTACAGGCCCAGTGAAATCAAGCCACAGCCTACAGTGAGAAAGGCTTAAATGAATGAATACATAACGGTGTCAACCCTTGTTCTACTGAGTTGCAGAGCAATCCTACATAGGGTCTGGGGAGGGTACAAGTACTATAGCCCTGCTAGTGCATGTTGATCAAGGTGGAAGTTGGGGGAAGGGATATTTCCCAGGGAGATTTCTGTTTTGTTAGCCCCTACAACAAACAAACACACACACACACACACACACACACACAGAGAGAGAAAGAGAGAGCGCTTCTGATGGGGGAGGAATTACACCAGCTGCAGTCTGCCATCAATGGGAAAGTCTAACCATGGGATCACTGCAATGACTGGAGAGTCATTGCAGAGATCCCATGGTTAGACAATGGACAAAACAGATCCTTGGCTGCCTTTCCCCCCACCCATATCCTATCCCAGGGCCACCCTCTTTGGCAGCCTTGTGATGACTATCACTAGTGGAAAGCCTGATGGCAGTAGAATTATTTCCATGGGATCATCTGTGATACACACACACACACACACACACACACACACACACACACCTGCTGTTGGAGGATAAGTTGGGTAGCCAGTTACGAATTGTCAAAGAAGACCAAAAGAAAAAAGAAAAGAAAAAAGAAAAAAGAGGGTATTGATTTGCATGAAATTAGCCCATTCTAATTGACATGATTAGAACTAATTATTACAATTTAAATAGAAATGTAGTACATCACACCATAGTGCAGAAGACCTGTGGGCCTGCCTCTTTGGTCTGGTATCTGTTGATGGGCAACGTTCCAATGGTTCTTTATCTTCCTTCCAGGTCTGGGATAAAGGATAGTTCTCTGTAAAAGAGGACACATGGCCACCCTAGTTCCTCTGCACCATCAGTGAGGAATCTCTGCACCATCCAAATGGCCTCCATGTTGCAGCCAGCAGATGTGAGGGTCAGCATTACACTAGTAGTATTTCTTGCCAGGTTATGCTAATTTTTTGGTAAGTAAAGGACCTAGGCGGGTTGAGTGAAAATGTGGCTGAATTATCCCTAGGACAGTTACATTGACTTGTCTGTGTGTGATTACGCAGTGCTTAATCACTTTGCTTTCATTTTAAAAAGAAGTTGAAGTCACCAGGAACGGATTTGGAACAGAATAGGAAACTGGAATAATAAAAGGCCACTGTCTCTTGGGGAAAGCATGGTCTTCAGCATTCCCCAAAGGCCTTGTGCTTCAATATTCAGCCTATTAAGACTCTGTTTGCCATCTTTTCCCTTGGAAACAGCACGAGCCCGGAGGCCAGGCTCATCCACTTTAATTTGACTGCTGTGGATTAATATTATGTCATTGGCTGCCTAATTGTATTTGATTAGAAAATCCCTGTCATGGTGGGCTTTATCTGGTTTGCTGGATGAAGTGAAAAGCTACGGTGCATTACTAACTGGGAATTCACCACTGAGAAACCCAGTCATGCTTTGCTCTGTCGCCATAATCCAGTTATTTGACAAAGCTAGACATGTTCAGGTTTAGCAGTCAGCTCAGAGGCTCAGCAACAAAAATCCCACAAATTTAGGGTGCAATCCACCAAGAGTAATTACCTCCCCACCTCCATTTTAGGGATGTACAAGAATTTTGTCTTGATTCATTTTGGACCAGAACGTGTGCCGACTGTGTTTTTCAAGAAATGCTCACATATTCCCAACCTTGTATTCATGTTTGAAAAATGTATACATTAGAAAAATCTCACTTATTAAAATGTGCCGGGGGGGGGGGGGGAGGTGAATGTTCATTTTCATGCTTTACTTGATAGGGAAAGTGTGCATTGAGTGCATATTTATATTTTAAAAAATTACACCCAAATGCACACTTTTCACTTTCAAATGAACAAACAAACAATATTCAACAACCTCATAATCAGAAACAAGGCAAACCCAACTTTGAGGTGAAAACCAGGCAATCTCAAGGAAATCAGCAAATCTCGAATGTACAAAAATTCTCCAAATTCCTTCTCGCAATTTATTTTAACTTGAGTCCATATCAGATTGTGAGCTCTTTTTTGTTTTTCCCCTTTTGGGATGAAAATTCATGTGTATTTCCATTCTCTCTCCCCCCCTCCCCCAAATGTGCACATCAGTTGTGAAATGCATGCATTCTTCACCCATTGATGAAAGCGTATTTGTGCACATTTTTTCATGCACATTTTTCAAATGTATGCATGCTGTCGAATGCATATTTCTGGTCCACAAACCACATTACAAGCTCAAAAATGTATGGTTTTCACCCACAGATTGTGTCCTAGTCTGTGTTCAGTCTGCATAAATCCTGATGAAAAGTGAACTGAAACAAATTTCTCATACGTTCCTACTAATACCTACTACATTCATTTTGATGCAGGGAGGCAGAAGCTTCGGTGAAGTGCTGGAGGCAGCTCTTGCAAGAATAATGTGCAATCTGTAGCATGCAGTGTTCTAAAGAAAGAAACCTCTGAAAGTGGGAGTTTCTGATGGTTAACAAAAATATAATCCACTTTGACCATATGGGATATTGAGGACATGAAGCATGAAGAAGTACAGATTAGGGAAATCTGCTGCTGATTTCCATGAAATTGGATTTCTAAGAATCTGATCTGCAGAGTCCACAGCAGTGGAACAACCCCTCCATTACCTGTGCATCCTCTGGATTTTGTGTGGGCCAGGTTTCTGAATTTACAAAGCAAGATATGCCACCGGCAGCTTCCATTAGCATATCTTGGGGCAATGATGACCATAATTAGTGCATTCTATGGAATTTGCAGCTGTAACACGCTTACTTTTACATAAATTGTATATGTAAAGTGTAAAAGTAAGAGCTTTATGGCATTTTGTAAAGCTGGAAAGTGCCCCATGAAATCCAGTGCATGTACCAGGGCTCTGGGAAACCCAGTAAGTTCCAAGGGAACCCAATTTCCCTGCGGCACCTCCCCGAGACAGTTGCAAACGTAGATTTTTGTCTCAGTGGGTTTTGGGGGGGATGCTGATGGTATCTACCTCTGGCAAGAAGTGAGAAGGCCTTCTCTGTGGTGCCCCCCCCCAACTGTGGAACAATCTCCCTGACGAGGCCCGCCTGACACCGACATTGTCATTTTCTTGGCACCAGGTCAAGACTTTTCTCTTCTCCCAGGCATTTAGCAATATGTAGTGAGCCTGGGTCTGTTTTTTGGCTCATCGTTTGTAAAGTTGTTATAGTAGTTTTAAATGTATGTGCTTTTTGCATGTTTTTGTGGGTTTTAGTTTTTGTATATTGTTTTTAAGTGTTTTTATCTTATGTGAACTGCCCAGAGAGCTTTGGCTATGGGGTGGTATAAAAATGCAAATATTCAAAACCCAGAATACATCCCAAACCCCAGAATTCTTGCTGGAATACAAATGGTGCCCAAGTGACTGTTGGAACAATAGCAGAGTTAACCTGAGCAAACTTGTTCATCCCTGACGTTTTGCATACAATTTACCCCCTCTTGGTGCAGAATTAACACATCTCTTGTAACTGGTCAGAGCCAGACATCCATTTCTCATCTTGCCAGGAAATCCAAATATTGTACAAATTGCCACCATCTGCAATGACTGTTCATCACAATGTCTGAGGTGTGACTTTCTCTGGACTGCGTTCAAAAGATTCACTTCATGAAGGGGGTTCTTTCTATCAGAGATGGTCAAAGATAAATAAAGCAAAAAAAAAGGAAAAGGAAAAGGAAAAAAGAAAGAAAGAAAGAAAGAAAGAAAGAAAGAAAGAAAGAAAGAAAGAAAGAAAGAAAGAAAGAGAGAGAAGATGTAGTGGTATCTGCCTTTAAATTCTTTTGTATGCTTTCTATTAGAGATATATTGTACGTAAGTGTGTCTCTCACTGACTCTGAGATAAGTGAAATAACAATGAATTCAGCTTGAGGCTAGACTGACTCTCAAACCGACCTGTCAAGAGATAGAAAGACAGTTTGGAGTAATTCATCCTTGCTCAGTGTCTCAAATGACTTGTGAAGAAATCTGGTATATCTAAAACACAAATGCTATCCATTTAGGGTAAAAGAGAGATGGGGATGGTCATGCATTAAGTTTCGCAATTATGGAGAAGGTGGATATGGGAGGGAGGACAGGAGGGAGAGGGAAAGTTAGGGTGTGGGGGAAGCAGTGGAACCAGAGTATAATATCAGACAGGAAATATGGGATCCAATGTTTCTGCTGGATTTGATTTTCCAGTGTGTGTGCACATTCAAAGGACATTAGATTAACAATGTTATCCTATACATGTCTGCTCAGAAGTAATTTCCATCGAGGTCAGTGGGGGCATAATCCCAGGAAAGTGGGGACAGGATTTCTGCGTGAACAGTTAAATTTATTTTGGATACCTTTCCATGCAGACTTCGGAAGGAAGGAAGGAAGGAAGGAAGGAAGGAAGGAAGGAAGGAAGGAAGGGGCATAGTAGCAGTAGTAGTATCTAGCATTCATGTTCAAATGGACTGTGAACCAAGAATTAAAACAGGAGCACGAACTATAAAATGAAATGAATAGGAAGTTCTGTGAACATGCAGAATTGGGTTGTAGTGGCAATGATTCCTGTGAGCTGGGAAATGTAGCTCCCAATTCATAGTTTCTATGGAAGCAGAAAGACTGTCAACCAAGCTCCCTGGGAATTTAGACGTAACGGTGGACAAAGGCCTCCATCTCACTAAGGTAGTGTGAGCTGTAGCATACCAATGAAATAACATCACTTTAGCGCTATGGCTTCAACAACTGCGCTGAACTATCCATACTATTTTAGGAACATTTGACAGACTTGTGGCAGAGACATTGGTAGGGTGACCATATGGAAAGGATAATAGGGCTCCTGTATCTTTAACAGCTGCATAGCAAAGGGAATTTCAGCAGGTGTCATTTGTATGCATGCAGCACCTGGTGAAATTTCTTCTTCATCACAATAGTTAAAGCTGCAGGAGCCCTGCCCTCTTTTGTATCTGGTCACTCCAGTATAGCTCATGTAGCTTTAACTGTTGTGATGAAGAGGGAATTTCACCAAGTGCTGCATCCATAACAGTGACGCCTGCTGAAATTCCCTTTTCTATGCAACTGTTAAACATTCAGGAGCCCTGCCCTCCTTTTCATATGGTCACCATAGATATTGGTAAGGAATAATACCATTATCCCAGAGACTTATCACAGTGTGATAAATTGTGAGTTGCAACCAAGTGCTAACAAACTTTGCAGGAGAAAGAAATATTGCCGCTGTTAAGATTAATCAAACAAAGGCAAGCCAATGTACCAGAACCAGGGACATTTCCCCTTCACATGGCCCCATGGTGTTGAATCACTCTTTTCTATTAAAGGATTGTCCCAACTGAGTTTGACTTGGCCAAAAAGAAGTTAGCATGGTCAGGTCTAAAACAGGCTTTGTTACTTCCTTCTGGGCTCTGACCAACAGGGAGGGGGAAATACGTTCTTATGATTGATTAATGAGACTCTTTGGATTCGGCATTCATGCTGCATTTGCCATCTAAACTAAACCTGCCCACAAAAATCTCTCTTGTAGCACTACATTAAATCATATCCCTTAGGGAAAGGCAAACATGTGATATTGGAGCTCATTGAGGTTCTTCAAATTCCTCCTTGAAGGTCATTATGTCTCCTTCACATTCCCAAACACGAGTGCCCCTTTTTTTTAATTGAAAACTGCACACCCAAAATGTGAAACTCCTTCCCATATACTAAAGCATACACTGTGGGGAAGGAGGTTTAAGTTCACATTTGCACAAATGTGCATTTCCAGAAGTGTGCACTTGTGTAAGCATGCACTTTTGGACACAAGTTTAGGAAATTATGGTAATTTCCCCAAGAATTGTGCTGCTATTCATGTTTGTGAACAGGACATGTTTGCAAGATTTGCGAACAGGAATGAAATTCTTGTACATCCCTTCTCTGATTCATAAGAAGAGCAGCAACACATTGGCACTTTGCATTGTTAGTAGGGAAGCTTGAGGGTTTTGTTTGGTCCACGTTTTGAACTGGACGGTCCTGAATCATACCTTCCAAACTAATGTGTGGATCAGGCTACAATTATGCTCTGGATTTTGCAGTTCATTCATTCATGCATTCCATTTCTATACTGCCCATCAGCCAAAGCTCTCTGGGCAGTTTACAAAGATTGAATACCTTAAACATGCAGTATCATGCATTATATAAAAATCAGTTTAGCCACCAATATATAAAGAGAGGGGACACACACACACACCTAAAAATATCCCATGACCTGATTTTAAAAAAACCCTATCATATGCTGTCAAATACCTGGGAATAGGGGACCCTCTTAATCTGGTGCCCAAAACATAACAATGTTGACATCAGGCGGGCCTCACTGGGAAGTTCATTCCATCATTGGAGAGCTGCTACCGAGAACACTGTCTACCTTGTTGCCATCCTACAAGACTCCCTTGGAGAAGGCACCTAGAGGAGTGCCTTAGACAATGAGTGAGTTCATGGTAGGTTCATGCTAGGACCGGTGCTCTGTCAAATATTGCTGAAAATTCACAGAATTTTGACATGCTGTTTTCTACACACACACACACACACACACACACACACACACACACACACACACACACCCCTACACACCAAAATGCATGAACAAAAGTAGATTTTCAAGTAAAGATCCATTTATAAATGCATATTTTGTACTAAAATACATTCAAAAGTATGCAGTTAAATATCTATTTAAGTATGATTTTTGTTTTGGTAAATTTCCACACCGTTAACACAAGACATGTCTACACCAGGGGAGGGAAGGGTGAGGATGTCGTGATATGCTGATTGCGAGATCCTTCCCATGGGTTCACACATGGCGCGCAACATTCAGGGAGGAAGCAGGATGTTGTGCCCTCCATTTTTTTTTAAAAAAAGACAGGAGCTGGAGGTCCAGTGAAAAAGGGTTTTTTGCTTTATTTTAAAGGCCCGACCTGCTCCCGCTACCCCGATGGCCCTGGACTCTCCCGAGCCTGGCTCCTACGCACTGATGATTCTTGCTACTCACAGGGAAGAGGAAAGAAGCCGGGATGGGCGGCCACACTACCCGCGGTCCTCAGGATTGTCCCAGGGCCGTGGCAAAAGCCACAAAAAAAGTGTATGGCAATATCTTGGGAAAATAGAGGGATCATCCCTCCCTGTCCCTGAGATCCCCTGTGCATCATGTGGATGCACAGGGACAATGCCGGGACAATCCCTGGGATATTGCCTGGTGTAGACATGCCCGCAGAAACAGAACAGACTTATGAATGAACAGGTGTAAAACTGAAACAACCCACCCCACCCCCAAATAAATCCCTGTGATGGTCATGTCTAATCATTATGGGGTTACATGATTGGTGTGAAAAAAGTCTGGGGATGGGAAAAGACAGGATGAAGGACTGGAGGAGAGAATGCCTACTTTTAGGTCTTTCATAGTCAAGTGTGCAGGTAATATCTTTTGTTATGGCCACTGCAAGTAAATGTCTAGGAAATAGCTGGACATACCTCCGGAAGGTGAGAATCATTTTGGTGAAAGTAACTCATCTGCAGGTATGTATGAGAAATTCATTTCAGGTCATTTTTATCAGGGTTTTACCCAGTTTTGACCTTCTTGGATGGACATGGACTTGGGTGCAATGCATTTTCAAGCTTCCAATGTGATTCGCCCAATTTACAACCCTGAATGCAAAAAAGAACAGTTTTTTTTTTTCTGTACATTCTCAAACTTGGGATTGCATTAGAAAATGCATATACATATTCTGTGTGCATACAGGAATGGGCATTTTTCTTGTTCAAATGAACCAAAAGACAGGTCACAAACAAAAATGGGAGCAAATTGAACTTAATTTTTGAAATGAAGTCCAATGAATTTCAATTAGCTCAAACAACCCTGTTTCTCCCTACAATTGGGAACCCTGCAAAGGCCCTGGTCACAGGGAGAGGTGTCTGTGTACATAGAAACATATGCACACGTGAAAGAATGCATGCAATATGGGGGGTGGAGTCTGCCACTTCCCTTCCTACATATGTTCAGGACACACCTGCCCCTAAATAGGCTCAAATCTCATGCTATTCCAAGAATGCCTGATCCTGGCTTTATTATCTCTATATACTTGATGGGGGATGGCACTAATGCAATTTCTTCAGCCAAGGCACAAAGCATTCAACCATATTATTTAGCTAGATAAGTAATGAAAAATACCTCACATGCTTTCAGATGAATGAAAAACAGTTAATTAAAAGAAGGATACAATGTGCGCAAAACTGACAAGTTTTGCTTTTCCTCAAGTTTTCATTTTGTACTTAATTATCTCTGAGGAGAGAAAACTCTCTCTTTCTCTCACTCCCTCGAATCTTGAAGCATATTGATTTATTAACAGAAATAATAGGTGCCCAGTGCCAAAAAGAATTTGAGAAAGATGATAGATGATAATGAAAATATCCCCTAAAGGAATGGGCAAATTGAAAAGCTTTCATTCCAGATGTCCCTTTGGTTATCATTCTTAGCAGGATCGGTTAAGAACATCAGAACATCAGAACAGCCCTGCTGGATCATGCCAAGAGTTCATCTACACCAGCACTCTGTTCACTCGGGGCTTTGCTAAACCTACCTGAAAATCCGGGCATGTGGAGAGGCCAGCCTGCGCTACCTGTCGCTCCTATCCACACATGAGATTTGACTGGCTACAGGAAAGCCCCGTCGCATCTGCCATTTTGTTGTAGACTTAAAGGGCCGGGTGCGCAGGAGAGCACCACCAGCAACGGTAAGTGGTGTTTTGTTTTGTTTTTTAAAAAAGGGTTCCCCACTCCCCCCCGCCCCCAATTTCCCCACCCTGGCCATGATTCCCCCCCCCCCGCCATCCCCACTTCCCCGCCCCGCAATCCCCACTTTCCCCCTCATGATCTTCGGTTTCACACACACCCCGATCTCCCACTGATTTCTCCCCATGCCCCATCCACTGCTTTTCCAGCTACTTGCGAGTAATCTCGGTAGCCAGGGAAAGCGGTGGACCCTGCCTGAGCCCGGGATTTCCTGTGTGTCATCTGGACTCACAGGGGCAGGCCCAGGGCTTGCACCGGGATAACCCGTCATCTAGCAAGGCCCACAGTGGCTAGGGTTGTTGTGAACCCCTGACTAGGCCCTTGAGGGCAGCGAACCCTCTCCCCCATGTGCCCAGCCCTCACAGACCAAGTCAGGCTCTGTGGAAGGCTCTGGAAATTGCACATTTTCCCCTTTTGCGTTAATGGCAGCCAACATTAATGTGAAGGGGAAAATGCACACTTCCAGAGCCTTGGGAATTCATGTGTTTTCCTCTCCTATACCATGCAAGGTTAAAGGTTTGCAGGGGTGTGTGGCAACATTGGCAGGGTGAGCACCCACGGGGCAAGCACTCAGCGATATTACCCATCCCTAACAGTGGCCAACCAGCTGTCAACCAAGACCACACAGTGCAACAGAACCTTACCATCCATGTCCCCCAGCAACTGCTGTATATAGGCTTATTGCCTCTGATACTGTAGGTAGCACATAGCCATCAGGACTGGTAGCCATTGATATCCTTCTGCTCCAGGAATGAGTCTAACCCCCTTTTAATGCCTCCAAATTGGTAGTGAATTCACTACCATCTTGTGGTAGTGAATTCTTTAACTATATGCACCATGTTTAGAAGTACTTCCTTTTACTTTTCCTGAATCTCCTACCAATCAGCTTCTTGGGATAATCCTGGGTTCATGATCATCTGGAGGCTTCAACTCACCATGAACATGCATAGAAGCCCCCTTCACACCTTCCAGATTAATATGGGAATGTCGGGGGTTAGAGAGGATGAGGATGTATGAGAATTTCAATTCAGTATTTATTCATTCAGGTCAGTGCTAAATTTGGGAGGCTCGCACAGCAGCAATGGTGGGGCGAGCACCCATGGGGTGAGCGTTCAGTGAGTTTGCCCATCCCTATGGCACTGTAGGACATGTTCTTAGGAACATGTTTTATATCTGATCAGATTTATACAACTAGCCCCCTATTGCCTGGTAGTTGCTCTTCGGAATTCATCATTTTGGACAGTTCCAGAATGCCCTTGGGCTCATCTACACCAAGCAGGATTTTGCACTATGAAAGCAGTATAAAAGGCAGGAGCCAGACTAGTGCTTTATAGCAGTATTGAAGTGCACTGACAACTGTTGGGGCCCATTGACACATCATATACTACTTTCATACTGCTTTCATAGTGTTATATCCTGCTTGGTGTAGATGAGCCCCTAGTTGATATTGCAGTTTATGTGTAACTCATGGAAGGGAAGAGAAAACTAGAACCAAAGTCCCAGAGCCTGGATGCAGGGATTCAGCACTGGAAATTACACATGCTGCTGTTGGTTGAAATTCTATCAACATTCTACTCTTGTTTAAAATTCATGAATCACATATTGTGACTTTATGAACCCTTATTGTCATGCAAAAGAAAATGCTTATGGTAAACTCAGGTCTGTTATTATTATAAACAATTTCTTTGAAGAGCTGATATATTTGGTTAGATCTGATCTTTATGCTGCTATAAAAATTTTTTTAAAGAAGGCCTCTTTTGAGTAATAATGAAGATTCTCTGAAAGTGAAATATGGAAATACAGCAATTAATTCCTTTGTCAGGTTATTTTCCACTTACACACCTGAACAAATTGCTTCCTTATCTCACCTGCTGTAATACACTATTCTGACTTGTCTGCTTGTACACATTGTTAAATACATTGTTTACTGAAAAGACAACGGGCAATTTTATACAATAGACTAGCAATGATGTAAACATTATTTGGTGTTTTATTGCACAAATGTGGTTTTGAACCACAATATCAAGCTGAAATCTCAAGCCCAGTTGCTAATTGCAAAATGAAGCTTTTTGTTTCAATAATTCATTTCATTGGTGCTAAACTGCAAATTGAAAACAAAAAACCGTTCCCCAGTTCATACTCATTTGCTCATATGTTGCCTGTAGAACAGATGGTTTCATTTTATAAATGTCTTGCACGCCAGTTCTATACTCCGGCAGCAACTCATAGGATGCAGTACAAGGCTGTGTTAAGCGAAGGGCTTGGCTCAGTGGTAGAGCACCTGTCTTGCATGCCAAAGGTCCCAGGTTCAACCCTCAGGATCTCCAGGTAGGGCTGGAAAACCACTGCCATTCAGTGTTGACAATATTGGGCTACATGGGCCACAGCTAGACCTAAGGTTTATCCTGGGATCATCCAGGGTTCACCCCTGCCTGAGCACTGGATCCCCTGTGTGTCACCTAGATGAACAGGTTTGACCCCTGGACGATCCAGGGATAAACCTTAGGTCTAGCTATGGCCATGGTCTGGCTCAGGTTGATTCAGTATGACTTTAATTGTCTCAGTACAAGGCATTTTCCTCTGCTGCTAAGACTACAATTAGGGTTGGATGGACTCACCCACATCTGGCTCTATTAGACACTTTCCAAGCTGCCCCTGCTATCACCCACCCATTGACATTGAAGGACAATGGAGGCTCCAGAAATTACATATTTCTTACCTTGCATAAATGACTGCCGTAAAGGCCCCATTTAAGCAACGTGGGAAATATGCAATTTCTGGAGCGCACCACAAGGTAGGAGATACATAATTTCTGGAGCTTCCGTTGCATGCACCAGTGGAGGCTCTAGATGATAGTGGAAAGGCTAATCCAGTGCTGGCCATTCATCAGGCCTGGGGTGCTTGAGGAGGTGGGGAGGTCACAGGGGAGTCTGTTGGAGACCTGAACCCAGTTGGGCACCCATGACATTCCTAGCTACAATCCTATCTACACTTACAGGGAAGTAAAGCCCTGACTAGACAATGGAATTGTTCATTCCAGGCTTGCTTTACTTTGTCTTTCAGCAATAACAGTGATGGGAGGCCCTAGTCCAAAAGGAAGTGCCATTCCACCACCCCCGCTCCAAAATGCCCACCTGAAACTATTGTCTGTACATGAAGTTGTCATTTATGCATTGGCCAATGGTCACATTTCCACTATTCCTTCACACATTGTTGAATGCATGAGGAGTTTTGAACATTCCCTTTGGGTTCTAAGGTGGAAAAAATGAAAATGCAGTAAACCAAATACAACCAATTTAATTCGAGTGCCTCAAACAAAGAATCAGAGGCTTAAGCTGAAACTATAGATGGCCTCTTTTAATAGGTCAGGAAGGTCTTATACTGATCTGCTATGGCTTTGATCTGAAATGAGTGGTCAACATTCCCCAAAACTGGGTCCCAGATTGCATAAAATATTTCTGGTTTGTGTTTGATGGGTGAGCTTGTTCATTAATTAATGACTGCAAACCTAGGCTCCAAACCAAATCATGATACACAAATCTGATACATTTCCCCAATGAATTGCAAATATTGCTATTGCTAAAGAAATGAAAACAACAGCAGTCCAGATTGTAGCCATTTAGTTTTGCATTCTTTAGTACCAGCATGGTGGGAGTTCTTTTTTATGGCAATGGGTTTCCATGAACCTTACTTTAGCACTTTCCATGAACCTTCCTATTGCCATGGCTGACTTGTACCTGTGGTCTGGGCACAGAGACATGTGGTTGTCAGAAGACTGGAGACTCAGGGCATGTCTAGACCAGGGGAGGGAGGGGAGAGGATATTGCAATATTCTGCTCATGAGATCCTCCCCTTTGTCCACATGCGAGCATGACATCCTGGGAGGAAGGAGGGATAATTGCGCCTGCCATTTTCTTTTTTCTATTTTTACAGAAGATGAGCGCACATGTGCGCCAATGAAAAAGTATGGTGTTGTTGTTTTTTATAAAATCAAACCAGCTCCGGCTCCCCCCCTCCAACCCCGATGGGCACGGAGTACCTGAAGAGCTCCATGCCCAGTTCCTGCCTCCTCATGTTTACTCACAAGGAGGTGGGACAAAATCCGGATGGGGGCCCAAACACCTCCTGCAGTCTTGGGATGATCCTGAGACCGTGGGAAAAATCAGGCTTCAACTGGTCCCAGTTATCCCAGGGAAATGGAGCGATCATCCCTCCCTGCTCCCAGAATCCCCTGTGCATCATGTGGATGCAAAGGGATGATCCCAGGGTGATCCCTGGGATAAACACTGGTCTAGACATGCCCTCAAGCTGAATCTACAACAAGCAGGATATTGCGCTATGAAAGCAGTATGAAAGTGATATATAAAAGGCAGGAGCCAAACTACTGGTTTATAGCGGTATTGAAGTGCACTGGCAACTGTTGGGGCCCATTGACACATACCATATCCTACTTTCATATTGCTTTCATAGTGCAATACCTCAGTTGGGCTTTGGCCTGTAGGCCATCATTCTTTGTTCAGCCACCACGGAGTGCAGTAGAACCAGTTATTGCCAAGCCAGGGCTCGATGGGTTACTGCTCCATGCCAAGGCCAGATGGGAACTGACCAGCATGGTCTTTGGGAATTTGTTGGGAATGCTCAGATTAATGGGGGATTTACTTGATGAAGGAATGCCACAATTGAGAAAACATGGTAGTAGTAGTTCAGGAAATATGGGAGCAGGCATCTCTGGCTCACAGAAGATGGCAGGGAGACAAGCTGGGTGGACCTCTTCTTACAAACAGATGAATCTGAGTGGGCATGGAAAATGTTACCAATATGGTGAGAGTGGGAAAGTTTACAAGAGGCCCATCTTGTTGACATGAAGGACAGCAGAAGGATCTGAAATTAGGCTTTACCCAGCAGAGCAGTAGGTTTTTTATATGTGGAACCTCTTCACGTCTGCCTCTCTTTGCATGGGAAATGAGCTATCAGCCATCAGGTATAGCTTAGGCTTGACTTAATTGTGCTGGAGAGACATCACAACAGACTATCCATACTAGTCTCTCTGAGCAACTCATGGGGAAATTAAGAAGTACCCCTTTCAAAATGGTCATTCTAGGCTGAGAAATAAATGCTATCTACCTTAAGTAAAGTTTGTCATATTTAGATCCTTTAATTGGTGTTAGACTCTTTCTTCCTCTCCTTGGTAAATTGTGTGTGTGTGTGTGTGCGTGCGCGCGCGTGCTTAACAAGATCTCCGTGAAAGAACCAAACAATAACCATATTTTGTTATCAGCAAAACAGACACCAAACATAGATGAGCATTTAAATGCTGCCATTTTGAAATGCTGGCTCTAATATAGCTACCCAGGAGGAGCAAATCATTTTCAGAATTATGAGCCAATAAATCTAGTTTTACAGGGTTCATAACACAATAGCCCTTTGCCTCCTGTGTGGTTAAGGAATATTAAGAACAAGAAACCAAGCACTCCAAATCAGGAAATGCCAAAAGTTAAGTTAGCCATGTTGCATATCCTGCATAGAGTATGACATACATTGAAAAATAAACAGTAATGCATTGAGGTTTACATTTAAATGGAGGGAGTTCAGAATGGAGCCAAGTTAGCACTATATTAGGAACATGAACTTTGGGCACTTCCTGAACTTGAGGGTCTGATTTCCTACATTTAAGGACCTGTCAGCATTCATTTTCTTTTATTTCCTTTCACACTTACTGCACACTCCAATATATGTCTGCTTAGAATTAAATCCCACTGAGTCCAATAAAGCTTAACCCCAGGTAAGTGGCAGGTGTAGGACTACAGCCCTAGACTCCGAGGTGATATAAAGTGTGACCTGTAATTCATCTGAGTCCAGGAAGTGGTGAATGTATCCCTACATGAAGGGTTTGTTCCTACTTCCCTTAAGGTGGAAGTAGTGTGGCCACTCCTGAAGAACCCCACTCTGGACCTAACAGGATTTGACAACTACTGCCCAGGTGTCAACACCCCTTTCTTGAGGAAGGTACTCAAGAGGGTCATGGACAGGCAACTGCAGGCATTCTTGGAGAATACTGCTTAACCAGATGTATTTCAATCTTGGGCCACAGCTAGACCTAAGGTTTATCCTGGGATCATCCAGGGTTCGCCCCTGCCTGAGCACTGGATCCCCTGTGTGTCACCTAGATGAACAGGTTTGACCCCTGGACGATCCAGGGATAAACCTTAGGTCTAGCTATGGCCTTGGTTAAGTCAGCCTCGGTTGCTTTTATTGAGAGGACAGGGGAGTTTGACCTTATTAATTCAGTTTGATATCTTAGCAGCTTCGGGTACCATTAACCATGGTATCCTTCTGGGTTGGGCATTGGAGGCACTGTGTTACAATGGTTCCAGTCCTATCTGTAGGGTCAATATTAGAAAATAACATTGGGTGACCATTCCTCAGCCCCTTGACAATTGAACTCTTGGGTTCTGAAAGCACTGTCTTGTCCCCCATGTTGTTCAATATCTATTCAAAGTTGTTGGAAGTGGTCATTAGGGGGTTTGGAGCCATGTGCCATCAGTTTGCTCATGATACCCAGCTTTGTCTCCCTGTGACATCTGAATCAGGTGAAGTTGTGCAAGTTCTGCTTTGGTGCCTAAACTCAGTGATAGGTTGGAGGAGTGCCAATAAATGGAACCTTAATCCTGACAAGATGGAAATGAATCCAGTGATTGAAGTTTTTACTAGGCATGTGCTCCGCTCCGATTAGAAGCGCAGAAGCAGGAGCGAATTGGCCTGCTCTGCCTTGCCCAGAGGCGGAGTAGAAGTGGACCGCGGACCCCTAGAAGCAAGGCGAAGAGAAGCGCCCATTTTTGGAGCACTCCGGTTTCCGTGTTCCGCTTCTATCGCCATCTTGAAACATTTCGCCCATAGGATTGCATTGCGGAAAAGAATCGCAGATAACTGTGTTGTTTTTGAAGCTATCTTTCTAAAAATTCTTGTGCTTGGAGAGTCGTGGATGGGGGTCATTTTGAGACTACTCTCACCTCTCTGCGTGGTGCGGGTCACGCGCTAGAATTTTTAAAAAAACCGGCGGGAAAAATACCTTTTCCGAAGGGCTGAGGGGCAGAATCAACTCCCGGTCATGATCACATGATCCCAAAGTTGGAGGAGGGGATAGGCAAAATGGGTAACTTGGGATTCTGGGAACTTCTCTTTCTTAGTCTGAACGGACTTTTCCCAGTGTTTTTTAAAACAGTAGCCCCACCAAATGCACAAACACAACCTGTGAAATCATATACTATGCCAATAATAAGAGATAGAAACACAGCACTGCTACCCACCCTAACTTTGGGGAACAACTGAAAAGATGTGGTGCAAGGGGATGAGCTCCCTTAGGGCATCCCATGTGGACATGCCCTCACTCTCTCCTGTACTTGGAAGGCCATCAGAGCCTTCCAAAGAGAATAACCCAGTGGAGCAATGCCTATCATGAGTTGAAGTGAGCGGTCTACTTCTCTTAGTGGTGGAGCGATGCCTATCATGAGTTGAAGTGACAGTTCCACTTTTCTGTTGTGGTGAAGCAATGGCTTTCATGAGTTGAACTGACAGCCTTGCTTCTTCAAAGACTGGTTGACCACCAGTCAAATTGGCAGCTGCTGCTTCCCCCTCCCCTGGGCACATCCCCCTATTGCTGGTAAAAGACAGATATAGCCTTTTAAAAAAAGTTCTTCTTGTTGTTTATTCAGCAACACTGCTGCTTTTAATTCCACCCCTCCTTCATTTATTTATTTATTTATTTATTTATTTATTCCATTTTATATGCATTACTGGCTTATCCTTGGCTCACTTCCTTATGCCCCCAGAAATGTCTGCTGCCTGCCTGCCTGCCTTCCCTCTCTCCTCCCCTGCCCGCCTTGCAGGGATGTTGTATGTGTCTGGCTTTGACTCAGGGGAGAAGTCCTTCCTGCGCTCACTTGGAGTTTTGGAAGTTTTGGAAGTTTTGGAAGTTTTGGAGTTTTGGAAGTTTTCCGAATCCATTTTTCAAGTGTGGAAGAAGATTCATATTAGGTTGATGATCTACTCCCCAATTCATGGCATGTTGGGATTTCCTTTAAAATGGCCCCATTGAGAGGTCTGCAGGTTTAAGCCCCGCCAAAAAACAGGGGATGATGGGATTGCCTTGAGTCTGGGTGTGTGTGTGTATCCCTGGATAAGCTGTCATGGTGCCAAGTTTGAGGTTTCTAACCTGCAAATTGACGGAGCTATGGAAAGGGGTGTGAATGGGGTGTTGGATTTTCATAAATTCCCCAAAAATCAGGGGATGATGGGACTGCCTTGAGTCTGGGCGTGCATGTGTATCCCTGGATAAGCTGTCAGGGTGGCGAGTTTGAGGTTTCTAACCTGCAAATTGACGGAGCTATGGAAAGGGGTGTGAATGAGGTGTTGGATTTTCATAAATTCCCCCAAAATCAGGGGATGATGGGACTGCCTTGAGACTTGGCATGCATGTGTATCCCTGGATAAGCTGTCATGGTGGCGAGTTTGAGATTTTTAACATGCAAATTGACGGAGCTATGGAAAGGGGTGTGAATGGGGTGTTGGATTTTCATAAATTCCCCAAAAATCAGGGAATGATGGGACTGCCTTGAGTCTTGGCATGCATGTGTATCCCTGGATAAGCTATCATGGTGGTGAGTTTGAGATTTCTAACATGCAAATTGACGGAGCTATAGAAAGGGGTGTGAATGGGGTGCCCGATTTTCATAAATTCCCCATAAATTCAGGGGATGATGGGACTGCCTTGAGTCTTGGCATGCATGTGTATCCCTGGATAAGCTGTCATGGTGGTGAGTTTGAGTTTTTTCACGTGCAAATTGACAGAGCTATGGAAAGGGGTGTGAATGGGGTGCCCGATTTTCATAAATTCCCCAAAAATCAGGGGATGATGGGATTGCCTTGATTCTTGGCATGCGTGTGTATACCTCCATGAGGTGTCATGGTGCCAAACTTGAGGTTTCTAACTTTCACAGAAAAAAAGTTGTATACTTTTTTAGCTTAATGCAAGCCTATGGGGGGGGGAACAGAGCTCCGATCCGGATCCGGAGCTCCGAGTGAAGCGAAGCGGACATGGGCGGAGCGGGGGCGGAGCGAAGCAGGCTGATCTGAAAATCATGGATCTGGAAGTGAAGCGGAGCGGGGGGTCCGTGCACACCCCTAGTTTTTACCCAATACCAGCAGTTAGGCTTACTGCCTGTATTGGATAGAATTGCACGTCTCCTTATAGATCAAGTTTGTATTCTGCAGGTACTCTTGGGTCCAACTTTGTCACTGGAGGTCCAAGTGGCTACAGAAGTTTGGAGGGTTTTTTATTTACCATCTTTGATGAGAATACCACCTATGGCCTATACTGGGCAGGAACTGTATAGCTTGGCCACAGTGGTACAGGCACTAGTAACCTCAGGACTGGATTACTGCAAAGTGATGTGTGTGGGACTGCCCTTAAAACTGGTCCAGAAGCTGTAGCTAATGCAGAAGCTTAGCTCTTGATGGAAGCTGCCTCCTTAGCTAAGAGAACTGCCCTGACTGCCTATCCACTACTGGGCCAGGATTATGGTTTTGTTATTGTTATATCTTTTGTTATTAGGGCCTATGAAACAAGTGTGCAAACTGGCACTCTCCTTTCGAAGCCATGGCCCTGAAACCCTAAACCGTAGCAATAACAAAACAGAAGGTTCTGAATTCAGTACTAAAGCTTACTTGGAGTGTAGCATACACAACCATTGGGGTATGAGTTAATTTTATTAACATACAGAAAGGTGGGAAAGGGAATAAGTGTATATTTGCTGAAGTTTCTGGACCATTTTCAAAGGAAGCCCCACATATAACTGTCAGCCAATCACAGGGTGGCTGAGGCCATAGCTAGACCTAAGGTTTATCCCTGGATCCTACAGGGGCCAAACCTGTTCATCTAGGTGACACACAGGGGATCCAGTGCTCAGGCAGGGGCGAACCCTGGATGATCCCAGGTTAAATCTTAGGTCTAGCTGTGGCCTGAGACTGTTTTCCCAGGCCCCGTTTTCCCAAGTGAGAGTTCTCACATGAGTGCAGTTGAGCTCACTCAGTCCAATTAACTGGGTCTTGGGCTGACCTTTATTTTTTTATATTATTATTATTATTATTATTATTATTATTATTATTATTATTATTATTATTTACATTTCTATACCACCCAATAGCCTTCTTGACAATCTCTGTACTGTCTTTTGCTTGGAGCATGAGCCAGCGAAAGGTAAACACTTTAAAGTCCTATTGATTTCACCGGGAGAGATGTACAGTGCAATCCAATGCTTGTTGACTCTGAAGTATATTCTACTATATGCAATGGGACTTACTCCTGGGTAAGTATGCATTGGATTGCAACTCCAAACGTATGCTCAGCTGAATCATTGAAATCATGGGTGGGTGTGGGTGTTTGTTTTGTTTTTAAAGTGATGGTTTGTGCCCCATTATTATGAGCATCTACTGACAAAGAACATTTACCTACACCTCCCTAGGATCCTTGGTGAAGAAGGTCCAGTAGAGAATTCTGTAAAAATAAAATGTGTGGGGTGGGGGAAGGATAATTGCTTACTGTTGTTGACACAGGCCTCAGCTAGACCTACCTGGTCCAGTGCAATGAAGATCTCACAATATTTTTATTGTGAGATCTCCCCCTCTGTTTACATGCAGCGCGCGACAACCTCAGAGGGAGACGACATAGTGCTTGCTTACCCCACTCCACCCTCTGGAGCTCTGTGCGTGGCTCCTGGCTCCTTGCAAGTAACCGCAAGTTGCTGGGACAAACCAGGACAGCCGCCCACACATTCTGCGGTCTTGGGATCAGCCCGTGACCACAGAACAAGCTGGCCTAAAGTGTAGGGCCATATCCCGGGGCAAGGGAGGGATCATTCCTCCCTGATCCTGGGATTCCCTGTGTGTTATGTGAATGCACAGGGATGATCACTGGGATCGCCCCGGAATAAAGCCCCATTTAGCTATGACCACAGACTACTTGTTATAGTGGAGACTGATGCCATGCTAGTGTGCCATTAGGTCCTGTAGTCATTATCCAAAGGCTGGAGACATAGAATGCTTTTATATCTACATTCCTTTCCATTTTTTTTCTCCTCCATTGTTCCTTTTCATTATGGCAGTACCTTTGTTTATCCAGGAACCCTATATTCAAATCTCTGTGGCATGCAGCAATGAAATGTTATCCTATTTTATTTAGCGCTGCAACCAGAGAGCATCTGGTTCTTTATTCCATCAATTCCACATGCCTGTCACCAGGAATTCTGAAAATCTGTTTCAATAGTCTAGCCGTCGGAGTTCGATCTGAAAGCCGTTTCCTAGGTAACATGCAGACTACCCAAAAAAAGATCGCCATGTGGCAGCAAAACCTCTGCACAAACCTTAGCATTATCTTTCCTTAAAAGCAGAACAAAGATTTGTGCTTTGTAAAACACGGTAATAAACTTTATGCTCACACTGCTGACCTCAAAACTTCAGAGTAAACACATATAGGGTTGCCCAGTTAAGCCTCTGTGTCACAACTTTTGAAGAATTGCACAGCCTGGTGGATTGCCAAGTTCCAAATGCCACTTTAGCCGGAGGGTTGTTGCTTAACTAATTTTATATATGTTGTGGCCATTTTTAGTGCACCACTTCCTATATGTAGTTCTTGCTCCCAGACTGGAGGGCTGTCTAAATGTTCAGAAAGCTCGGGTGTGCACTGGGTCCGCAGTGGTGCAGCATCGATTATACTACAATGCCGCAATCGCACACCCACCCCAGGCCTTTCTGCTGTAGCCTATGTGGCGGGGTGTTGCTGTTTTATTGTTTTACTATGTACAGCACCATGTACATTGATGGTGCTAAATAAATAAATAAATAAATAGTAGTAGCTGTGGAGAAAAAAAAGTTGGAGACTTACCCCAACTTTCTTTCCCCCAGAGGAGGCGAGGAGGCACAAGACAACATCAGGACAGCCCCTCGCCTCGCTCTGGAATCATAGCGGACATGTGGCCGGCTGGTGCCTTGTGGAAGGCAACCTAAAACTGGTCTCCTTCCACAAGGAAGAGGGCAGGGTCCCTGGACGGCCACCCAGAAACCCTGTTCTCCCTCCTTGGCATGGGGATTCCCCAACACCACCCAAGGGCAAGGAAGCTGCAGGGTTTCCAAGGTACACGGCGCCAACCCAGTGCTGTGAACAACCTCTCTAGACCCTGCTCCATGCTGTGGGCACACATCCACCCTCGCCTCTAACACCCTCATAAACCGTGTTTTAATCTCATCAATCAATATTGAAACTATACAGCAGCCTTTCCCAATCCCAGCCTACTACTCTCATCATCCTTAGCCAGCATGGCATTTGCTCATGCTGGCTGGGGTTGATGGGAATTGCAGTCAAAAACATCCTGAGGGTACCAGGTTGGGAAAGGCTGTTATATAATCTGATACAAATGAAAGCAAGGAAGTTAAGGAAACAGGTTAAAAAATGCAATTTTATGAACTTAAATATAATGTTTAAAGTAACGTACACAGAGCATTTCACATGTACAGTAATACAACAAAACAATCAAGCTGCTAGACAGAAAATGCTCAGTAGACTTAGGCCTTTGCTAGACCTACCTTTAAATCCATGCGGGAAGAGGGGCGAGCCCGCGATTCAAGTAGCGCTGGCTGTCGCCCCGGTCTAAACATCAGATGCGACAAGCTAAAGGAAAGCCCCATCACATCCGCCATTTTTTTCTTAAAGAGCTGAGTGCGCAGGAGCGTACCTTTGACCAAAGTGAGTTTAAAAAAAAAAAAAAGTTTCCCTGCTCCCCCCTGCCCCTGATCTCCCCCCCTGCCGTGATCTCCCCCCCCCCCCCGGCAGTTTGATTGTTTTGTTGTATTATTGTACATGTGAAATGCTCTGTATATGTTACTTTTAACATTATATTTTAGTTCATAAAATTGTATTTTTAACCTGTTTCCTTAACTTCCTTGCTTTCATTTATATTGTGTTAGGTTAAGGTTATCACTAGGGGTGTGCACAGACCCCCCCGCTCCGCTTCACTTGCAGATCCGCCATTTTCCGGATCGGGCCGCTCCGCCCCGCCCCCGCTCCACCCACTTCTGCTCCGCTCCGCCCGGAGCTCCGGATCCGGATCTGGAGCTCCGTTTCCCCCCCCCCCATAGGCTTGCATTGAAAGCTAAAAAATTATACAACTTTTTTTCTGTTCAAGTTAGAAACCTCATGTTTGGCACCATGACACCTCATGGGGATATACACACGCATGCCAAGTTTCAAAGCAATCCCATCATCCCCTGATTTTTGGCGAATTTTTGAAAATCGGGCACCCCACACACAACATCCCTGCGAGGTGGGCAGGGGAGGAGGGAGGGAAGGCAGGCAGGCATGCAGCTGGCATTTCTGGGGGCATAAGGAAGTGAGCCAAGGATAAGCCAGTAATGCATATAAAATGGAATAAATCAATCAATAAACAAAGGAGGGGTGGAATTAAAAGCAGCAGTGTTGCTCAATAAACAACAAGAAGAACTTTTTTTAAAAGGCTATATCTGTCTTTTACCAGCAATAGGGGGACGTGCCCGGGGGAGGGGGAAGTAGCTGCCAGTTCAAGACACTGACAGCCACAGCTCTGAGAAGAAGTAAAACGCTCACTTCGACTCAGAACAGGCATTGCTCCACCACTGAAAAGTGACCATTCACTTCAACTCATGATAGGCATTGCTCCACCGTTTTACTCTCTTTGGAAGGCTCTAATGGCCTTCCAGTGCAGGAGAGAGTGGGGGCACGTCCACGATGAGATGCCCTAGGGGAGCTCATCCCCTTGCACCACATCGATTCAGTTGTTCCCCAAGGTTAGGGTGGGGAGCAGTGCTGTGTTTCTATCTCTTATTCTTGGCTTAGTATATGATTTCAGGTTGTGTTTGTGCATTTGGTGGGGCTACTGTGTTAAAAAACACGGGGAAAAGCCCGTTCAGATGAAGAAAGAGAAGTTTCCCAGAATCCCAAGTTACCTGTTTTGCCTATGCCCTCCTCCAACTTTGGGATCATCATGACCGGGAGCTGACTCTGCCCCTCAGCCCTTTGAAAAAGGTATTTTTCCCGCTGATTTTTTAAAAATGTCTAGCCCGTGACCCGTACGATGCAGAAAGTTGAGAGTGGTCTCAAAATGACCCCCATCCACGACTCTCTGTGCACAAGAATTTTCAGAACGATAGCTTAACCCCCCCCAGTTATCCCCGATTCTTTCCCTCAATGCAATCCTATGGGCGAAAAGCCGAAAACGCAGTTTGAGCCGCGCGGTTGACCCGATTTTCACAAAAATATAGCCCGCGACCCGTACGATGCAGAAAGTTGAGAGTGGTCTCAAAATGACCCCCATCCACGACTCTCTGTGCACAAGAATTTCCAGAACGATAGCTTAAACCCCCCCCAGTTATCCCCGATTCTTTCCCTCAATGCAATCCTATGGGCGAAAAGCCGAAAACGCAGTTTGAGCCGCGCGGTTGACCCGATTTTCACAAAAATATAGCCCGCGACCCAGACAACGCAGAAAGTTGAGAGTGGTCTCAAAATGACCCCCATCCACGACTCTCTGTGCACAAGAATTTCCAGAATGATAGCTTCAAAAACAATGTAGTTATGCGCGATTATTTGCCGCAATGCAATCCTATGGCGAAATGTTTTCAAGATGGCGACCGGAGCGCTCCGCCTGAACTCGGAGCTCCGAAAAATGGGCGCTTCTCTTCGCCTTGCTTCTAGGGGGTCCGCGGTCCGCTCCTACTCCGCCTCTGGGTAAGGCGGAGCAGGCCAATCCGCTACTGCTTCTACGCTCCTAATCGGAGCGGAGCACATCCCTAGTTATCACCTTTTTGTTGCATAGATAGATAGATAGATAGATAGATACGACAGCAGTGAGTGGTAAAGAGGATAATACTGTAGCAAGGTGAACCACTTCTGTTCTCTCCCAGGAACTTCTCATGTGTGGAATTTAATAATATCCCTCCCCTCCCCACTCATCCCTCCCCCCTGTTTCCCATTACTATGCCATGAGGAAGGTCTGTGGGATAACATTCACATCCACTGCAAAGGCAGTACATTTTTTGGGGGGGGAGGGGGCTTCCCTCCAGTTCCACTCCAGAGCAAACTCATCTGGAATTCTGCCAGGCATATTTCTATGTTGCGTCTCAAACGTAGCCAAAATCAGGTTTCATTGTCTGAATGTTGCTGCGCTCCATGGAACTCTTAAGATGATTCCTATCTCTGTGGGAAAGGAATTGGGCTTTGGACAGGAAATGCCCTGTGTCATGGATCATGACTGACCTTTCCCAATGACTGACAAGTAGATTCAGATATATCACCGCCTGTTGAAGTCAAATGTTATGAAGCATACCAAAGCTGGTTACACCACCCTCTTTGGTTTGTTTTGCTAGTAATTGGCTCTATCCCAGATATTCCTTCACTTATTTGTAGCCGTGCCCTGGGTAGCCTCCTGAAAATGTCTGCAAAATTCTTGGCAGGCAAATAAGCAATGCTCTTATGGAATCAGGTTGCATCTGGGTCTACAATGCCTACAGGGAGTCTGCAACGTTTCAGGATTATACTTTACTTTTTAGTAAACATAGGTGAAAAGACAGAGGGCCGTTCCATCCTTCTTCCTACATGCCACTAAGAATGAAAAAGCAGATTAAGTGGTTAGGCCGTATCTCTTCTGCATTTTGTGTAAGATGAGATCCATACTTGGAGCTGAATAAACATCATATTCCACAGGAGTGCCTTTAAGTTCTTTGAAACATACATTTGGAATAACTGGCTTGGGGCAGGCGGTTTTGTCGAAAAGGGCAGGGGGTTCTAAAAGAGATGGATCTCTCTACAAAATGTATGTTATTTCAGGAGCTGCTCCTGAATCTCTAAAAGCAAATCTTCACTTCCAAGAAAATGGTTTTTTATAGTCATTCTTTTACTCTAGGGTACCCTTGTAGTCCAAGCACTAGAAGTGATTTATTTGCCAGAAACTATCATTTTTCTGGTCAAGCGGGAGTTGAAAGATCACCCCCTGGGTCATAGTCGATGTTACAGGGAATAGAACACAAAATTATACATGGTGATTGAAATAAAATGTGCAATCTTTTTTTGGGTGGGGAGGCAATGTTAATTTCCAACATATGCATGGTCCTTTCCTGTGGGGAGTGCTTGCGAGAACCCGGTTGTACAGGTCTTTATGCTAAATGTTCAGTTTTCAGAGGGGGGGGGGTTATTGTTTTCACAAATCATAACAAGAAAAAGGAAAAGAAAGGAAGGGAGTTTATAGCATCACAAACATAAAATAAGGACTCTGAGTTTTCAGTTTTGTTTTGTTTTTTGTTTGTTTGTTTAAAAGGGGTTACATTTCTAGCTCTCGCACCAAGAGAATTGTAAGCTAAACATAGACACAATTCAGCCCAACTGAATATGCCAGCTTCCAATTTCCAGTGTTTTGGCCACTATATAGGTATGGTTACCAAACATTTGTTACTTCTTAAAAATGTGTTGAAATTGTATTTTATTAACACTTTTAGTAAATTAAATTTATTATTTATTTTTATTTATTTGAGTATTATCCCGCACCTCAGCCAAAAAGGCTCTCAGAGCGGCATACAATTGATTCGTAAAGAAGACAGGCTTACATTCTAAAAAAGACACGTAACATGAGGAAAAGGGGATGGGGAAGGAAGGGGGAGAAAATAAAAAGAAATTAAGGAGACTGTTCAGGCTGGTGGGAAGGCCCTGTTCCCCCCAATCATCTCCCAATGGAGGTGCAGATAAACAGCTCCTTCTTCTTCCCCACAGGGTGAAGATGTTAGCCTTGGCGGGGGTGGGGGTTTCCAACTGAAGAAGGCTCTGATGGTCTCTGCCTGCTCCAGTCTCCCTTGCTTCTTCTTCCCCACAGGGTGAAGATGACAGTTAGCCCTGTGGGGGTGGGGGTGGTCCAAATTGCCATGGGTTAACACACACAATACTACATGTATTTTTATTATAGCCTGTTCATGGTTATCCATGCTATTTACATTGGGCTCATCTACATCAAGCAGGATATTCCACTCTGAAAGCAGTATGAAAGTGGGATATGAAAGGCAGGAGCCACACTACTGCTTTATAGTGGTACTGAAGTACACTGACAACTGTTGGGGCCCATTGACACATGAACACCAAGCAGGATATAACACTATGAATGTGGTATATGGTATGTATCATGGCCCCACTGCGGGTCACTATAGCTTCTTAAATTGGCTGCTATATGATCCATTCACCCACTTCCATTAAGTAACGTAGGTGGTATATTTTGGAACAACTGCAGTTTCTGAACAGTCTTCAAAGACAGACCTTTATATAATACAGTACAGTGATGCAAACGGGATGGGCTCATCTACACCAAGTAGGATATTCCACTATGAAAGTGGTATATAACTGGCAGGAGCCCCACTACTGCTTATAGTGGTATTGAAGTGCACTGACAACAGTTTGGGCCCCATACCACATAGCACTTTCATACCACTTTCATACCGCTATATCTGCTTGGTGTGGCTCCTGCCTTTTCTCTACTGCTTTCATACCGCTTTCATAGTGCAATATCCTGCTTGGTGTAGATTAAACCTCAGTCTGTAGAGGAAAGAGTTTCCTGTTCTGGTGAAAGAGTTTCATTACAAGGTTGCCACTGCCAAGGAGAGCCTATTCTTTGCTATTATGAGATCCTGAGTATTAGCTAGGTGAAAGCGAATGAAAGGGGAGCAAGAAGACTCTTGGCATTAGGAGCTGTACAAGAGACAGAACATAAAAGCTCAGTATCTCAACTGAAGGGTTTTAATGACTCAGTGCGTATTTTCAAGTACATCATAACAGTGAACTGGGTGGCAGAATGCCTGAGTAATTACATAGAAAGGAAAATTTTCATAAAATTATCACTTACAGATGATGGACCTAGTAATTAGAGAGCCAGCATTGGAAATGCAGTGCTGTTTCCAGTGACTATAGCAATTTTGCTTTGAGGAAGAAGAGATGGTTTACGCGGTGGCTAGCTTCATGTGATATTAAACGTCAAGCATTTATGTTGATTTTAATGGGACATTTGTAATCTCAGGCAGGGACTGCTCTTGGTTCTATTGCACAGAGTTAGCAGGGTTTTAAACATCACCAAGGCCAACTTCAAGAAACCAGGATGGGTCTCCTGGATTTCATGAAGCCCTCCACCTATTGAGTACAGAGTGAACATCTATCTGTCATCGATCAATGGATGGATGGATGGATGGATAGATGGATTTAGGGTGGATTCCTGCATTGAGCAGGGGGTTGGACTCGATGGACTTGTAGGCCCCTTCCAACTCTGCTATTCTATGATTCTATGTAAAGTGACTCAACAGCAAACCAATATGGAGGCTTAGACTGCAATCAGTTTTAAGTTTAAATATATAAGAAAGATAGATAGACCACACACACCTGTTCCTCCCCCTTTGGAATTTCAGTTTCCCATCATCCCAAACTGTAATTCTTTGAATAATAATAATAATAATAACAACAACAACAACAACAACAACAACAACAATAATAATATATTTCTTACCCACCTCTCTATTGTGATCGAGGCAGGGAACAACAATAAATGATAAAATATATAAAACTGAATTAAAACATAGTGTACATTGTTAGAAATATCTTAAAAACATCCTAAAAACATTCTAAAAACATCTTAAAATGTATCCATTTAACACCACAGCTACTAATCAGGGTGGAAGATTAAGCATTTAGCTCTAAATATATCTTGAAATTACTCTGTTGTTGGTCTGTCATATACTGTATTGTGTGTGTGTGTGTGTGTGTGTGTGTGTGTGTGTGTGTGTGTGTAATAAATCACCCTTCATCCACAAGGGATACCAGGGGCATACACAACATTCAAACAAACAAATCCAATGTAATAACCACACAATTGCACGTTAAGAAGTGAAGTACAACCAAACCACTTCAACCAGCAAACTAAACATAAATATAACAATCAATTTAGTTTTAAAATAAATTTCATTTTAAAAGGTAAAATATTGCAATGTTAAAAATGTAGAAATACACCGGGGGAAAACCCAAAGTTAGCACTAATGATGAGTATTGTTTTCATGTCAGTGTGTTTCAAGGATAATGGTGCTGAAGGATAAAAAGCAATGATAAGAAGGAATGTTGACTAAAACATAACAGCAAATCAATTAAATAAACTGCAGTAAAAAGAAATAAACAGAAAATCTACTAGGGAATATTATGAGATTCCAAATAGATAGTTACATGCTTACTAAGGCTAAAACAAGAACCTTGGAAATTTGCATTATGGGAGTCCAGTCATTGGTCCACCTTGTTCAGAATTGTCTACAATGACTGACAGTGGCTCTCCAGGGTTTCAGGTGGGGCTCATTCCCATTGGTCATTCATTGTGCAGTTGCTGCTGATAACTCCAACATCCAGGTATTAGATAAACAAATTAATACATGTAGTGTATGAAAAGAAAAAGAAAGAAAAAACATGTAGCTGCTACATCTTTAAAGGAATGTCTGTTTTGGGCCAACCTTTCAAGGGAAGGCCTTTTTTTTAATCCTGTCTTTGTCAATCTTGTTATTAAAACAAAAACAGACAAACAAAAAACCATGATACAAGGAGCCTATGCTGGATGGGCCCCAGGAAGAAAAACCAAGGAACCTGCTATGGGGCGTGTCTCTGTCTGTGGGGAGTGGCCAGTGAATTGTTTAATACTGTAAAAGAAAAGAATATGGGGGTGGGGGGAGAGACATTGTCCATCTTATCCTAAAAGTATAGTAAGGCTGCATCCCACAAACATTTAAGAGAAGTCCCCTTCTACACACACACACACACACATCTGTAGTGTATTCTCATGAGAACATGAATGGTCCTGCAAGCTTGGGTGTGGAATTTTGGCCCACTGCTAATCAAAAACTAAGACTAGATGAACAAAATGACTGATTTGGTGCAATTGGGCCAAGGGCCATTTGCACCTCATATAAATCAGATAACTATACTTATAGACTTCTGCGTATGATTGCAGGGTACACACTCAGAGGTTTCTCCAGATGTGCACATCTGACAAGTCGGCATACCATATAGGATCAGCATCACAACTGCATCTGTAACCTGTGACACAGCACTGAAATTATGATGAGGGATGCAAGAGCAAGGGATGCTTGAGTTCGGTGAGATTCTTCAAACACCACTTTGAAACTTTGTTTATCTCATGCTTGTTCTTATGTATGACCTGATTTTCAATTTGCTCAAACAGGAAAACTGCTTATTTTGAATGGGAGAGTACACATTTTTCTGCATATTTATTTTTTTCAAACATATGCACTTTTCACCCAGTGACAAAAGTGTGAAAATGCATATTATTGGGAGAGAGAAAAAAGCACATTCTAAAGTGTACATTTCTCTCTCTCTCTCTGGCCTTAGCTAGACATACCTTTAATCCCACGATGGAGAAGGGAAGATCTCGCGTTATGTTTAATGCGAGATCCCTCGTCTGTTTACACATGACGCCGACGACCTCACAAGGAGAGGAGTCGCGTCCACCAATTTTTTAATTTTTTAAAGAGGAAGGGGCGCACGAATGCTTGTGTGCTAAAGGTAAGGTGTTTTTTTAAATAAATAAATAAATAAATAAATTTCTGCTCCCTCACCCTACTCCCAATGGGTGCAGCGCTCCTGAGGAGCTCTGCGCCCCATGCACGGCTCACGGCTCCACGCAAGGAATTGTGCAGAACCAGATCAACCCGCAGCAATGGGCCCCATGTTCTGTGGTCTCAGGCTCAGCCCGAGACCGCAGAAAAATCAGGGCCAAAGTGGAAGGTGAGATCCCGGGGCAAGGGAGGGATGATCCCTCCCTGATCCTGGGATCCCCTGTGTGTCATGTGGATGCACAGGGACGATCCTGGGGTTCGCCCCCGGATAAAGCCCCATCTAGCTAAGGCATCTCTCTCTGGGCATGTCTAGACCAGGGGAGGATCTCACAATATTCTGCTCATGAGATCCTCCTCTTTGGACAGATACAAGCACATCATCCCAGGAGGAACGAGGGATGTCACGCTCACCATTTTTTTTAACAGGTGATGAGCGCACATGTGCTCCAACACAAATGTATGTTTGTTTGTTTTAAAAAAACTCACTCCTGCTCCCCACCCCACCCCTGATGGGCATGGAGCGCCTGAAGTGTTCCATGCCCGGTTCCCACCTCCTCACATTTACTCACAAGGAGCCACGCCGAAACTGCGACGGCTGCTCACACTTCCCATGGTCTCGGGACGATCCCTGGGATAAGGCATGGTGTAGACTTGTCCTCTCTCTCTCTCTCTCTCTCTCTCTCTCTCTCTCTCTCTCTCTCTCCTCTCTTAATATGACCACACGTTTCGGAATTTGTGAACATTTCTCAACAGATAAGCAGAAGAAGCAGAGCACGGTTGTGTTCAGGATTGTGAACATGACATGATCGAATTATTTGCAAAAAGAAACAAAATCTTCGTACATCCTTATTCGTGATGTGTGATCACTCTCTAGTCTCCCAATTTCCATTATTAAGCAAAGCTCCTATTAACTGAATATTGGGGCATTAATTGAGAGACATGGAGGGCAAAGAAGGCAAGTCTTCATTGCCAGGTCTGCCACTCTAAGGTGTGCTTATGGAGCTGTTAGATGTTTAAGAACTTTTTTTGCTTCTTCCCCCAAGGAGCAAGTGAGCATATGCTTGTAAAATATTATGAGAGAGAGGAAAAGAATAGCTAGGTAAGTTTTCTCAAAGTGAGAAGAACTGAACAGAAATACAAGAGACAGTTATTCTGGGAGGTATATCAAGGTTACAGGGCTATTTCAAAAGTTTTAATGTCCCTCATTCTGTCTTCCTCTTTGGCTTCACCAGCCTGAGCATTTAATAGCCAGCGGTTTTCCATCACAGTTTTAAAACATCTGTGATTTTTATGACTTTGACCTTTTATAGTGACTTTGATATCATCAAAGCTTTTGTTTTTGTTCTTTGGAAACTAACAGAAGAAGACCCCCTTCTGACTTCAGTTACATGAATATAAAACTCTTTTATCCTATTCGCAGTTGAAACTGTGACTAGAATTTAATGCTGGGAGTTTATCGATACACTAGCCCTAAGTGAGCTGACCAAGAACTTTACCTATTTATTTAGCATATGGGGTGAGAAAAGAAAGTTGAGAAGATACATTAGAGATTCAATAAAAACATTGGAAGTATATCAGAGGAGAAAGTGGTTAAAAGGACTGTGTGCTTCAGAATTAATAGGGGTAAGAAGGTCAAAGACCCAACCATATGGGGGACACTCAGGGTGAGCTTTTTAACCCTTCCCCATTTTTTCTCAGGGGGCAGCTCTGCAAATCAGTCCCTTAGCAGAGAAATGAACACCTCTCTTTTTTAATTTGCTGGGGGCCTCTTTGAAGGCCTGCCCTGAAGAGGTGGGGACCAATCGCCCACCTTCTGGGGGAGGGGGCTTCTACAGCAATGGACTCTTATGGAGATGGTATTTTGATATCCAGCTCCAGTTTTCCTGGACACAGGTCTTCAAAACATTCCTACGCTCACCAATATGGAATCTATTTTATGGAGTGGTATATAAATATTGTAAATAAATAAATAAATAAATAAATAAAATATGCCCTAGCAACACAGCAATGAAGTGTCTCCATTGCTTTTCTAAGGAGAGAGGTGGGTACCCCCAAAGCATTAACCCATATGACTTGGGACCATACTATCTGAAAGAAAGCATTCTCTCATAAGAACCTGCCTGGGTGTTAAGATATTCCTTGGAGGCCCTTCTTGCATTTCACCTACCACTGGAGCCATGTTTGTTGAGAACATGACAGAGGGGACCTTCTCAGAAGCTGCTCCCAGGCTCTGGAACTCCCTGCCAAGTGAGGCTAGGGAGGGTCATTCTTTGTTGTTTTCTCCACTGGCAGGCAAAAAAGTTTTTTTTTAATTTGGGCAGGCCTTTTAAATGTGAACTGGTCTGATGCTGAAAGAGAATAGAGTTCTTCGTGTTTGTTTGTTTGTTTGTTTGCTTATTTATTACATTTTTATACCGCCCAATAGCCGAAGCTCTCTGTTTTTAATGGTGTGTTATTTGGTGTGCAGGGAGATCTACACTAAGCTGGATATATCACTTATAAACATTTTTTATTGTGTATTGAGTCTTATCTTGCCAGATGTCGCTTGCCTTGTAACGTTGTATCGCTTACCCTTTCTGTCATTTTATTTTCTGATCTTATCCATATAAGTCGTTGTATTTTCTCTTATGTGGCCAATTGCATCATAAGAAACCTTCCTTTTTTAAAATACCCCCTACCCGCGCAAGCAACGTTTGGGCAGGAAAGGGCCGTTGTGGGTTGGGTGGGGCAGGAAGAAGACGGCTCACGTGGCTCTGCACGTGAACCACGTGAGCCAGGGCGGGGGCCAGGCTTATAAAAGGCGGCCGCGCCCAGCTCCCGGCCTCTTTCGTTTTCGGCTCTCACCCTCCCGCCTGTTCCTAGTATGGGATTAGCCAGTCGCTCCCTTTGGAGGAAGGGCTAAGTAGGAATTTTTCCCAAAAATGGTTTTTGCCTACTTCATACTGGTAGCGTTAGGGCGGTTGGGCAATTAATTAGGTTAATTTGTGGCAGGAAAAGTGCAGGAAATGATTATTAAGATAGGGATGGTGAGCACTCTGGCACCACTTGCGGTGATCGGCATAACCAGAGGACCTGCTCCTCGAGGGCTATGTGGCTCACGGGCCAGGGTATGGTGTGCCTTTGGAGGGCATCCGGTCTTCATCCACTCGCTGTCCCTTATGGCAGTGGGCGGGGGTGTGGAAGGACGCTCTCCCCACACTTACATAAGTGTCAAATAAGCAAGAAGCAAGATTTCCGGCTTCTTACTTTGGAGAGTGGCTCGCCCTTTTGACAGGCAACAGGCCTGAGATTAGAAATGATTCCCGCACTCTCATGTGCAGCTCCAGGGAGGGAAGTATCCTGAATATTTAAATAAAGAGGCCCTAGTTAACCCAAGCTCTGGTGTCTGCGTCTTTATTTCTGTGTCCACCCTTTAACACACAAACGCTTTTCCTTAGCCAATCACCTTCCTCGGGGCGTGTTTCTTGAGTTTCCGTGCGCAAAGTAGCAGCCGTTTTTCCTCTTTCTTGCCTTGTGTTCCTCTTTGCAGCCACAACCTCCCTCCCCTCTTCCATGATCTGCATATGTATGGACATTGTTCTGTATGTGTTTACTCAGAAGTATGACTCTGTTCAATGGGCTTTCTTCAAAGGTAAGCCAGCATGTGATGTTAGCAGTTGAAATCAATGGGATTTCCTTTTGAGTAAGGGAACCAGCACACCTGTAGTTCATGTACTTGAAGATGCAAGCAAGCAGGGAGGGAGACTCCAGGAAGGGTTAGTGGATTTACTTTACTCAAAAGTAAATCCCATTGATTTCAACTGCTAACATGACATGCTGCTCCTTGGTCTGTGCTTAGGAAAAGGGCGCAGATAGAGGGGAAATCTTTCCAGCCCCCCCTTCCCTCCCTTTCTCTCCCCTCCAAACACAGACTAAGAGACAGCAGGTCACGTTAGCAGTTGAAATAATGGGATTTACTTTTGCGTAAAGTAAATCCCCTAACACTGCCTGGAGGCTCCCTCCCTCCCTCCTGCTTAGGAAAAGCTCCCAGGTGTGGAAAGAGGGGAAATCTTTCCACCAACACCCTTCACCGTTTCTCTGGGAGGAGGGACAATGGAAGAAAAGAGGAAGTGGGAGGAACAATAAGCAGACGGGAATTGAAAAAAAAAAGAGTTACAACATACATTGTGTGGCCCAGAGTGATGCATTCCTACCAGAAAGGAACACTGTGAGAATTTATTTATTTATTTATTTATTTATTTATTTATTTATTGCATTTCTATACCGCCCAATAGCTGGAGCTCTCTGGGTGGTTCACAAAAATTAAAACCATTCAAAGTATAAAACAACAGTATAAAACCATAATATAAAATACAATATAAAAATGTCTTAATACCTACGTGTGCCCAGCAATGTTTTAAATCGGTATAACATATTACGTTTACTGACTGACAAAACAATGTTATATATACTAGTGTAGATCTTCCCTGGGTGTGGGTGTTCTATGACAGCTTTAATTTTGTTTTAATCTTGCTTTTATTATTGTTATCTGCCTTGAGCAATAATGAATAAATAATTGCACGACCATGTCCTCAAAGCTCACTTCCTGGCCTGAGACACCCCTTGAGAGCTTCAACAGCAACTCTAGTCTGATACAAAATCATTGCATATATGTCGATATTGCTGCATTAACAATATAGACATATATGGCTTTCCCCAAAGAAACCTGGGAATAAGAATATGAGAGGAGCTGTGCTGGATCAGACCAAGGGTTCATCTAGTGCAGCATTCTGTTCACAAAGTGGTTGACCAGCTGCCCACAGTAAACGCACAAGCAGGCCATGTATCCCAGCAAATGATGTACACAGGTATCCTGCCACTGACATTGGAGGAACCATATAGACCTCAAGACTAGTGGTCATTGATAGTTTATCCTAATTTCAGTGATAAAATTGTTGATAATTGATGTAAGAAATTCCTAGCCCTCACTCACAGAAATATTTTTCCAATGTTCTCTAAGGAGAAGAATTCTCAGTATATTTCTAAAATACTTAAATCACATGCCAGAATGAATGTATTTTCTGTTTAAATTCAGTTTGTAGAAGGTTACCATTTGAACTGTGCATTTGGATAAATACCAAAGCCCAGAATTTGATCCTGGTTATTGTGGATCAAATCCTGACATCTGTAGATTTATTCTAGATTTCCATTTAGCATTAATCAAATTTTCCATTTTACCCAAAGTGGTCTCTTTTGAAAAAGGCATGTTGATAGCTGCACGCTCAGTAAGGAGCCTTTAATCAAATAATGGACATTGTAAAGATAATGCTTCCCTAATGGTGAAATCGTCCATCCCACAAGTTTAGCAGTTAATGCCAATAAAAGTTGTATTCTAGCATATCACTTATGGATCTGGGTTAACTTAAGCAGCATCCTTGGAGCCAAAAATAATACGGGTTGTTTACATAGTATATGAAGAAAAGACTCAGAGTTGGACAAATGGTTTAGCTCTGTTGACCATCTTCAAGATCATTCTTCAAGCATCTCACATAGCTAATGGCAGACTGTAGTGGATGTGCTAAGGGGGACAGACACAAGATTTTTAAAAGGATCTGCCCCATTTATATGCTTACAAGCATGCCTCATAGTTGCGATCGGCTCCGTTCTTTTCCATGTTCCACCTCACAGCTCCTGAGGAGCGTTAATCTTTTTTTGAGGTTACTGTTCACTAGCATCAATTCATCCAACAGCAGTAAATCCCTGTAATATATGACAAATGCATCTCAAGAAGAATTCATTATTGGGCGCCAATCTGACATCATAGGACAGTGATGAGTTAGGGGCATCTTTCCCCCTCTAGAACAGAAATAAGGCTGCAAAATCTGACTTCAAGATAATTGAATGCCTTATCTTAGACTCTGCCTCCTAAATTGATACTTTGCAGATGGCTACCTAGCTGTTCCTCCGAAGTCACAAATCTAAATTATTCTCATATACAAGTGAAGCTTAGGGGACTCTGCCTTGTGGTTTCATGACAAATAAAGTTTTAAATCTCTTGTGCCTAGAAGAATCCACTATCTTAATTCTTCTTCTTCTTTTTTTATCTTATCTCAGCAAGTATCAGTTTTACAATGAATACAGGAAACATCTAATTTCCATTGCCATACCATTCTCAGCATTTCACTTCATCTAATTCCAGTTAGCAATAGCTAACTGATCTTCAGTTAACAGTTGTATCATGTTGACTGGGCCTTGGAGCAGAATAAATTGGACAGTATTTTCCGATAAAATGTTCTTGTCAAAATCAGAAGGTGATCTGATTTGTGCAAATGACAGTTAAAACTGGGAGAAGATCATTGAGAAACGTTGGTCCTTTCTACACCTAAGGGTTATCCCAGGAAAATGGAGAGAACGTCCCTGCCTGCTCCTGGAATCCCCTGTGTGTCATTTGGATGCACAGGAAAGATCCAGGGATGATCCCGGGGGAAAAGGCAGGTGTAGAAATGGCCTTGGTCAGCAGCTGACCAGGATTCAGCAAAAGATGGTTATAGCGGGAGCCATATTTTGAATTAAACAAGGACCGAAGGCCCAACAACTTTGGATCCATCCATTATTTCACGGTCTCTGCTGCTTACTCCAATTGCCTCACTTCCTGTTTAACTTGACTAGGAGAGGGTTGAAAACCTGTCGTTTAGCCATTGGAAAGCCTTTCCCTGAGTGATAAGTCTAATAGTAGGGTTGTCACCAACGTCTAACTGGGTCCATAAGGCCAGTAGACCACCCTATGTCTGCCCCCTTGGATCCAGTCAGGCATCCACACTTAATAAGTTCTTGGCAGCCACCCACAACTGCTACTGAAATTACTCACTCCCCCTTCTGCATTAATGGTGGCCCCCATTGGTACAAGGGGGGAAAGCTTAATTTCCCAAGGCTCCAGAAATTGTGCACTTTCCGCCATTGTGTTAATGTTGGCTACCATTAACACAATGGGGGGAAATGCATAATTTCCAGACCCTTCAATAATAACACATTTCCTCCATTCACACCAATGGCAGCCACCATTAACATGGAAGGGAGAAGTGCACAATTTCGGCAGTGGCTATGGGTAGCTGCTGAATGCTTGCTGCCTGCTGAGCCCTGCACCAGCTATTTCACCCATTCCTACATAATGGGGAATAATTAAATTAAATGTCTCTTTCATGTATAGTAATATAAAACAAAGTCAGTTTCCCCAAAATATTATCTCGCTGTGAAAATGGAAGCTGCTTTTCTAGTGATTACTCGGTGGGGTACATTGAATGTTTTGTGTTTTGATGTGTTTGCTATATACTTCGATTAACTTTATGAAGTGCTTGGGGATTTTCCATTTCGTTTCATGTGATGAGCAAGACCCAAGTGGGGATTGCTAAGATCCCCTTTTACAATATATAAACCAGTTATGATTAAACATGTCATAAAATGTTTTCAATCGATCAGTCAATAAAAAATCTGCCTTGTGGCTCAAACTGTCAAAGGGTTTGCCTTGTTGATCGGAAAAAATCCAGGTATGTATTGTGGCTCAGATATAACCATGTACATGTCTTGTGGCTGAAACAAAATCCAAGTAAGCCTTCTGGCTCCAACTAAGTGTCTGCCTTCTGGCTCAAACAATTTCCTGAGCCTTCCAGCTCAAACAATATTGTAGTATTCTTTATGGTGCAAACAATTTCCTGGTATGCCTTGTGGCTCAAACCATGTCATACCAGTGGGTGCTCTGGCTTTCCAGAGCACCCACTGGAGGCAGCAACAACAGGCCTTCTTGACAAGGGCAGGGGGGATGGGCAATTTGCTACACCTCCCAATCTGCTGTCTGAGGTGGGAGTTTCATCCAGCCTCATGAAAGGGCCATCCCTGAAAGTGTGGGTTAGGTGCTGAAAATGTAAAGAGGCCTATTGCTGAGGTGAGGCCAACTCAGACAGCTTTTTCCACTCTGCCTCATCTAGCAACAGCATGCCTTACATCTGTATGCTGGTGCCATGGATACCTCACCTGCATCCTACCTATCCTCAGTGACATCTCAGCTTGAAGGCTTTCAGGTCAGACAGGGAACAGCTTTGTTTCCATGCTCTTATTTTTTTGCCATCCTATTGGAATTCTATCAGGGATTTTGTGCATGATGGTAGAAAGGAAGCATATCTTACAAGCTTTATGTTATTAAAAAGGAGAGAGAGAGAGAGAGAGAGAGAGAGAGAGAGAGCTTTATTAAAAGAGTTAAATTATGGTATTGCTGGCTGACAGAACATTGCACTTTGACAACCCTCCAAGCATAAATTAAAAAAAAATTGTGGGGAGAAGGAAGCAGGCATAACACTGACATCAAAAAAAGACTATGCCTTATATTCAGAAATCGAAAGTACAAAATGTGCAGAATTAGTCTGTCAAAAGTCACAACATGCTACTAAAATGAAACATTTAATATGTAAAACATTAAATGTAAAAGATGCTTCTCTCTTATCTTTTAAGAGCAGAAAAAGCCTGGCTATTTTCCTCTAGGAATATATGGTTCAGTGATTGTTTTTATAATACAGGAAGTGAGAATTCAGAGGTGGTTTACGACTAGTGAATGCGTGCCTGCCCCTTGAGCCTGGAAGATAGATAATTTGCTCTACTTGGATTTATTGTACATACTGTTATAGTTTTATTGCTTTGATCATAGGTTGCAACAAACCAAATGTACAACTATGACTGAGCATTTGTGCGCAGAATAACTGAATGCAAATCTGTAGACAATACACAGGATTCAAATACTTTAATAGACCATGTATCTTTAGAGCAATATAGGTGCACATCTAGGCTAGTAAATTAAAATCCATTTAGCAATAGATACTCTTTTCTTCCATTCTTTTTAAAATATAAACATGTTGGTAATGAGAGTTATGCAGTGACAATTTGGCCCCTTTACGTGCTCCTAAACTGATCAATGTGTACTTCATAAATCTTGCAATCCTATGCATGTCTACTCAGAAGTAAGCTCCATTATGTTGAATGGTGTTTACTGCCAGGTAACCATGCAGGGCTGGCCCAAGACATTTTGCTGCCCAAGATGAAGCAGCAAATGGTGTTGGTTGGGTGAATCTGCCAGCTGTGCTTTATCTTGCATTTAAATTGTTGTTACAATTGCAAACTCTTTCTCTCCCAAATTTTGGTAGTCTTCTCAAAACCAAAGTGAAAGAAAAGCCAGTGTGGTGTAGTGGCTAGAGTGTTGGACTGGGAATTGGGAGCTCTGGGTTCTAATCTCCACTCGGCCATGGAAGCTCACTGGATGACTTTGGGCCAGTCACAGGCTCTCAGCCCAGCCTACCTCACAGGATTGTTTTTGTGAGGATAAAATGGAGAGGAGGAGGAGGTGGATTACGTACCCCACCTTGGATTCTTTGGAGGAAAAAAGGTGGGATCTAAATGCAATAAATAAATAAAATTAATTCTCACCCATTCCTAGTGTTGGTGTTCCTGCCCCCTTGCCCAAGGTAAGGTGCATACTAGTATCCAAGTGATTAAATTATTTTGATACTTGGTGTGGAAAATACTACAAACATCTCTCCCCTTTCTTTGCAGTAAAAGTGTAATAACAAATTCAAAACAACAACAATTTGCTGCTTTTTCATGAGAGCCAAAATTTGCTGCCGGAAACGGCCTCTGCCTCGCCCTGTGTTATGGCAGGGCCAGCCTTGTAAATTGTATCTATGATTGTAGCTAATAATAATAATAATAATAATAATAATAATAATAATAATAATAATTGCATGCCTCTCCCTTTGGCTCTTTCAGTCTTAGAGACAGGTCACTATTTGAAAAGTTTTATCTCACGGAGATACTGAGATTTAAGAAATGGTTTCATACTTTGGTATGAATCCGTTGTGTACAATTTCCAAGTGAAGTCACAGCACGAGATCACACACACTCCACTTTCTCTGAGTCTGGGGAAGAGGGATTTACCCTCATCAGCCTTTCCGAATCACAAAGGAGTTTGGAACTGGGGTTCCAATGAAGAATCCTGCAAATTTGCCATATCAGGGAATTATAATGGTTATAATGATGGTTTCCTGCCAAATTCCAGAACATGAAGCATATACTCACTAGGGACGTTGGAGAACTTGGCAATGGAATCAATGAACCCAGTCCATGGATTCTGCAGCAAACTAGCCTTTTCTGAGTTCCATGGATTCTGCAGCTTCTCTCTCTTTTTTAAAACTTCCTGGAATTTTATGCAAATTTATTGATAGAAAAGTGTGTAAAATCCCATATTCCAACTCTACTATTCTATTATTATCCTTATAGTGAGTTCAGTGGAACCTCCCTTCAAAAAAACATGGATGTCGGACTAAAACTGTAGCCTTTTCTTCAATCAGTTCAGTTTTGCCACACTTTAGATTTGCCAGTTTCCTGCCTCTTAATGTGGAAGCCATATAGACTGCATCTTGTTTCTGAGTATTGTCCCCCCTCCCTGACAAATCTGTATGAAACCTTGCTTTGCCGCAAGCCATTTTAAATTCCTGAAGTATCCTCTGTGCAAAAAGAATGAAAGGAACATTTTGTGTTTTGTTTTTGTTTTTACACCAGAATAAGTGGTCACTTCCTTGCCAGAGTGCGAAAATCTTGTTTTGCCAAATCACTGTTGAGCGTAGCAAGGAAACAGCTGAACCACGCCCCCACGCCTGCAATCCACCCCTCTATAGACCCTGGCTGGTGTTCCCCTAACAAAACAAGCACTTTTCTTATCACTCCACATCTGTTTCCCTTTGTAATCCCCTAAAGCTTGTTTACCATTGAGTCGCTTCCCTAGGACGGAACATTTTCCCCCACTATCTTATTCATTCATGAGAAATGTACACCTCCCAGCTGCAGCGTTTTTAATTGTATTTCTTGTAAGCAAGGTGGTTCTTATGTTTTTTTGCTTTCTCCTGATTCACACCCTACCCCCCCCCCTCAAAAAGCTGCAGTTGCCTAGACAAAACTCTTTGCAACAGCTTATTTCAATGCTAAAACGGTCTTTTGTGACACCCCTCAAAACAGAAAACGCCTGGCCATGCCATTCTGTTCTTCACCCATTTTTTAAATATGCCATTAACCACTTCCACATTGCTGACTGGAGATCTTTTAAAAAGAAAAGAAAGCTGGTGTTTTCAGAAGTTAATTATGCACACAAAATAATTGAGAGTAAGGAGGCTCACTAGGGTTGCAAGGAATTAAGATTTGATGGCCGTTTCCATGGAAATGACTGGTCTAAGCAGACCTCTGCAAAGCAAGTGGAGGGTAGCATGTTACCTCCTTGCTAAGGCTGTTTGACAAAAATAAAATAAAATAAATCACACCACTGCAATGTTTGCATCACCTGACTCCGAGTTTTTCTGAAATCAGGAAGTGGTTGTCCTCTTTATGGATAAGGCTTCCAACCATCAGGCTAGGCTGGGTGTGTGTGTGTGTGTGTGTGTGTGTGAAATAATTTGGGTAGGGGTAAATTACTCCTCCAATGATTATGAGGGAGAAATGTTATCTGAACTTTCTGTGAGGGGGTTTCCACTTTACGAGGTAATCAAAGTTTTCAGGGGGGTGTCTTGCTTAATTAATTTTAAAGCTCTTTCCTAGTAAGAGGGTCATGGGTCACTTTCTTCAGCTTCTTTGCACTTGCATTTCTTGAAACGTCTTGGAAAAGGCACCAACCCATGTTGTGCATCATGTTGCTCCTACCGTATCTTAGGAGGGGTGACTACTGGTGAGAAATGGTGTGAGGTGTTCTCCACAGTTTCCCTCAACCCTCACTTCCTGGAGTGCTTTGGGAGCAATGTGACATCAGCTGTGTCACTTCCAAAGCATTCCAGGAAGTGCAGCTGGAAGGAAGTTGGCCTTGGATCTCTGTGAGTTGAAATTAAAAAAGCGATGTGGGGGAACAGAAAACTGTCAGCTACCTTGTAAAGTTAAGTAAGATTTGTGGTAGCAAACCCCTGCCTGAAAAGTTTGGCAACATTTCTCTGCCCCTCCCTGACAAGAAATCAGTAGAAAACCAGCCCCCAATTACACAGGAGGAGAATATTTCCATAAAACTGGGAATTTGGCCCAGCCTTTCAGAAGAAGGTTGTCACACAGAGGAGGGCCAGGATCTCTTCTCGATCCTCCCAGAGTGCAGGACAAGGAATAATGGGCTCAAATTACAGGAAGCCAGATTCTGGCTGGACATCAGGAAAAACTTCCTGACTGTTAGAGCAGTACAACAATGGAACCAGTTACCTAGGGAGGTTGTGGGCTCTCCCACACTAGAGGCCTTCAAGAAGCAGCTGGACAACCATCTGTCAGGGATGCTTTAGGGTGGATTCCTGCATTGAGCAGGGGGTTGGACTCGATGGCCTTGTAGGCCCCTTCCAACTCTAATATTCTATGATTCTAAGATATTTAATCTGGTCATTTGTCATGTTTACCTTGGGTATTAGGTACTGTATTGAACAGCATTTTAACTTTTTAACACCCCCAACCCACCAGGTGTCACCCCTCAACCAGTCAAAACTAGGGATGCTGAAGAAATCCGTAACAGAACCAAATAAGTTTGAATTTTTATGAATTTGACCCCAGATTCCACAGCAGAATGGCCTTTCCCTGTCAGGCGGAGTCTGTGGACCTGCGGAATGTTTTCTTATGCTTTAGAAATTTTGCACAAAATTTGTTATAGAAAAAAAAATGACCAAGAATGTGCACACATTATTATTATTATTATTATTTATTTATATAGCACCATCAATGTACATGGTGCTGTACAGATAACACAGTAAATAGCAAGACCCTGCCGCATAGGCTTACAATCTAATAAGTTGTAGTAAACAATAAAGAGGGAAGGAGAATGCAAACAGGCACAGGGAAGTGTAAACAGGCACAGGGTAGGGCAAAACCAACAGTGTAAAGTCAGAACAAACTCAATATTTGAAGGCTATAGGGAAAAGAAAAGTTTTGAGCTGAGTCTTAAAAGCAGTGATTGAGTTTGTAGTTCTCAAGTGTTCTGGAAGAGCGTTCCAGGCGTAAGGGGCAGCAGAAGAAAAAGGACGAAGCCGAGTAAGGGAAGTGGAGGTACCAATAGGCTAAAGCATGACAATGCACATTTTGGAGGATTTGCGTATTCACGAAGGTGTAAATTTGTGCAAATGCACATTGTGCAAATTCAGAAACTGGGGAGGGGGAGAATCTGATTCCACTGATGAGCAGATGACAGAAAAAAAGGCACATGACAATCTGCAAAACACAGACAGAAAAGACTTTTTATTTATTATTATTACAGCACTTTTATCCCACGCTTTAGCCAAAAAAGGCTCTCAAGGTGGCTACAAAAATATTTCTTAAGACAGTCCCTGCCCACAGGCTTACAGTCTAAAAGACATGACACAGAAGGAAAGGGGATTGGGAAGGAGCAGGGGGAGGAAAGCGAATTTAGGCACTAGACTCTTAGTTGCAAAGTTCAGCAGTGCTTCCTTTCCCTCTTCCTCTAATAGCGTCATATAGATCCAGACACGATGGAGAGGTGCCTGGCTGCTGCTTCCTTTCCCTCTGATGGCCTCAGCTGTGACAATTTTGCACAATCTGTACATTCCTAGTCAAATCCTGCCCTTGGGTCCATCCATTGAACAAGAATCTTTAAGATGATACTGGCAACTTTACACTTTACCAGCTGAATTACAGTAAAAGGGAAGAAGGACTAATACTATGTTGGATTCAACTTTTGGCTTGGCACATCAAATCCATTCCTATTATGAACTTTTCTGAACAAGGCAGAAACCACCATGATTATATCGCTATGCACATTTTCTATAATGTGCAGTTTGCTTATTAATGCCAAGCATATTGATCACAATATATTTCGAACTAAATCAATTCACAAGTACAGTACTGGCTTTAAATATTTAATTAAAAGTCCCATATCAATAAAAAATGATTCCGTAAGTCACCAAATATGAAAGCCTGCACAGTGAAGTTCATATAAATTATTGAGTAATCTCAAAAACATGGGCTTTAATAAATGGGATTCAAGGACATCCGGTCAACACACTGACACAATCTGAAGAAAAAAAGATATGCTTTAGGACGGCGTTATGGAAGCATGAACAAAATGGAGTCCAATTCAGATCGTCACACAGAATGGCAGTATGTAATTTAAGGGAACTCGGTGAACATGGTCAAAAGGAGTGAAACAGCAAAGCTAAAATAGTTAGCTGGGTCTGCCCAGTTGCTCAGCCATATGCTTTCCAAGAGGAAATCTTGGTGGATTATCACTTTGTTTTCTCTCAGAGGACCAGCCTAGTAAAGTATAGCTGTGGAGAACATGCTCTGTTAATGGAACCTTTTCTGTAGGATGTATGGGGAAAAAATCATTCCAGTTTGTTTTTGATGAGAATTTTCCCAGTTTGTAACTTTCAGGTCCAAACTCCCAGTTTGGACCTGAAAACAATCTGTGGTTGAAGTCCGTCCATTTCAAAACTTGTGAGGCAATTTGTATAGCAAAAAAAATGTGTTTGAAAAATGTACACCAACATGCTTTAAACAATCCATGTGCACATTTGATGTGTACATTGGGGGGGGGGAATGTGCATGGAAAGACTCATGTGATGTTAGTTGGCCAAATGCAATTCATATGTAATTTTATTTTATTTTCATCTATTTATTTTGCTGTGCAATAAGAACTAGGGGTGGGCAGGTAAACAGTATTGGGAGCACAGCGTGGAGAGGAGGAGCTTAACATTTTATCCTCTTGCCCTGGTCCCTATGAATATCATTCCAACACCACCAACATCACCAAAACAAGGAGGCACCAATACAGGGAGCCTCCATTGGCACCAATACAAGGAGCCTCCATTGGCACCAATAGAGACTTTTTCTCATTTTAAAAGCAAATTTATTAAAATACCTACTTCGGAAAATAGTACCATTGTTTGTTTGTTTTTACCAAAAAAAATTGTAAAAGACACCTCAACTGCTTATCTACACCATTTTTAAGATAGAGTCTGCCATTTTGAAAGATGGCTACCATATTGATTTCTAATTGATTTTTTTTTTTGGGGGGGGGGGGTTGTCCCTATCTTAAATGACTTATATAGGCCTAAAGTAATCATAAGCAAAGTAGCACCTTCTTACCACATATTGCCGGATACTTACACGAGAAGACCCAACTATTTCCTCCAGATTCAGCTACCTTTCAGCCTATCCTATCTCAAAGGGCTGTAATAAGTTTAAAAATGTGTTGACCCAAATGCCCTCTGTCCTGACCTGAGCTCCTTGAAGGAAGAGAGGGCTACTGAGGTCAGTGCAAGTAATGATACACATGGCACTGTGGTTGTTTAACATGCCAGGCTACCTAATGGAAGAGTAAGAATATTTGCAGTAGAAATGTAATGTCTCTGGGAATAGTAATTTTGCATCCAGCATGTTGTGACACTGATATGCAAATTACGCTCTTGTGCAAATTATACCCTTGCTAGGCTTTTCAGCATTAGAAAAATGCAAGATGGTAAAGCCTCTTCTGCTTATGATAAATGTTGGATGTAGTCCCTGGACTCAGGAGGTGCTCCACCCCTTCACTAGATGATCAGTATAAATGAGCATTTTATAGCCAACTTGTAGGGCTGGAAATACTAGCCCTAATGAGAATTGGTCATTGGTAATAATTGATGACTGATTTGCCCATTAACTTTACAATAAACATTAGCCTTACATTACTAACAAAAATGAATGCACTTTAGCCAAACCATTAAACATAGCTCACTGGCTTTTTTCCCCCTTGTTAAATATTCACAATTTCAATTACAATAATCTAAAACTGACATTTGTTTTAGACCAAGGGACTGCAGCCAATATGTAGCACTTTCTATTAGTTTATGAGTTCATTTCTAAAGATTGTATTGCACTGATCCATTACTGAAGTCTGGAATTTATAAACAGGACCGTGCTAGGACTCTATAAAATGGTCTTTTAGGCTAATCGTAATTGCTGAAGAACTTGCCACCCATTAATTTTATTTGCAGTAATGCAATCGGCATTCAAGTCTACAAAGCTCAAATATTAGGTAGATCTCATAGTATTTTGCACAGGCATCCAAGTATCACTTGTTTATTTTCTCAGCTGGTTTTTCCTGAGGGCATAGATGCCCGTGGGTTTCCTGTAATGTTAGCTTGGAGTTTTCATATTCAAACATAAATGGAGAAAGCTGTATCAGAGAAACAAAATGGAAAGCTGGAATTATCTGTGTCAGGAATGCAAAAAAGGTCTGGAACCTGAACTCTCAGGCAGCTGTTGGGGCCCCAGTGCCAACACCAGTCCTGTTGGTGCCCCAACGGTACCAGCACCAATCCTGGCCCCACAAGCCATGGGATGCTACATCAAGTGCTAGCGATGGTACATCAAGTGCTCCAAGTCTAGGGATGAGAAATCCAGGGATGCTTAAGCATCCCAAAATTCTCCAAAGTTCACTTCGAAGCTCAATTCACATAGCTCCCATTTTCATTTTGCAACCTGTTTTTTTCTTTTCATCCAAAAAGGGAAAATACACATTTCAGTGCACCTTAAAAAAAAAAAAAAGTGGAAAGCGCATACTTCTCCCCCACTGACTGAAGCATGAAAATGCATATCTTTGGAAACACTAGCATTTAAAAGTGTGCATTCTTTTAAAATGTATTTTGCAAATGCAAGAATGCGTGAACTTCTATCTGAAAATATGCTCATGTTCATGAGTGCAAACAAGCCAAGTTCTAACGATTTGGGAACTGAAATGACATTCTCATACATCCCTATCCAAGACGTTTTGGGATATTAAGATGGCCACTTTCTGCCCTTGCTATCAGAGAAGCCCACAACCAGGGGCCCAAGATTATAAACCCCTATATAAATCACTGTTATTGTCTCCCATACTGTAGATGGAGGAACTGAGGCTGAGAAGGTGTGGCTTGCTAACAGCCATCTAGTGAGTTCATGGCTTAAGAAGGATTCAAACCATCGCTTCTCGGTCTTTTGGCTAAGATCAAGTGTAGTATCTGTTCTTATCAGTTTAATACCTGATATGTCCTCTATTTGAGGACTATATATTAAATGGATTTTTGGAACTTAAAAAAAAAAAGAAAGAAAGAAAGAAAAAAGATTCAAACCAGTTAGTTCCTGATTCACAGCTCAGTAGCCACATTTCTCCCAGGATCCCCTGTGCATCATGTGGACACACAGGGATGATCCCAGGATGATCCCTGGGATACGAACTGGTGTAGACATGCCCTGTGATTGGCTTGATCCAGGAGTGTTTGTTTATGCAAGTGTCCCTAAAGTATTAAAATAACTGCACAGGCTGCTTGTTAGCTACCTAGTCATATACAAGGTTATGTTGTTATCCTACAAAGCCCTAAACAACTTGGGACCAGCATACCTAGCAGACCGCCTTCCCTTATATTCACGCAGATGACAACTATGATCCTCAGAGGAAGCCTTGCTGGCCCTTCCAAGATGAACGGAATGCCACCATAAAGAACCTCAGCAGCGGGCCTTCTCTGTGGTGGCACCCACCCTCTGGAGGACCCTCCCTTGTGTGATTCAGGAGGTGGAAAACCTAATATTTTTTAAACGCTACCTGAAGACATACCTTTTACACAGGCTTTCCCTGGTCTTTAATGTAGCTGGTTTTATATTAACTTTTAAACTTTTTAATGTTTTAAATTTATACTTGTATTTTAAGGTTTTTAATTGTGCACTGCCCCAAGACCTTTGACTGATGGGCAGTTTAAAAATGTAATAAATAAATACTCAGATGTTCTTAGCACCCGTACTTGCGATATGCAGTATTGTAATAGTGATCGACCTGACAGGGTTGCTACAAAGCTAGCTTATCTAAAGCAGATGAAGTGATTTTAGTCTTCTGGAGTCCAAGACTGCATAAGTGCTGAGAATTAATATTAAGGGTGTTCCATTCATTACTGAAACAGCTCCACAACACATCCAAATAACACTAAGCTGACAAGCAAGATTAACTCTACAAACAGAACAAAGAAATATGCAATTAACCTTAGAATGCAGCTAACGTATGACGGGGCATGAAAGGGTAAATAAAATATACTCAAGGATTTGTAAGTTGCAAATTCCGAAGTACATTTTAATAGATTTTTGTGCACATTCAAGTCCATTTTTTCCTTCTAGGGGAAAGAGAGAGAGAAGAATCTCATTTCAGAGGTTAAGGACCAAAGTCAGAATTACAAATTGAGAGGATAATTCAAGATTTCCAGAAATCTTCATCAGTTCCCAGAATTGTATCTGCTTTGTAGGAAGTCACGGATAATTTTTCAAATGCCTCACAGAGCAGGTTAAACATTGTTATGTTGGCAAATGTCACGTGAAAAAAAAAATGAAATAAAAACAAAGCCCTTCTGATGGAAGGGAATTTGGGATGGGGGAGGTTTCCTCTGATCTTTCAATGTTCAACAAATTACACTGAGCAATCAGCTACAGTTTTACTGGGCATGTTTCCCAAAAGCAAAACTATTACCCTCCTCTTGTACACACACACACACACACACACACACACACACACAAATACGGGTGATACTTTAGAAGGGATCAAGGGTTGCAATGAGTTTCTCCAGACCTTGTGATAAACATCAAATCTGAAAGATGAGCTATTCAAAACAAAGACAAATCCCACAAACCAAGAACCTTCTCTACATTATGGTTTCTGGGAATATTTCCTTCTAGAGAAAGGATGTGGGACCACATAGCTGATTTATTGCAATGAGCACTCCTAAGGATAAAACACTACTTAAAGGGGTGTGTCAGTGTCTGAGTGTATAGAATGAAAATATTCACCTGCCTTTTTTTTAATACATATATGCTGGCATCATACAGAACATGAAGCTATGGTGGCCACAATCTACCAAATTGCAGGTTATCAGATGCAACCAAGTACGCTGCAGGAGAACTGTGTTTCTGATCTTCTACAGTTTTTTACAAAATATCACAGGAGCCAGATGGAGGGGGAAATCAGGATGGGACCATGCCGCTATGGGAGGGGCTAAGCCTTTCACTTTCTCCATATGCTGTTTAAGAACGTAAGACATTGAGAAACTAAGAAGAGTCAAGAGTCCATCTTGGCCAGCATTGTGTTCACACAGGGCATGTCTAGACCTCCCAGTGTTGTGGGAGGGAAGGGGAGAATCTCGCAGTATTCTGCTTGCAAGATCCTCCCCCTCAGTCCACATGCAGCGTGCAATGTCCCAGGAGGAAGGAGGACGTCGTGCCCGACATTTGTTTTTTTAAAAGATCAGGACTTGGAGCGCCCCTGCGCTCCAGCGAGAAAGTAAGTAAGGGGGGAAAAAACGATCCAGTTCTCCTCCCCACCCCCCATGGGCAAGGAGCACTTGAAGAGCTCCGTGCCCTGTGCCTGGTTCCCGGCTCCAAAACCAGGATGGCTGCCCACACCTCCCGTGGTCTCAGGACAATCCTGACACTGTGGGAAAAGTTGGGATTAAAGCCATCCAGGTTATCCTGGGGAAATGGAGGGATCATCTCTCCCTACCTCCGGGATCCCGTGTGCGTCATGTGGACGCACAGGGACGATCCCGGGGCAATCCCCGGTATAAGGCATGGTGTAGGCATGCCCTCAGTGGCCAATCAGCTGCCCATGAGAAACCCACAAGTAGGACATGAGTGCAATAATACCTTCCTGCCAACATTCTCCAACAACTGATGTATATAGGCATACTGCCTCTGATACTGGGTGAGAGGCTGAATGGGAGTCTATGGAACTCCCGACTCACCTGGACTCATGGCTGGCTTTGCACTGGCTTTCCCAGGCAGGCAAGCAGGTGGGGGGAAGTGCCCCAGCACTGTTCTGAATCAACATGAGGCACCCCAAGTCTTCAGTAATGATCTGCTTTGGCCTCAGGAGACTTTGGGCCGACCTGGTACTGTGTCGGATCTGGGCTGAGGCGGGCCAAAACAGCCTGCTTTGGCTCAGATTCAGGAATTTGGACCGAGTCAATGCACAATCCCAGTCTAAGCATGCATAGGATTACACCCTTAGTTTTCAATATGCAACTCCCCTACTCTGACGTCAGGTCTCTGAGAGCACTATTGTCTGCATCTTTACTCAAAGGTCTCATTCTGTTCAATGGGTCTTGCTCCCTGGTATGCTGGGACTTGCAACGCTGAGCTCCTCAATGGAAAAGAAGGGTAGGTTCAGTGGAGGATGGTGGCTCTGATTTCGATGGAGCTGGGAATCAATTCTGGGTTTCCATCAGAACCAGACAGAACTCGAAAGGAGCTGTCCAATGTTTTGAACCTATGTTGGGGGGTAGGATTTAGCACCTCGGATATCTCCTTTGGCATTTTGGCTGGTTCTGACTGAAACCCAGAATGGATTCATGGTGCCATCAAAAATAGAGCCATCAGCCTCCACTGGGTGGGATATAAATATAATAAATCAATGAGAAATGGGAGGGGATGGCCATGGAATGCAGACCATCTTGGACCCCAGCGCTGGCTAGCAAGACATCTTCAAGACATTTTTCAGTCTGCTTCTGTTTCTTGTTTAGAGGGCAGGTTAATTAAGGTCTGGAATGTGCAGCAAGGGTGTGTATTAGGGAACCAATTCTGGCCAGACCCTGCAGGGGAATGTAACAAGGGAGAGAAAAAAAGAGCATAAAAATGCTTTGAACTCACACCCTTTTGTGTCTCCCTGAAGCACTTCTTTAGAACTGCCTGAAATGCTCCCCCCCCCACACACACACACACTTCATCCTAGGGCAGGGTTGCAGCCCGCCACGGACAAGACCATCCTGTACAGAATGCAATCTACACAACAGACGTGATGGAATGCACAGCTTCACATCATCAGGAGAAATTTCAAGCAAATGCATGTGTCAGAGAAAGCAAGATAAAGGCATGAAATAGACACCCCTGAGAACACTACCTTGTTTCATCCCACTCTGTTATGCTAATTGTTAAAAAGGACTTTTGCCAAAATTATATTGCTTTCAGTATACAGACGTTAATTTCTTTAGACTGGACATGGGCTGAATCAACGAATACAGAAATTAGCAAAATAGGGTCCAACCTGCCCTTTTTAACCCTAATCTGTTAGCAGTCTATTTCCTGTTAACCAATTTATGCTGCCATTGAATCACATGAAATCAAGCCTGAAATATCTCCCAGGGGGTCAGCTTGGATGAAGGGTAAAGCAACCCCACCACTGCTTAATTGGAATGGCATTAGCAAACATTCATGGAAGAAAGAAACATTTGACCAGTGCAAGTGGGTTAAGTGGAATTTACCCAGGTGCTAGAAACTGAGCAGAGCGCTGGTGGTATTTTCTTACATCAGTGAATGATTCCAAAGCAAAGGGGAGAAAGTGAAAACTGTATGCTTCATTTGGTGCCTCCAGCCAATGCTATTTTACTCTGATCCTCCCTCCATCACTTGTGACATTAAAGCAAAAAAATTAAAAAGTGAACCATTAATAACAACGGTTTTTTACTGCATGAAAAACCTAGCAAACCAGGATCATTAAAAAAGAAAAGGAAAAGGAAATCCATCCCTTTTCCAAAGAAGATAAGAGAGGACACAGATTTCTGTAAAAACTACATATGGTAGTTGATGCATCTAGAGGTAATGTTAGAAATGACTGTATTGATTTAAATAGAAATGCAACACATCTCTCAATAGTAGGGATGTCTGTGGCCAGGTGCCTTGTAGGGATGGACAAACTACCCCACATCCCCCCACCTTCACTGCGTGTTGGACCGCACCACTGACTAGCCCATGTCGGTGTGGTGTAGGGAGAGCCAGTGTGGTGTAGTGGCTAAAGTGTCGGACTGGGAGTCGGAAGACCCAGGTTCTAGTCCCCACTCGGCCATGGAAACCCACTCAGTGACTTTGGACCAGTCATAGACTCTCAGCCCAACCCACCTCACAGGGTTGTTGTTGTGAGGATAAAATGGAGAGGAAGACGATTATGTACACCGCCTTGGGTTCCTTGGAGGAAAAAAGGCGAGATATAAATGCATATATACATGTCTGGATGAGCCACTGCGTGGTTCGTAGGCACTTGGAGAGCACTGCATGGCCACCCAACTTCTCAGTAAGCCATCATTTTGCGGCTCCATTTTTTTTTTTTTGCTAATTAAAGGGCCTTTTATGCAAATGGTGGCTGAAAAGTAGCCATTTGCACAAGATTATAGACATGAATAGTCCATCCCCGTCTCAGATTCCTACAACATCCCTAGTTGCCTATCCTTCAATCTGCTGTCCAGGGACTAAATAGGTTGGCATCTTCAAAAAAAACCCAACCCCCCAGCTGTCCCTTCTCATAGCACTTTATTTTAAATCTGCATTTGGATTGGACGACCCATCAAACAATGGACACTTTCAAATAGAGGACGGTCTTCTGTCAAGTAGGATACAGGGACACCCTACTCCAGTGATCACAAAATCACAAAAAGGTTAGTTACGCGTCCCAAAAAGTCTTTCTGAATTTAAAAAAGCTATAAAGACTGATCTCTTCCAGCAGGCTTACCCAGTCAAATTTTAAGATGTTTGGCTGTTATTTTAATTATGTATTTGTTTTAGATGTTTTTAATCAGTTTTATGTATTTTTGTATTCAATGTTGTTCCCCGCCTCAATCCATAGGAAGAGGCAGGTAATAAATATATTATTATTATTATTATTATTATTATTATTATTATTATTATTATTATTATTATTATTATTATTCTGCAGATGCAAAATGAGTCGTACAGGCAACAGAAGTCCCACGAGTAAAAAAATAAATTGATTTCTCAGCAGCGGACATCCCTAGTCTGAGGAGACAAGTTGATACCCCCTCTTGTATCATGTACAGAAGCCAGCAGTGCTGGTAGCTGATATAATACCTGAGGCAGCAGGCTAGTTTAGGGAGCACAGAGAAGGCTGTGACCTCCGACAGAGGCACAGCCAGGAACTTGAAGAAGGATAACCAGGAGGCCACCATTGCCACTACCACCCCAGCATCTGCCGCCTGAGGACATTGCCTCACTCTTCCTCATGGTAGGGCTGGCCGAGATCCCCAAAGGTCATTGTTTCAAGGAGCAAGGGTTCTCTGACTCACAATTGCTGTAAAACAGCAACATTTCTTTTAAACTCTATATTGTTCAAGGAAGCCTTTCCTTAATGACCAGCCACGGTTCATAGTTCAGCTTTCATTTTGTTTTTAAAAATCTATTTTAAGGTGTTTTACTCTGTTTTTATTTAATTTTATCTTGTACATCACTGCAAAATTTTGAATGGGGAGCAGTATATACATATTGTAAATAAATAAATAAACCCCAAGCATAGGGGAATAGGGAAGGATGAAAGGACTTGAGAGAACCTACATTGAACATGGGCTTGGACTAGGTGACCTCCAAGATCAGTTCCAACTCGAAAATTCTCTGATTCTATATTTGGTGGTGACAAGACTGGTATGTGAGGAAAGCTTGTATGAGAAGCAATTCTTGTCGGACCAGAGTCCAACCACTCCCACTTGCTGATGAGGGAGTGAATGTCATGATTCCAAAATCCCTATTATATTTCTCTAATCTACTGTCACAATTTACATGAATTGAGTATGCCTGTGGGCTCTAATAACATCAGCCAAGTCAATCCCAGGAAGCAAAACACAATATTTTTCACACACCTGCCCTCTGTGATTCTAGTAGCTGAAACACATAGTGATTTCCCACACCTCAATATAGGGTTCCCCCCCCACACACACACACTTCTTTTTTCCTAGAGCGGACTTGTGTACCAAACAGATGCATAAAAATGGAAAACCTAGAAGTGCCATCCTGGCATATAGGTGCAGTGATAGGCTCTTGATTTTCTGCCTGCAAAGTTGCATTCAAAGGAACACAGGAGCCCTGCAAAAATAAAAGGTGGCAAATACACTCAAAGCAAATGGCTACCCGGACTTGGTTATTCTGTTTTATTTTCATGTAAGGCCAACAGCATTTGGTGCCCTTTCCCTGCAATTAAAACCTGATTAAGAACTCATGCTTTAATCTGCTGTAAATGAATGAGTCTATCAGATTGATTAATCAATTCTCCTTTCATCTGTAATTTGTGTTTTGAAATGCTCTGGGAACTTAAGTCCAGAACAGAAGGGGGGGGGGTTGTTGAGATTTTCATTTAGTAGCACAACCTCAGGAGTCATTGGCTGGAGGGAAAAAAGGAAAAGGTCAGATATCATAGAATCATAGAATCATAGAATAGCAGAGTTGGAAGGGGCCTACAAGGCCATCGAGTCCAACCCCCTGCTCAATGCAGGAATCCACCCTAAAGCATCCCTGACAGATGCTTGTCCAGCTGCCTCTTGAAGGTCTCTAGTGTGGGAGAGCCCACAACCTCCCTAGGTAACTGATTCCATTGTCGCACTGCTCTAACAGTCAGGAAGTTTTTCCTGATGTCCAGCTGGAATGTGGCTTCCTTTAACTTGAGCCCGTTATTCCTTGTCCTGCACTCTGGGAGGATCGAGAAGAGATCCTGGCCCTCCTCTGTGTGACAACCTTTCAAGTATTTGAAGAGTGTTATCATGTCTCCCCTCAATCTTCTCTTCTCCAGGCTAAACATGCCCAGTTCTTTCAGTCTCTCTTCATAGGGCTTTGTTTCTAGACCTCTGATCATCCTGGTTGCCCTCCTCTGAACACGCTCCAGCTTGTCTGCGTCCTTCTTGAATTGCGGAGCCCAGAACTGGACACTCTAGATGAGGCCTAACCAGGGCCGAATAGAGAGGAACCAGTACCTCACGTGACGTAATGTAATGATAATGTAATGATAATGCTGAGGGGAATGCAATTATCAACTTAAATATGTTTTCTTAAATTAGGGGAACAGCTCATCTGCAATGCAGGGAAAGATCCTATTCATGTCACATATCTCAAATTTACTCCACCCACCCACCCAAATCAGCAATATCCAATGACTTGATTAGGGATGTCGTGGAAGCTCAGTTGGGTCCAGCAAACCAGCAGGCAGCCCCCTCTCCCGATCCCTGGACCTGGCTCATCAAGCCGTGGGGCACTCGTGCATGTGCTCATCAAGTGAGCCGACATTTTCCATAAAGCAATCCAGGGGCTCAACCAGGCCGGCTCGCACAGGCAAGAGGCAGTGGTGAGACCATGAGCACCCACTGCTCCAGACCCAGGTGAGTGTGTCCATCCCTAGATTTGACATACTTGACTATGTTGGGCTCCAGGCACAGAGTGAAGGAGAAGCTACTGTGCCGAAACCTATTCCTTACTAACAGCCTGACTTGTCAGCTTACTCAAAGTAAACTTACTCAAAGTAAACTCATAAGTCTTATTCCCAACAATGTATGTCAGTGTAGGAGTGTTGTTGGATTTGCACCTAGGCAATATAGAAATAGAGACTGAGGGCATGTCTACACCAGTCAATATCCTAGGGATTGCCCCGGGATCATCCCTGTGCATCCACATGACACACAGGGGATACTGGGATAAGAGAGGAATGATCCCTCCATTTCCCCAGGATATCTTGGGACACTTTTAGCCAATTTTTCCCATGGTCTCAGGATCATCCCGAGACTGCGGGAGGTGTGGGAGCCCGTCCCGGGTTCGTCCCAGTTCCTCGCGAGTAAACACAAGGAGGTGGGAACCGGGCACAGGGCACAGAGCTCTTTAGGTGCTCTGTGACCTTTGAGGGTGGTGTGAGGGGCTCAGGTGCTTTTTAAAACAAAACAAAAAAACTCACTTTTCATTGGAGCACACATGCGCTCATCAAACTGTAAAAAAAAGAAAATGGCAGGCACAACATCCCTCCTTCATCCCAGGATGTCACATGCACATCTGTACAAAGGGGAGGATCTCACGATCAGAATATTGTGAGATCCTCCCCCTCCCTCCCCTGGTGTAGACATGGCCTGAGTTGATCTGAGCTGGTAGCATCACTGCTTG